>NC_057796.1:274803403-275131028 GCF_018294505.1 Triticum aestivum | reverse complement strand
GCTCGCCCGTGCACCCGCGCCCACTATGGCCGAACCCGGACAAGTCCGGTGCCCAAAGGGCCCGGGCGAACATGTCCGCCCCTGGCCTATGACAAACGAAGCCCAGCCCACAGAACGAAAAAGATAAAAATAAAATAAAATGAAATGATTAAAAATAATAAATAATAAAAATAATAAACTAATTAATAAAAATTAATAAATAAATAAAAATAAAATTAATAATAAAACAAATAATAAAAATAAATTTAATTAATTAATTAACTAAATTAATTAAGCTAATTAATCATGTTTAAATTAATCTAATAAGATAATTAATTAACTAAACAGTAGTTAATTAGGTAACAGTCACTGACAGGTGGGACCCACCTGTCAGGTTGACCAGGTCAACGGTCAATGTTGACTGCTGACGTCAGCATGACATCATGCTGATGTCATAAATCCATTTTTGAATTAAATTAAATAATTAATTAAATTCCAGAAATTAATAACATCTTTAGAAAATCATATCTTTTAATCCGTAACTCGGATTAAAATATTTTCAACATGAAAGTTGCTCAGAACGACGAGACGAATCCGGATACGCAGTCTGTTCGTCCACCACACCTCCCTAACCTATCGAACTCGCAACTTTCCCCCTCCGGTCCATCTGTCCGAAAACGCAAAACATCGGGAATACTTTCCCGGATGTTCCCCCCCTTCGCCGGTACCACCTACTGTCGCGTTAGGACACACCTCGCACTGTTCATTGTCATGTCACGCATCGTCATGCTTATGTTTGCTTTGTATTTACTGTTTCTTCCCCCCTCTTCTCTCTGGTAGACTACGAGACCGACACTGCTGCTGCCCAGTTCGACTACGGAGTTGACGACCCCTCCTACTTGCCAGAGCAACCAGGCAAGCCCCCCCCCCTTGATCACCAGATATCGCCTATTCTTCTCTATACTACTTGCATTAGAGTAGTGTAGCATGTTACTGCTTTCCGATATCCTATTCTGATGCATAGCCTATCCTTGCTACTACTGTTGTTACCTTTACCTGCAATCCTACATGCTTAGTATAGGATGCCTGTTTTCCATCAGTGGCCCTACATTCTTGTCCGTCTGCTGTGCTATACTATCGGGCCGTGATCACCTGGGCGGTGATCACGGGTATATACTTATATACTATATACTTGACACATGTGATGACTAAAGTCGGGTCGGCTCGTAGGAGTACCCGCAAGTGGATCTTTGTGGTGGAGCGACAGGGCAGGTTGAGACCGCCTAGGTGAGAGGTGGGCCTGGCCCTGGTCGGCGTTCGTGGATACTTAACACGCTTAACGAGATCTTGGTATTTGATCTGAGTCTGGCCGTTTGGTCTATACGCACTAGCCATCTACGCGGGAGTAGTTATGGGTATCCCGGCGTCGTGGTATCAGCCGAAGCTCTTTTTGACGTCAGCGACGGAGCGGCGCGCGCCGGATTGGACTGGAATGCCACTAGGCTAGGTCTGCTTCCGGCCGCCCTCGCAACGTGCAGGTGTGCATAGGGCGATGGGCCCAGACCCCTACGCGCATAGGGTTAGACCGGCGTGTTGACCTCTCGGTTGAGCCTAGGTGGGGCTGCGACGCGTTGATCTTACGAGGCCGGGCATGACCCAGAAAAGAGTTTCCGGCCAAATGGGATCGAGCGTGTTGGGTTATGTGGTGCACCCCTGCAGGGAAGTTTATCAATTCGAATAGCCGTGTCCCTCGGTAAAAGGACGACCCGGAGTTGTACCTTGACCTTATGACAACTAGAACCGGATACTGAATAAAATACACCCTTCCAAGTGCCAGATACAACCCGGTGATCGCTCTCTAACAGGGCGACGAGGAGGGGATCGCCGGGTAGGATTATGCTATGCAATGCTACTTGGAGGACTTCAATCTACTCTCTTCTACATGCTGCAAGATGGAGATGACCAGAAGCGTAGTCTTCGACAGGACTAGCTATCCCCCTTTTATTCTGGCATTCTGCAGTTCAGTCCACTGATATGCCCCTTTACACCTATACCCATGCATATGTAGTGTAGCTCCTTGCTTGCGAGTACTTTGGATGAGTACTCACGGTTGCTTCTCTCCCTCTTTTCCCCTTTTCCTTTCTATCTGGTTGTCGCAACCAGATGCTGGAGTCCAGGAGCCAGACGCCACCGTCGACGACGACACCTACGACACTGGAGGTGCCTACTACTACGTGCAGCCCGCTGACGACGACCAGGAGTAGTTAGGAGGATCCCAGGCAGGAGGCCTGCGCCTCGTTCGATCTGTATCCCAGTTTGTGCTAGCCTTCTTAAGGCAAACTTGTTTAACTTATGTCTGTACTCAGATATTGTTGCTTCCGCTGACTCGTCTGTGATCGAGCATTTGTATTCGAGCCCTCGAGGCCCCTGGCTTGTATTATGATGCTTGTATGACTTGATTATGTTGTAGAATTGTGTTGTGATATCTTCCCGTGAGTCCCTGATCTTGACCGTACACATTTGCGTGCATGATTAGTGTACGGCCAAATCGGGGGCGTCACAGTAGATTTGTGTCTTAAGGTGTTATTCTAGTATGAACTGCTGAATAGATCTATCCGAAAGAATAACTTTGAGGTGGTTTCGTACCCTACCATAATCTCTTCGTTTGTTCTCTGCTATTAGTGACTTTGGAGTGACTCTTTGTTGCATGTTGAGGGATAGTTATATGATCCAATTATGTTATTATTGTTGAGAGAACTTGCACTAGTGAAAGCATGAACCCTAGGCCTTGTTTCCTAGCATTGCAGTACCGTTTACGCTCACTTTTATCATTAGTTACCTTGCTGTTTTTATATTTTCAGATTACAAATACCCATATCTACCATCCATATTGCACTTGTATCACCATCTCTTCGCCGAACTAGTGCACCTATACAATTTACCATTGTATTGGGTGTGTTGGGGACACAAGAGACTCTTTGTTATTTGGTTGCAGGGTTGCTTGAGAGAGACCATCTTCATCCTACGCCTCCCACGGATTGATAAACCTTAGATCATCCACTTGAGGGAAATTTGCTACTGTCCTACAAACCTCTGCACTTGGAGGCCCAACAACGTCTACAAGAAGAAGGTTGCGTAGTAGACATCAAGCTCTTTTCTGGCGCCGTTGCCAGGGCGGTGAGTGCTTGAAGGTATATCTTTAGATCTTGCAATCGAATCTTTTTGTTTCTTGTTTTATCACTAGTTTAGTCTATGAAAGAAAACTACAAAAAAAGGAATTAAGGGTGCCTCATATGCTTCATCTTTTTAATGTCTTTTGTGAAAATGATGGGAGGGAAAATTGTGCTCAAGTACTAGAAGAAGAATTACATAGAATGCTTGGCATAAAATATGTGAATGATGAGCATGATTGCAATGTTGTTAGTATGAATTTCTTGAATATCCATGATGCTAATGATATGCAAAGCCACAAGCTTGGGGATGCTATGTTTGATGAAGATGATATGTTTAGTCCCCCAAGTTTTTATGAGCAAATTTATTATGATGAAAGCATGCCTCCTATTTATGATGATTATTGTGATGACACGTATGTTATAAAGAATAAATATAACCATTAAACTTGTCATCATGATTTTAATTTTCAATTGGATTATGCTTCACATGATAGTTATTTTGTTGAGTTTGCCCCCACTATTATTCATGAGAAGAATTTTGCTTATGTGGAGAGTAATAAAATTTCTATGCAAGTAGATCATGAAAAGAATACTTTATGTGATGGTTATATTGTTGAATTCATTCATGATGCTACTGAAAATTACTATGAGGTAGGAACATATGCTTGTAGGAATTGCAATAATATCAAGTTTCCTCTCTATGTGCTTAAAGTTTTAAAGTTATGCTTGTTTTGCCTTCCTATGCTAGTAGATTATTGTTCCCATAAGTTGTTTGCTCACAAAATCCCTATGCATAGGAAGTGGGTTAGACTTAAATGTGCTAGTAATATTCTTCATGATGCTCTCTTCATGTTTCAATTCTTATCTTTTAGGAAAATTTTGTTTTTGCCACTCTAGATTTTGCCAATTTTCCTTATGCCATTCTTGATTTTGACATTTCACTTTTGCCACTCTTAGCTTTTGACAATTATCACAATTTCCATTTCGTGACAAAAGCAAAATAATTTTATTTCATTTTTGGCACTCTTAGCTTTTGAAATGTATCACAATTGCCACTCCGAAAATTTTGCTTTTGCCACGGGAATGGCAATTGTGATAATTGTGAAAAACTAAGAGTGGCAAAAGTGAAATGTTAAAATCTATAATGGAATAAGGAAAATTGGCAAAATCTAGAGTGGCAAAAACAAAATTTTCCCTATCTTTTATGTGAGCATCATTGAAATCATCATGCCTAGCTAGGGGCGTTAAACGTTAGCGCTTGTTGGGAGGCAACCCAATTTTATTTTAGTTTCTTGCTTTTTGGTTCTTTTTACGAATAAATAATCCATCTAGCTTCTGTTTAGACGTGGTTTTGTGTTTTAATTAGTGTTTGTGCCAAGTAGAACCTTTGGGAAGACTTGGGTGAAGTCTTTATGATCATGCTGTAAAAAACAGAAACTTTAGCGCTCACGAGATTAGCTAAAACTTTTTACTGGAGAGTGATATTTAGTTGATTCTTTTTGCAGATGATTACTAGACATACTCCTCAGGTCCACCAATTTATGTTAGAATTTTTGGAGTTCCAGAAGTATACGTTTGATACAGATTACTACCGACAGTTCTATTTTTTGACAGATTCTGTTTTTCGTGTGTTGTTTTCTTATTTTGATGAATCTATGGCTAGTAAAATAGTTTATAAACCATAGAGAAGTTGGAATACAGTAGATTTAATACCAATACAAATAAAGAATGAGTTCATTACAGTACCTTGAAGTGGTGTTTTGTTTTCTTTCGCTAACGGAGCTCACGAGATTTTCTGTTAAGTTTTGTGTTGTCAAGTTTTCAAGTTTTGGGTAAAGATTCGATGGACTATGGAATAAGGAGTGGCAAGAGCCTAAGCTTGGGGATGCCCAAGGCACCCCAAGGTAATATTCAAGGACAACCAAGAGCCTAAGCTTGGGGATGCCCCGGATGGCATCCCCTCTTTCGTCTTCGTTCATCGGTAACTTTACTTGGAGCTATATTTTTATTCACCACATGATATGTGTTTTGCTTGGAGCGTCATTTTATTTTATTTAGCCTTGCTTGATGTTTGAATAAAATACCAAGATCTGAAATTCTTAAATGAGAGAGAGTCTTCACATAGCTACATAATTATTTAACTACTCATTGATCTTCACTTGTATCTTTTTGGAGTAGTTTGTCATTTACTCGTGTGCTTCACTTATATCCTACGAGTAAATGGTTGAATGATTTGAATATCATAAATCTGAAATTATATATGTTTCATTTGCTTCTCCCATGGGGAGTAATGACTTCACATATAATAAGTAGAGGTGGTAAACTTATTGAAGGTTAGCAAACATTGTATTGGTCACTTGAACAATTCATGAAAGAATATTGAAGGAAGAGAGATTTCACATATAAATATACTATCTTGGACATCTTTTGTAATTGTGAGCACTCATTAAAATATTACATCCTGAAAGGTTGATGTTGGACAAGGAAGACAACGTAATGGGTTATGTTTTCTTATATCCGAAATAAAGTATATTGTCATGGATCGCCCAACACGTTGAGCTTGCCTTTCCCCCTCATGCTAGCCAAATTCTTTGCACCAAGTAGAGATACTACTTGTGCTTCCAAACATCCCCTAAACCAGTATTTCCATGAGAGTCCACCATACCTACCTATGTATTGAGTAAGATCCTTCAAGTAAGTTGTCATCGGTGCATGCAATAAAAATTGCTCTCTAAATATGTATGATCTTTTAGTGTGGAGAAAATAAGCTTTATACGATCTTGTGATATGGAAGCAATAAAAGCGACGGACTGCATAATAAAGGTCACAAGTGGCAATATAAAGTGACGTTCCCTCGCATTAAAATTTTGTGCACCCAACTATAAAAGCGCATGGCAACCTCTGATTCCCTCTGCGAAGGGCCTATCTTTTCTTTTACCTTATGCAAGAGTCATGGTGATCCTCACCTTTCCTTTTTACATTTTATCCTTTGGCAAGCACATTGTGTAGGAAAGATTCTGATATATATATCCAATTGGATGTAAGGCATCATGAGCTATTATTGTTGACATTACCCTTGAGGTAAAAGGTTTGGAGGTGAATCTATAAGCCCCTATCTTTCTCTGTGTCTGGTTAAAACTTTGAACCATAAATATCGCATGAGTGTTAGCAATTGTGAAAGACTATATGATAGTTGAGTATGTGGAGTTTGCTAAATCAAAGCTCTGACATAGACTCTTCCTGAAAATAAGATGAATTGTAATTGTTTGATGACTAATAACATTGTTTGTTAGTTTTCAAGAAAGTTTATGATCTATACTTTAACATGTGAATAGCTTGTTACTTGATCATGAGAAGTTTTATGAGTTGAGCTATTGTTATGACATATAATGATGCTAGAAAAGGTGATTGAAATTATCATTGATCAAACTTGTGCACCTGCTAGCATTCACACTTCATAAATTATTTCTTTTATCATTTACCTACTCGAGGACGAACAGGAATTAAGCTTGGGGATGATGATACGTCTCCAACGTATATAATTTATGAAGTATTCATGCTATTTTATTATCCATCTTGGATGTTTAATGGGCTTTACTATGCACTTTTATATTATTTTTGGGACTAACCTATTAACCCAGAGCCCAGTGCCAGTTTTTGTTTTTCTCCTTGTTTCAATGTTTCGCAGAAAAGGAATATCAAACGGAGTCCAAACGGAATGAAACTTTCAGGAGAGTTATTTTTGGAACGGAAGCAATCTAGAAGACTTGGAGTGTACGTAAGGGAAGCAACGAGGAAGGCACGAGGCAGGGGGCGCGCCCACCCCCCTGGGCGCACCCTCCACCCTCGTGGGCCCCTCGTGGCTCCCCTGACCGACTTCTTTCGCCTATATATATCCATATACCCTAAAAACATCGGGGAGCAGAAGAGATCGGGAGTTCTGCCACCGCAAGCCTCTGTAGCCACCAAAAACCAATGGGGACCCTGTTTCGGCACCCTGTCGGAGGGGGGATCCCTCACCCGTGGCCATCTCTATCATCCCGACGCTCTCCATGATGAGGAGGCAGTAGTTCACCCTCGGGGCTGAGGGTATGTACTAGTAGCTATGTGTTTGATCTCTCTCTCTCTCGTGTTCTTGAGGTGGTACGATCTTGATATATCGCGAGCTTTGCTATTATAGTTGGATCTTATGATGTTTCTCCCCCTCTACTCTCTTCTAATGGATTGAGTTTTCCCTTTGAAGTTATCTTATCGGATTGAGTCTTTAAGGATTTGAGAACACTTGATGTATGTCTTCCGTGGGATGCCCGTGGTGACAATGGGGTATTCTATTGATTCACTTGATGTATGTTTTGGTGATCAACTTGTGGGTTCCGCCCATGAACCTATGCATAGGGGTTGGCACACGTTTTCGTCTTGACTCTCCGATAGAAACTTTGGGGCACTCTTTGAAGTACTTTGTGCTGGTTGAATAGATGAATCTGAGATTGTGTGATGCATATCGTATAATCATGCCCACAGATACTTGAGGTGACATTGGAGTATCTAGGTGACATTAGGGTTTTGGTTGATTTGTGTCTTAAGGTGTTATTCTAGTACGAACTCTTGAATAGATCGATCCGAAAGAATAACTTTGAGGTGGTTTCGTACCCTACCATAATCTCTTTGTTTGTTCTCTGCTATTAGTGACTTTGGAGTGACTCTTTGTTGCATGTTGAGGGATAGTTATATGATCCAATTATGTTATTATTGTCGAGAGAACTTGCACTAGTGAAAGTATGAACCCTAGGCCTTGTTTCCTAGCATTGCAATACCGTTTACGCTCAATTTTATCATTAGTTACCTTGCTGTTTTTATATTTTCAGATTACAAATACCCATATCTACCATCCATATTGCACTTGTATCACCATCTCTTCGCCGAACTAGTGCACCTATACAATTTACCATTGTATTGGGTGTGTTGGGGACATAAGAGACTCTTTGTTATTTGGTTGCAGGGTTGCTTGAGAGAGACCATCTTCATCCTACGCCTCCCACGGATTGATAAACCTTAGGTCATCCACTTGAGGGAAATGTGCTACTGTCCTACAAACCTCTGCACTTGGAGGCCCAACAATGTCTACAAGAAGAAGGTTGCGTAGTAGACATCAGCGTCGCGCCGAGCTCACGGGTTTGAGAAGAGTAGCCAGAGATGAGCCTAGTGGAAGTGGGAGTGGGGAAGAAGGAGGGCTGGGGTTTTCTGTAGGAGTGGAAGAAGAGGAGCAGGCGTTTTCTGTACGAGTGAGGAAGAAGGTGAGCGGGGGTTTTCTGGAAGAGTGAGGAAGATGGGGAGTGGGGCGAATTGGGGCGAGACAAAAGAGTGGAAGTGAGGAGGAAGGAGGGTTTTCCTGGGATGGCCCCCTCTACAAGAAATATGGGCTTCTCCTCGCAAAAAAAACAAATGGGCTTTAAGATGGATAGGCTTTTGTATCGGCCCAGTCGGCTGCCCGTGTTTCGTACTGGAGGGCCTTGTGCTAGAGGCAGCCCGAGACACTCTCCAGCTTATTGCCCATTTGAAAGAAGATAAGATACGCCTCCAGCTTATGGCTACTCATCGGTAACCTTTTTCAACTTGGCATCCACCAAATTAGAGGATGCGGTACTGGAGTCAGACACTCACACTAGTCGCATAGCGCGGCAAAGTGAAGTGTCAAATAATAGGCCCACGATATACTTACTAGATTGTGAAGGTTCACAGGCTAGTCAACATTTACATTAAACTAAGCTTCAGAAGATACGGTATGCATACTAACATTCAGAAGAACAAAAGTTCAGCATGTTTATGCATCTCAATGATTCACCATACTATAACCAATACAAAGCTGTGAGAAGGTGTGGAAATAAAGAAAATCGGTCGATGCTTCTCTGAGCAAAGGGCCTCCCTGCGCACACATTAATTTCCTGGGCATGCTTGTTTCTTCTCAATGTTGCGAGCACTTTGAGCATGTTGGCAACTCCACAGCTAGCTAGCTGCCTCATCTTGCAATTGATGCTGACACATTTGCAGCAAACACATGAGGCAATAGAGATGACTCAACATGAGTCCATATTGTGCAGTTCCCCTGAAATCATCTTCATTGTCCTGAATCTGAAAAGATAGGAAAACAATAGCTATACTTAAACGATGTTGCAAAACAATAGCACATATCAATAGCTCGGCATGACAAAACATGATCATCTGGATGAAGGGGATACTGACCTGCCCGAGGAAGATTATATATAATTTCATAAGTCCTTGGTTGATTTCCACCTTCGGCTACACTACTTGTTTGCTACTCCACACATGACAGGATCATTCCGCACTACAATCAGCAAGTCAACGTACAAATAAGCTTATTTCATCTTGCGGTGGTCATTGTACCTAGTTACGAATGTAGGAATACCTGGAGCACCATGAGGTTAGCTGACAGCAGGTAGATGCAGCCATATAAGTTTTGTGCGGTGCTACCAAAATTGAGATTTGTATCCTTTCCCGTTATGAGAATTCTTCTTGAAGTTGGTACAATGTGACGGCTTGTTCTTTGCATCAAAATTGCCTTTCCCCTGAGATTTGTTCTTGTTGTTTTGGGGCTGGTTGGGCTGGAAGTTCTTCTCGTGTACCATGTCGGCACTAGAAGCTCCCTCAGCGACCCGAGCACGTGTGTCTTTTGCTCTCGCCTTCTCTTCAAAATGAAGACTGCTAATGAGATCCGAAACGGAAAACACATGTCTCTTGTTTTTCAGAGAAGTAGCAAAATCGTTCCACGAAGGTGGAAGCTTGGCAATGATGGTCCCAACAACAAATTTGTCCGGCAACACACACTTAAAGTACTCAAGTTCCTTAGCGAGTGACTGTATCTCATGAGTCTGCTGAACAACAGAGCGCTCATCGGTCATCTTGTAGTCACAGAATTGCTCCATGACGTACAACTCGTTGCCAGCGCCCGAGGCCCCAAACGTGGCCTCGAGCGCAGCGCACATGTCTTTGCTGATATCAAACGACATATATGAATCCACAATGGAATTGTCAAGAACACTCAGCAGGGCGGCTTTGAAGAGGGTATCCATGTTCTCAAAAGCTTCCTGCTGTGTAGGATTAAGATTGCCCTCAGGCTTACCCTTAGTGGCGTCATAGTAGTACATGATCTGAAACCAATATACTGCTCTTGTGCACCACCTTTTATATTGCACCCCCTTAAAAGTAGGCGGCTTCAAAAGCACAGCAAAACCACTCGGAGTAAATTGCCTATAATCAGGTTTTTGGATTGGATTGTTGAATATATGAGCAATTTACTATGAGATGTAATCCGAATCAACAGTAAATAGATCATGATGACAATTGCAAAGATCAAAGTAATGATGCGGACTAGACCAGGAGGATAGAATCACATACTGTACAACGGGAGCAGAACCGCTGTGGTTGATGTTGTCACTCATGTCGTTGATGAAGAGGTTACCGAGGTTGGGGAAGAAGGTTGTCGTTGAGGAAGTCATCGTTGGCAGCAGTCACAGGAGTGTGCTCCCCAAAAACCTGATCGCCCCTCTCCCGTACAGGATCACGAATGGCAGGGTTTGGAGGACTGTTGTCCCGTCTCGCGGTGCACGCCGGAAGGAGGGATGGAGAAGAATCGTGTGGCGGCGCTAAGATCTGGAACGGTGCGAAACCATATGATACAGCGGCAGCTAGGGTAGAGCATGTCAGGTCGGTTGTGAGAGTAAGACCAAGTATAATAGTAGGCCTTTGGCCCAAACCCCACGTCCAAGTCAATAATAGCCCCACTATCCAAAAGAATCAGAAACGACTGAGTAATTAAGGCGTCCATTTATTATTAATTAATGACTTAATAAATTTTCCGACTCACACCACACTTAGACCATGGTTAATAGTATAGCCAACATCCGGCTATATGAAGTTGACACATCATCTAGAACCAACTTAATATGTAGCCTGCTTACAATAGTTAGTCCCTTTAGTATAAGACTATATCATTAATAATGGCCCCACCTTTTGTCTCACAAAGTATGTGTAGTCTGAAATGCCGGGCGTGCAGCGGGCGGTGCCCTCGGTCGGCGTGCCGCTTCAACGGCGGAAGCAGTGAGAGGTCGCGTCGCCCTGACTTGCCATCAATGTGGAGCGGCGGGCTCAGCTGGCGCCGGGCGGGAAGGTTTTGATTTTTGATTCAGTTGCTGTGCTGCTACCGTCCAATATTCGCGTGTGGTTGTTTCTAGAATAAAAAAAGGAGGTACTCCTACTTATGTTACTCCCACTATGGCTAGCCTAAGGTTAGTAAGTGACCTTGCGCTTGGCTCTTTGCCTCTTCCGGAAGTCGAACAATAATGGTGGTACTATAGTAGTACTTCTGGCAATCTGACACCAAATGAACTGCTGCACGTCCACCGCTTGTAAGCAAAGTTTCTCCTCGTGCTGCGAGCCACCACGCACGCGTTGGCGAGGGAGAAGGCGTAGTAAGCAAGCTTCTCGTCGTTCTGCGAGTTGACGGGACACATCAAAGTTATTTAGTACGTACTCTCTCCAAAAAAGGGCTGACCATGCCAAGGCTACCATCCCGTGCTCCGTCGTTGAGTACGTGCACTATTCACGTGCCATCGAGGAGAAAAAATATTGCGTAGTAGGAGTAGGTGCCATCGAAGTGCACGACTCACTTACGCACTGCTTATCTGATTATCTCCATTTTCTTGCATGACATGTGCACCTTGATGCTAGATGTATCGCGTGTTGGCAAAAGAATGAACAAAGCTCACGTAAAAAAAGAGTGGAAGAACATAGATTCCCGACAACCGAGAAGGAGCAAGGAACCTCGCAGTGGAGCGTCTGCAAGCAACCTTGCACGTTTTCCCCTATTTTTGCCGCCTGTCCACCTATAAACAAATAAAAGAACATGAACTCTTCGCTAATCACTAGAGACGATACATCAGGATGCTAAGTTGAAGATATTTTATTAGTTTATATTGATAACCACGCAAGAAGCCACGCATGTACAGGACGCATGCAGCCACGCATGTACACACGGCGACGCACTAACTCATGCCGATCCAACTCATGCACAAATGCGCACAACATGGAGCACACAACGCACGTACACAAGACATGCATGCACACACACTCGGTCACAGAATGCACGTGAATAACACATGCATGCGCACACACGCGGCTGCATGGAGGCGTGCGCCATCTGCAGCGACATCCGGTTCGTCGTGCTACAGCAAAGCTCGCACACAACGGCTCGCACACAACGGCGCCTACGCATCTCTTGCAGCACCTCTTTGCCGTCGTTGCTCAACGACTAGCCGGAGACGAATACGACCGCAACCTCGGCCTTAGAGCTAGCACCGATGGAAAAGCACGCACGCTGCACGCACACGAGCACGTACGGAGTGCCCATGACGTGGTGCATCCCCAGTCGCCTCTACTCCTTCTGCGCACGTTGTCTATGAAGGCGGTTGCATGCCTAATGATGATGTGTGTGAGATCTTCTAGGACTCAGATGATGATGAGGAAAATTATGGGGGATGTCTCCAACAGTGTTCCTCGGCTCGCACCTCTTGCATCACGGTGGTCGAGCTTGGAGTCATTCATCTGGTACACGTGGCATCAGATCTGGAAACAAGGTGACGTACAACGTCAAGGTCCACGGTCAAGGGGGTCAGGGCGGACGCGACCTCTCACTGCGTCTGCCATTTGAAGCGGCGCGCCGGCCCTGGGCGCCGCCCGCTGCACTCCCAGCTATACCCGCCTCCTCGCCGCATTCAAAAACCTACATTTACTAGTAGTATGTATACACGTGCAAGGCACGTCTTAATATAACATAGTGATTTTGGTAAAAGGGAAAAGAACTAATATATGTGCTAATAGATTCAAGGAAAAAGAAATTATAGTGATGTATAAATGCTGATATTAGTTCAATTGTAAAAGCGGGAAGTAGTATTCATGCCATAAAACTGTACGTTCATTTAACAAGAACTGCACGTTGCTTCACTTTTTCCACGTGTTCTTTTTTTTTGAGAAATATCCACATTCTCCTACTAGACCATCTCGACTGGGCTCAATCAAACCATTTGGTGGTCATGTGGCAACACGGCCCATTGGAGCTAGTTATGGGCTTCTTTTTTATAGAAAGGGTACATGATTGTTCTAGAACACAGGTGAGGTAGCAGCAACTTACTGTTCATGCGAATCCTACCGATATTGGCCGTTGGATATAGAAGATCAACGGTTATGATTGATGTTCTTAGTCCTACTTAAAATTGGTACACTATATATAGAAGAAGAAGATAGTATAGATATAGAAACCCACGTGGAATGCGAGAAACCAACTCCGGCCACACACGTCCATTCGGGAGCAGGACGTCGGCCAAGCTCCTCCTTCACCATTTTGTCCACTCTTTCGGCGGCATCCGACGAGCAGGAAGAGCAGTTCTCCGGCATAAAAGCCGTCTGGGTGGCCCGCCGAGCCCGGCAGCTCGCTTCTCCACCTACCTCGCCTAGCCCATCGAAGGCAGTTGCCGAACTAAGCCAGCGCGTGCTTCCGTAGCTGGCCTCTCCAATAGAGCTCGAGGAAGAGTGCCGACTTGCTCCACACCGGCTTGTCGGGGAGCACGGTGGCACGGGCATCGTCGCTGCCCTCGACGCCGTCGCATCGTACAGCGCCTCCAGTGTCTGCGACTGTGCCATCCACCGTCGATGCACGCGTAGCCGCGACATGCAGGCAGAGAAAGAAGCCGCCGCGGATGTCGATGAGGTGATGCGGCTACGCGGATGTGGACGAGGTGACGTGCAGCACGTCACCGCCCGCCGCCATCATCGAGGAAAAGTAGAACACGGGAGGCCGCCGCCGATTGTATCCCATGAAGGCCACCGCCGAGGCGACGCCGGCGAATACAGCCGGTGTCTTGCTCGATTCGTCTTCTGCCGGATGCTGGAGGAGGACAAAGAGATCGGGCGGCGACCATTTAGATTAGGTATTTTAATTCTACCAGGCTGGTTGTAATGGGAGTATTATAGGTAGTATCATGCATGCCAACTACTCCCTCCATTCCTAAATATAGGAGTATTATAAGAGCATGGTTAATAGTATAGCCAGCTGGTGGCTACATGACATTGCCACGTCATCTATAGCCAACCTTGTAGCCTTCAAGCATAATACTCCCTCCGTCTAGGTGTCATCTTACGAAAACCAAATAATCCCAAAACACTTAGGCAGCGTTTGGCAGCAAGGTTTTTTCAAAGTTTTCTGATAATACTGTGGTTTCTTAAAAAAACAATGGTTTTAAATACTTTGATGCATTTGGCTTCAGGAAAAACTGAAGTTTTGTAAACCATAGTATCCCAGAAACCATGGTATTTTTGCTGTATTGGAAAAAGAGGTCCAGGCCTCTTTTTTCTAAACCGAACGAAGCATAGTTGACGTCGCCCTCTATGTCGAGATAATTATACCTGATGAGATTGCCTCCTGCATTTCCTCTGTCTGTTATCTCGTAAATCAATTCTATTATATCTCCTGCTTATTAGCCGATTCTGTTTGATCGCGTACGTATAGTCGGTCTCTTGGGTGCTTCTTCTTCCAGCTGGGAGTACAAACAACGCACGTACACGCACATACTAGAATTTTGGCCCGACTGGAAGTACATGCACGAATAGAAATAAAATGATGGCAACACTCCTAAGATTGTACTATTACTTTAATCTAGTTGATTAATGAACTTAAGTTGCCACGTGCTCCTGGTCAATCATGTACGTCCTGGTTAAATACTTGGTCAAAACTTTGGTATACATGAGCATTGGGCCCACTTGTTAGCGTGATGGACGGAGGAAGGAATGCAAGACAAAATGGAGCGTGGAAGGGTGCGAATCGATTGGCTCACATGTGATGACCACTGGAGCAATACACTCAGGTACTACGTTAAAAAATTAGTGCAAACACGGCCGGTTATACTGTGAGTAGGTGGCCGTGCGCTTGGCTCTTCGCCTCTTCCGAAAGTCGAACAATGATGATGGTACTACAGTAGATAGTGTACTACTAGTAAGCAAAGCTTCTCCTCATTTGCGAGTAGACCGGACACATCAAAAGTAGTGCATTAGTCTCCAAAAAGGGTTGACCATGTCCATGGCTACCATCCCGTGCTCCGTCATTCAGTGTGTGCTTCTCGTCATTCTGCAAGTTGACGGGACACATCAAATTTAATACTCCCTCCATTCCAAATTACTCGTCGTGGTTTTAGTTCAAATTTGAACTAAAACCACAACGAGTAATTTGGAACGGAGGGAGTACGTATTTAGTACTCTCTCCAAAAAGGGCTGACCATGTCCATGGCTACCATCCCGTGCTCCGTCATTGAGTACGTGCACTATTCATGTGCCATCGAGGAGGAAAAATATTGCGTAGTACTAGGTGCCATCGTAGTGCACGACTCACTTACGCACTGCTTATCTCCATTTTCTTACATGACACGTGCACCTTGATGCTAGATGTCCCGCGTGTTGGCAAAAGGATGAACAAAGCTCATGTCAAAAAAAAGAGTGGAAGAACATAGATTCCCGACAACCAAGAAGGAGCAAGGAACCTCGTGGTGGAGCGTCTGCACTCATAATATTTTATATTATTTAGCGATATAAAATCAACCAATCATCTCCACAGTAGACCGGAAGAGTACAAAACACGGCAGCCCAGTGTAGTTACATGATACTGTACATGGCCAACCCACGCTATCACCATATTTCTTGGCCTCAGTGCGACACCTAGCTCTAGTAATCCACCAGCCCATATCGCTTCTCGCTCCTCGTCTCTCTCAAAGTGCGGTGGGCTGGCGTTTTTGCCGTCTATTGAGGTCGGTTAACTCATCACATGTTAGCGACATGCCAAGAGCATTCTAAAAAAATTACTGTACTCTATTGTTATGCCAAGAAGAGGAAGCGCTTTGACCAACGGACCAAACAATACAGGCGTGCCGTGCCGTGAGTGGGTCCAGGTTCTCGTTTTGAACTTGTTTGGTGTAGTAGTAACACTTGGTTTTGACTATTGGTAAGATTTTATATACTCCCTCCGTCTAGTGAATAAGTCATCTTAGATTGTGCACCGTGACCAAGGAAGAGGGGAAAACGAGAGAAATTAATATTTATTTGCTAATTAATAGCATTGCATGCAATGAACTAACCATTGCATGTCGTGTTTGGTAGTCTAAGTCATTGAAAACATGCACGCCCCACATCTCTTATTGGTGGATATGTCAAGAAACAAGAAACGAGGTGGGAGTTAATGCACCGCGCCTAAGTATTTTGGGATTATTTGGTTTTCGTAAGGTGACTTATACACCTAGACGGAGGGAGTAGGGCCTAATGTATTCTTCGAGGATGCCTTTGACTATTGATAAGATTTTATATAATTTGAAAATTATATCATTCGAAGATCCTTTCACGTTCCGTTTTCAAAAAGAAAAAAGATCCTTTCACGTACGAATTTGACTGTATGCTTTGAGCAACTTGCATGTCCTATACTGCTCCTGTTTGGATACTCTAACTTAGCTAGAGGTTAGACTAACTCATGACTAACCCTGAACTAACTGTAGCCAAAGAGGTGTTTCGGTGACAGGGTTAGATTGACAATAAATGCACTTGATGGAGAGAGAAAAGTGATTTTTCAGTGGGCCCAAGGAGGTACTTACTGTGGGAAAGGTGAAGTGATGGTTGCTTCGCCCGAGCAACTTATTACTCTGGGAATATGGGAGTACCAGCGGATTCAAGGAACAGAGAAATGATGGTTGCTTCGTCCGAGCAACTTACTGTGGCGAAGGTGGGGCTCTGTGATTTGACTGCTCACTAGTCATTACTAATGCGGCGCAACGACCAGGGTGAATCTTTCCCTGCAGTTGTGCACTCAATATTGCTGCACGGCAGGTGGAGCCGGATGAAGGATGTCCCACATGTCGGCGAAACGAAGTTGAATTGTTTCTGGCATTGCTATCAATCCTTCAGGATTTGTTTATATGTACGCATAATTTTAATGAAATTGTACTGTGATGATATGAAGGTTTCAACTTTGGTTCCCGCAGGAAAAAAAGGTTTCAACTTAGGATTCATGTGTCCTCTTGCCTCAAGATTATCTCGTTACAACATTCCATCAAATACAAATGAAACTACCATGGCTGCTAATGCATCTCAATGGTTCGCAGATCAGCGCCAATATTCACATCACAACTGAAGACAAAGTTGTGAGAAGGTGTACAAATAAAGAAAAATATATAATTGATCGATGTTGTTCGTAGGCATGGGTCCATTTCCTGGGCACAGTGTTCATTGCTTGGCAGCTAGTTTCACCCAGCGCTGTAGCCAAAAAAGGGGTGTACGGAGGACACCACAATCCGATCATTTTGTGCAGCTCCACTAAAATCGAGCTGACCATCCCTGTTTGCAAAGATATCCAGTCAGTGTGATTACAATAATAGTGGAACTAGATGATGAAACATAACACACACAAATAGAAGCCGATCACCTCTGCGATCTCTCTTTAGGACTAACTACTTGTTGGAGAAGATTAGGCACGGAGTTGGATGAGGAGGATACCAAAACCAATCTCCCTTTCTGCAGTCCCACATAAATGTAAAAACGTTGCTCGTGTGACATTTTGGCGGAACTGCACAAAACACTCTTAAGAAAAAAAAGTGATTTGTGCAGTTCACCAAAAGGTCGCAATAGCAATGAGGTGAAATGGATAGCCCTGTTTGCAAAAAAGAGGTAGAAAGGAAACAATTACTGGACAATAACACGAGTTGAAGACACATACGCCGACAAAAAAGAAGGATATTCCATGTAATAAGGGAAAGATAGCAGCATGGTGGTTTATGAAAAATGGTTTGAGGACAAGATTGCAAGATGGAAAGTACGCCGGCCGAGATACGTTTTAAGCAAACAACTAAAGAAGATCCACATGCAACAACGTGGGAAGATGGGCAGTGGAGCAAGGCTAGAGGAAGCTGTACCTGAGGGTCATCGAGATGTTACTAGGAGGGCGCCGGCGGCCGGGATCTGCCCATACTGCGGCAGCAAGCAAGTGGCGAAGGCCCTACCGTGCCAGAGCTTGGTCAGAGAGAACGACGGGTACCACAGATCGGGACGTGCTGCCTCAACGCCGTCGAACGGAGAAACGATGCACATCCTCCCTTTCCGCCGGCGGACGGGATGCGGTCGGATCACTGACCAACGGTGAGAGAGAGAGGCCACCGCCGCCTTGTGTGAGATGGTGTGACGAGAGACAAACCCCGGCTGGCAGGCTCCGTTGTATAAGTGGAGCGGATTTTTCCATTTTCCCCACATTGATCATTTTATATTCTATACTACGTGCCATTGAGGAGGAATATATAAATTTATTTAATACTAACGCGTCAATTCGAACTTTGTTCCGTCTAGGCGTGGTACCCGACCCTCCTTCGAGTAAACAACCGCTACATGCGTCAAATTATCACGTGGGCTGCCTTTTCATACAGAAACAAACTCCACCGTGTACCCGCGCGGGTGTGGCCGGGAACGAGACATGAGTACGTGTGTCCTGCGTGCACCTCTTCTTTAGGTGCAGGTACGTACGTGGGTGGGTGTGAGAGAGATGGTTTGTGCGAAACCGAGGCAATGTGTCGATGATATCTCAAACAAAAAAACATAACATATGCAATGTGTGTGAAATAGAGTCATGGATATATCATATATAGAGGGAGCGATCCACGAGAAGAGAGTGGAGGATCATCGGCGTGAGATATCGATAGAATCAAAAACAGGGATGAAGTGTGTGGCTTCGCGATCGATAAAGAGTGCCATCGAATTTGTGTTTGCCCACGTCAAAGATACAGGGCGGCTGGCCTACTGGAATTTGAGAGGGCAGAGGTGCAGTTTTTCTCTGTGGCATGGATACCTACCTACAACGTTCGACTATCGGTGTGTGTGGGGGGGGGAGGGGGCAGAGACCTAACTATGGAGAGGTAGATCGACTAGTATATGTGTGGAGAAGGAGAGAGACCTAGCTATGTATAGAGGGAGATCGATCGACATCCATGGATATGTGTAGCAGAGGAATAAGGTTGGGAGAAAGACAAAGGTAGAGTGTCGGAGGGTTGGTGGTGGAGTGGTGTCTCACAAATGGTGGGAGAGGCCGGCTAGACAAACGGAGGGTACGAGTGCAATATCAATAAGAGAGGGCCGGGGATGTCTGTCTGTCAATGCATGTGCGTGTGAGAGACCGGTCGGGAGGTATGCAAGGATGATGAGGGGAGACGATATGGTTGTGGTAAGCATACATAACGACATAGGAAGATCAACCGTCGTGTGTCTGGGAAAGGTAGAGACATAACTAGTGAGGTAAGTCTATCGGTGCGTGGGGAAAACGAATTATAGTTGCCCTGGCTATATGTAGGGAGATCGGTACGTATACATGCATGTATGTGTTGGAAGAAAATAAGGTCCAGAGAGACAGACAGGGGGAGAGGGTGCAGCTAGGAGGTGGTGCGAGAGGCCGACCATGTCGAGGGGGGAGGAGTGTACGAGTATGAGATCGATGAAAAGAGGGGCGGGAGTGTGCACCTGCGTGGAACCATATTGGACATAGGGGGGCATGGACGGTGAGAAGAGAAGAGGGGAAGTATGTGTTTGTGGTACGCACACTTGGCTAGAGAGGTATATCGACCGGTGTGTGCCGGAAAGAAGGAGTCGGGGGGCCTACACACACCGCGGGTGAACGACCTAAAGAGAAATAACAAACGTGCGCGATGGAGGGGACACTGAGGGAGGGTGAGAGGGGCGTGGGCGCGTGCATGCACGATAGAAAATTAGCGCAAGCTAGCTACAAAGAGAAGAGGATCGTGAAGGTGTTAAAGACGAACATAGATCATAATTCATTATAAAAAAAGTGGATACGGATACTTGAAGAAGATATCATAATGTAGAACATTGATTATAACTTGGGCTAATGTGTGGCTTTTGCAGCTTAGGGCTAAATACTTGTCATAATGTAGGGGGCGGGGCACTATACTTTGTGTGATAAACACAGTGTACGTATGGAACATGGTTTAGATTATGAATATCTAGTTAGTACATCAAATGTACTATTATTTGGAATCAACATCAAGTGTATTCAAAAAATTGAATCCGAGTTCATATAGTACACATAGTTCATATCTATCTCTATAGTAATCATGTGGTGTGTTGTTAAGGTAATACACGAATGATGCTTGAAGTTGGCAACAATCATGATTGTAGATTCTTATTGAAATAGAGAAACAAATTCAAATTCAGTTCGAATTGCAGTGGTAGTATAGACATTTGGAATGCGCTAAAATGTTGGCATGAGTAGGTTAGATGCATTATATAGCCATCGAAAAAATTTAATTGGACATAACATGGATCCATACTCCCTCCTTCCATCTATATAGGGCCTAATGCGTTTTTTAAGACCGCCTTTGACTATTGACAAGATTAATAGTACATGACATGCACAATGTGAAAATTATATCATTGAAAGCTCCTTTCACACACGAATTTAACGGTGTGCTTTGTGTAAGTTGCATGTCATATATTATTGCTCTAATATTTGGTCAAAGTTAGCCTCGAAAAACGCATTAGGCCCTATATAGATGGAAGGAGGGAGTAGCTTTGAATAGCATTTGTATAGTAAAACGGGACAAGACTCTCTCTTTGTGTGGTGTGAATAGTTTTTATTTTTTCAGTTTTTTTCGTTGAGGGAAGTGCGAATTGATTTGGTACGTACAACTACAATATTACACGTTAGGCTTGTCCCTAAAATTCAACTCGCACGTTGTTATATCCCGAAAATTCAGATATTGTGCTCCCAAAACTGGCGCCTTCACAACCCACGCCTTGCTATCCCGAAATTACAACGCGCGCGAAAACTCCCTCCAGCTGCCAAATCCCGACACGCGAAGGCCCCCTTCTAACCATGAGCCGAAAGGGCCGCTAGTTCAAATCGGTGGGGGTACTTTTGTAACACACCCTACATTTTGGACAAGCGCGTCCCTAAGTCATGGTTCCCCCCTCCCATCACCTCCTTTTCGCCATTCAAAATCTGGCCGCCATAACCTCTCCGCTCCAGCCGCGAAACCCCACCCTCCTCCGTCCACCACCTCACCGCTGCCCAGCCAGAGCCTCTTCCCCGACGACGTCGTCCACCGCAACAGCTCGACGTCCCTCATCCACCTCCCCGGATGAGGATCCGTCGTCCATCCCGTTGTCCCGTCGGTTTAGCCGCCCCGTCCTCCACCTCCAAGGAGCTGCTCCAACGATCGCCTCATCTATCGCGGCTGCTCCATCCCCACAGCGCCACCTTAACCTGCTCCACCGGAACCGCAGCATCCTCACTGACTTCTCGAACGAAGCCGAGGCCTACTCGGCGCCACCAAAGAGGTTGTACACTCATCGCATCACACCTTCTCCTTAACTCGACCTCCCGACGCCGATGGTGCCTCATCCCGCACCCCCATGGAGCGGCTACATCGAAGCCGGCGCCGCCGGGACATCTCCACGGCAGCTCTCCCCATTGTGAGGCCCCTTCGGCGGTGGCGTCCATACCAGCCGGATCTGCTGCTACTGCTCCGGCTCTCGCTCGGTCTCTCGCGCTGCTGCTGCTGCTCCGGCTCTCGCTCACTCGCGCTGCTGCTGCTTCTCCCCCCTCGCTTGTGCTGCTGCTCTGCTCCAATTTAGCTACACTTCAGTTGACTGAATCAACTTTTGGGTCAATCGATTTTCAGGGGGTGGGGGGTCTCACCGGAGTTAAGGAAGAACCGCCCGCAGCGGGGAGGGGGGCTCGCCGGAGAGGTACCCCACTATCTATCTGAGGGTTCTGGGTGGGGTGCTGCTCGCCGGCGATGGGAGCGCGGTGGTGGGGCGGTGGCGTGGGGATCGCCGGAGAAAAAGCTTGGTGCAGGGGGGGGCTAGAGGGCTGGCCGGGGCGGCGGCAGACCGACGGTGGGGAGTTGTTTCGGGGCGGCGGCGGACCGGCGGTGGGGAGTTGTTTCGGGGCGGAGGGGCGGCAAGGCGGCGCGGGGTTCGGCTGGTGGTGGCTGGCGGCTCAGGGGGTGCTGGTTGAAGATGAACTGCAGGCCCTCCCTAAACTATCCCATGTGAAGTGCCTCTCTGCTACCATTGTGTTCAGTTTCGATAGTAACATTCAGATTCCACAGTAAATTTCAGTTTCGACAGTTAAGTTCAGAGTCAACAGTTTTTACCTCATCTGTTGTAGTCAGGTGGTTTTTGGTGATGTAAATTTTACATCTATCACTTTTTGGTAATGCATTTTACATCATCTATTGGAGATGCTATTAGAATCCCACTTGAGATTAACGATGTCTGTCTTGTGCTGCTTCAGCCTTGACGTCTTACGGCTCACCGGAGCTGCTCCAACGATGGAACGATCCATCACAACAGAGCAGTGCCCTGGATGCAGTCTACAGATTCTTAGATCTTCCTCCACACCTCCGACAGCCACCTCTGCCTCAACTTCTTCAGCAACCAACCCAATAATGCTAAGGTCGACACGGCTACGGCAAAGAGGATGTACACTTGTCGCATCACTTATTACTCTACATTCATGTCGATCCATTAGGGCTATTTTGGTTCAACGGAAAAACATAGCAATAGGAAATTTTCCTATGGCACTCTACTATTCAATTATTCATGCATTTTGTTGAAAGGAATGGAGCAAAACATCCACCTGGACCTACTTGTCAAAATACTATGCATGAAAACAAGACCAAGTGCATTAGTGGCAGAATAACATTCTAACTATACATGCTTTCATATGGTTTCACTTTATTTTGGCCATGTTTCTTTGTATTCCTCTGCTCCTACAATTCCTGTGAACCAAACACCCAAGTTGACAGAAATCCTGTGTTCACAAATGCTCTATTTCCCATGTGCATTCCTATCCTATTCCGGTGTTTTTCCTCCTATCCCTGCGTTTTTAGAATCATGCAAGCCAAATGAGCCCTTACAGAATTACTTCAGTTACAGGTAGGTGTCGAAGAAAACTTTGTGTGGTTTGTCCTGCTCCTGCCACGACGTCGTCCACCTCACCTGAGGTACTCCATCGACAGAAGCATCCACCAAACCAGACATCACAACTCCTGGCCATCTTTCGTCGCCTCAGATCTCCTTCCCTGCCGCCGGCACCCACCGCAACGGCATCACCATCATCGACTCAGCAGATGAACCTGAGGAGTACACGGGTCCACAAGAGAGGTCGCACTCTTTTGTTTTTGCTTATGTTATGCATTGCTTAATATTACCTGCTACTTTATTGTCCTGTTCACCTCTTAGACTCCAAGGCAGGTCCAAATTGATGTTCAACTTGAGTTCTAAATTAGTTGTGGGGCACATATCGAGGCGGCAATGAATAGTATCTCTGTCTAATATCTGGTTCACCTAGGGTATGCCTATGTTGTTCATCTTGGGTGGGAAACAAATAGTAAAGCAATCATCATCTGTTTTTTTATTAAATTAAAGCAATCATCAGCCTGCTATCATTATTTTTGGATCCATCCACTAGTTGTTACCATTACTCTAGATTTTTGCATGCTCTCCTTACATAACCTCACTATTTTTTGTATGCATGTCAGATATTGTACACAATCATGCTGAACATGTAGAGAAAAAGAGAAGAGTTTTGCGCGGCAATACAATGTCATGCAGACATCGCTCCATGGTGGGTTCAATGGCAAACCCTCCCCCCCCCTCCAGATTGTAATCCAGAGGAAGATATCTGTTCTGAGGCAGATTCAGACGCAGCTAACCACTCCTATTTACCCCCAAGGTGTTTTCTCTAACTTGGCATGATGATGTTAGTCATATCATGCATATGTTGCCTTGCAGTGCCTACTTTCGACATCATATATGTCATCTACTTAGTTTAGACATGTTCTGGAATGCCACCTGTTTAGTTTCAATATCATATATGGGAATTATGCAGTCTCATGTCTTTTAGCCAGCCATAATATATGTGAAATGTGCAATGCCATCCTGTTTAACCAGGCATCATATATTTGAATGATATCTAGCCCATCCTTTTCTTCATTAAATTTCCATTTGTCAACAATGTTTGTACATTAAACTACTCTTCCTGTGAATCAGCCATTTGAGTGGGTGATGGAAAAATCTGGAGTGAAAACAAGGCCTTCAAAGCAGACAGTGCTACCTGTCAAAGCAGATCTCTTGCTGGGTCCTGATAGCTCTTCAGAGATGGATTCAGAGACAGATGACCAGTCCTATTCCCCCACCGAGGTGTATGCTCTAACTTGGCACGGTTCTACTGCTCATATCATGCATATGGTGTCTTGCATTGCATAGTTTAGACATCATATACACAATATTCAACACCATGTTCTTAGTTCAGACATCATATATGTGAATGCCCTCCGCTTAGCATATAAATCACATATGTGAATTAAATCATGCGATCCTGGTTACTTAGATAACATGTATGTGAATTATGTCATGTGATCCTGTTTAGTTAGTCATCATATCTTTGAATTATGTTATGCTATGCTATCCAGTTTAGATAGACATCATATATGTGAAATTATGTCATGCTATCCATTTTAGTTAAATAATATACATGTCAACTATTTAATGCCCTCTTTTTTCCACACTATCTATTGCATCTGTCTCTCATACAATGTTTGTACATTCAACTATGTTTCCTGTTTATCAGCCATTTGAATTGGAGCGGATGATGGCAGTATCTAGCAGAGTAAAAACATGGTCTTCAAATAAAAAAGTGCTACCTCTTGGTGGAGATATCACCCCGGTTGTACATGCACGAGAACCAGCCCTACCACACATAACCCAAACTCTCGCAGATTTTACCCCTACTGCGATGGACAGAGAACCAGCTTCACCCAATCTAACCCCAACTGTCTGGAATTGTCACGGCAGATGTCCTAGTGTTAGGACTTAGTCGTGGAGCCATCGCAATGAAGTTAGCTTAAAGGGGTTAAACAGGAAAAAGGACACGAGGAGTTTATACTGGTTCGGACCCTTGCGGTGAAGGTAAAGGCCTAATCCAGTTTGAGGTGGTATTGCTAGGGTCACGATGACCAGGGAGCGAATACGCTAAGCCTGGCTCTCGATCTGTTCTTTCTTGTCCCTAAACCACCGCCGGGTTGTCCCTTTATATGCACAGGTTGACGCCCGGCGGTTCACAGAATCCCGGCCGGCTCATAAACGTGTCCGGCTCGGTTTCTACTCTTTCCTATCTTACAACACAAGTCATATATCATATGGCGGTTTACATCTACGGGCCTTAATCCGCCTTTGGGATTTGGGCCTTATTGCTAAGTCTTCTTCATAAAGCGCCATCCTCCATGTCTTTATGGGCTCCAAAATACGGGTAAACCACTGTGAGTATAACCCGGCCCCTCCTGGGCGGTTTATACTCAATAGTTATATCCCCAAAATTAGGCCCCAGGTTGATTTGAACTTGTTCATGTCAATCTTCAACACTTAGGGAAATTCCTCCTTCAATATCTTTGTGAAGGCCTTGTAACTCGCCATGACGTCATCTTCCAAGATCATGGTAAACCGCCATGACGTCACCTGTTTATTAAAAAACCATACACACACATATATATATATATATATATCACCCTTTTTAATGGGCCTCCAAAAATTGAGGCGACAACCCTGTCACATATCCAATTTGGGGCTCCTCGATTCCCGCGCATGTCACTTATCCACTCGCCTTATAAATAGGGTCGAGGGTCTCTTTCACTTTCCCCCCTCGTGCCTCTTCGCTTCATCTTCTTCCTCGCGTCGACCTAGCGCTCAAGCTCAGCCGCCGCCGCCAAGTCTTCGTCCTCGACCTCAACTCCGGCCGCTGCATCACCCTGAACGCACCAGAGAATCGCGGCGCCTCTCCGCTATTCCATCAACATCGGTAAGCCTTCTTTCCTTCCGCCATAGATCTGTCATTAGGGTTTCAGTGTTCATCGGTGTTCGCTGGTGTTCGTCGTTGTGCAATAGCTCTTTGATTCAAACCTTGATATTTATCCTGAACAGTGATAGCCGTAGCCCTTCTTTTCCATCAGTACATCTTATTTAAGTAGAAAATCCAATCTGGATCCTTCACTGTTCAAGTATCAGAATTTTTAGACCTGAATATTTTTTCATTTTCTGACACGCGGTAGATCCAGATTTGCAATATGAATCTGCGAAACCTATTTTTTCAGCACTTAACCATTTTCCAACTTCAGATCTGTATGCTCAATATCTGCATAGGCGGTTTAGCTTTAGAAAATAATAACCCGCTAGGTACCATTAGTCCCCTCTTAAACCGCCAATTGCTCATCGTTGTAATACTGACAACATCAATCTCCGGTTTAACAATTATGCATGCTTTAACACTTTCTGTCTCTTAACCTGCGACGCTTTATGCTTGTCAATCATGAACTTTAAACTGGCACAAACCTTCTTCCAGGTTGTCAAATAAATGGCCAAGTCTTTTTATGCTTGCAACTGGGTTCCCACCAGGGTTACGGAAGAACAACTGAACGGGAGCGTCGCAACCGGCGCTTTAGCGAAAAAGGAAGACATCCACTGGAGAGTCCCCGGTCCAGAAAATCCTCCAGAGCCCAAGGATGGAGAAGTGATTGCATTCGTTGATCATCTGAGTCAAGGGTTTAGCCGTCCCGGATCAAAAAATTTCCGTGATGTGCTTCATAGCTTCCAACTCCACCCTCAAGATATTGGGCCTAACTCCGTGTCCAATATTGCAATTTTCAAGTGTTTTGTGAAGCTTATCTGCAAGAAGAACCCACCATTGAGCTATTCAGAGACTTCTTCTATTTAAACTGCCATACTGAATTTACGGATGGGCCCAATACTGAACTTGGCGGGGTTTCAATTCAGAAAAGGAAAGATATCAACTTCCCTCACGCGAAGCATCATAGTCACCCCAAAGACTGGAACCAGACTTGGTTCTATTGCCAAGATACATCTCCAGCTAACGAGAATCCGCTGCTAGGTTATCGTGCTCACCGTCTTACCAGTACACATCCATTTCCCCAACGACTCAGCGCAAAGGAACGAGCCAAGTATGCATGATACGTCTCCGTCGTATCTACTTTTCCAAACACTTTTGCCCTTGTTTTGGACTCTAACTTGCATGATTTGAATGGAACTAACCCGGACTGACCATGTTTTCAGCAGAATTGCCATGGTGTTATTTATGTGCAGAAACAAAAGTTCTCGGAATGACCAGAAACTCCACGGAGATTATTTTTGGAAATAATAAAAAATACTGGTGAAAGAATCAAGGCCAGGGGGCCCACACCCTTGCCACGAGAGTGGGGGCGCGCCTGCCCCCCTGGGCGCGCCCCCCTGCCTCGTGGCCCCCCTGGAGCTCCACCGACCTCAACTCCAACTCCATATATTCGTGTTCGGGGAGAAAAAACTCAGAGAGAAAGATTCATCGCGTTTTATGATACGGAGCCGCCTCCAAGCCCTAAACTCTCTCGGGAGGGCTGATCTGGAGTCCGTTCGGGGCTCCGGAGAGGGGAATCCGTCGCCGTCGTCATCATCAACCATCCTCCATCACCAATTTCATGATGCTCACCACCGTGCGTGAGTAATTCCATCGTAGGCTTGCTGGACGGTGATGGGTTGGATGAGATTTATCATGTAATCGAGTTAGTTTTGTTAGGGTTTGATCCCTAGTATCCACTATGTTCTGAGATTGATGTTGCTATGACTTTGCTATGCTTAATGCTTGTCACTAGGGCCCGAGTGCCATGATTTCAGATCTGAACCTATTATGTTTTCATGAATATATGTGAGTTCTTGATCCTACCTTGCAAGTCTATAGTCACCTACTATGTGTTATGATCCGGCAACCCCGAAGTGACAATAATCGGGACCACTCCCGGTGATGGCCATAGTTTGAGGAGTTCATGTATTCACTATGTGTTAATGCTTTGGTTCGGTACTCTATTACAAGGAGGCCTTAATATCCCTTAGTTTCCGTTAGGAACCCGCTGCCACGGGAGGGTAGGACAAAAGATGTCATGCAAGTTCTTTTCCATAAGCACGTATGACTATACTCGGAATACATGCCTACATTACATTGATGAATTGGGGCTAGTTCTGTGTCACCCTATGTTATGATTGTTACATGATGAACCACATCCGGCATAATTCTCCATCACCGCAACGCCTACGAGATTTTCACATATTGTTCTTTGCTTATTTACTTTTCCGTTGCTACTGTTACAATCACTATAAAACCCAAAAATATTACTTTTGCTACCGTTACCGTTTCTTCCATATTACTTTGCTACTAAATACTTTGCTGCAGATACTAAGTTATCCAGGTGTGGTTGAATTGACAACTCAACTGCTAATACTTGAGAATATTCTTTGGCTCCCCTTGTGTCGAATCAATAAATTTGGGTTGAATACTCTACCCTCGAAAACTGTTGCGATCCCCTATACTTGTGGGTTATCAAGACTATTTTCTAGCGCCGTTGCCAGGGAGCATAGCTCTATTCTTTGAGTCGCTTGGGATTTATATCTGCTGGTCATTATGAGAAACTTGAAAGACAAGAAAGCAAAAATTTATCCCTCAACTACGAGGGGAGGTAAGGAACTGCCATCTAGCTCTGCACTTGATTCACCTTCTGTTTTGAGTAAGCTTGCGACACCTAAACCTGCTTCTGCTATTAATTCTGATATGTCGCATGTTATTGATGATGTCACTTCTGCTATGCATGATACTTATGATGAAACTACTTCTATGCTTGATACTACTGTGCCACTTGGTGAATTTCTTGATGAACAACTTGCTAGGGCTAGAGAGAATGAAATTATTGAAATTGATAATATTGATGAAAGTGATGATGAAGACTCTCCCAATAAATATGAATTGCCTGTTGTGCCTGAGGGCTATGCTATGGATGAAGAAACTGCTAGAGACTTTCTTGCTTGCAATGATAGAGGTGATCTTAAGAAATTATTAGCTAAGCTCAAACAAAAAACTCTGAATGCTAGAATGAAATATGATCCTGCTTATGCTACTTCACCTATATTTGTTACTGATAAGGATTATGAATTCTCTATTGATCCTGATATAATTACTTTGGTTGAGTCTGATCCTTTTTATGGCTATGAATCTGAAACTGTTGTGGCACATCTTACTAAATTAAATGATATAGCCACCCTGTTCACTAATGATGAGAGAACTCGCTACTTTTATATCCTTAAAATATTTCCGTTCTCATTAAAGGGTGATGCTAAGATATGGTTTAATTCTCTTGATCCTGGTTGTGTGCGTAGTCCCCAGGATATGATTTATTACTTCTCTGCTAAATATTTCCCTGCTCATAAGAAACAGGCTGCTTTAAGGGATATATATAATTTTGTGCAAATTGAAGAAGAGAGTCTCCCACAAGCTTGGGGGAGGCTTCTCCAATTACTTAATGCTTTGCCTGATCATCCTCTCAAGAAAAATGAAATACTTGATATCTTTTATAATGGACTAACCGATGCTTCCAGAGACCACCTGGATAGTTGTGCTGGTTCTGTTTTCAGGGAAAGAACACCAGATGAAGCTGAAATTCTATTGAATAATATGTTGACCAATGAAAATAATTGGACACTTCCTGGGCCAACTCCTGAGCCTATTCCTAAACCAACTCTGAAGAAAAGGGGTGTTCTATTTCTCAGTCCTGAAGATATGCAAGAGGTAAAGAAATCTATGAAGGAAAAAGGTATAAAAGATGAAGATGTTAAGAATTTACCTCCTATTGAAGAAATACATGGTCTTAATTTACCGCCTGTTGAAGAAATATATGATCTTAATTCATCACCTATTAAAGAAACACATGGTCTTGATAACCCGACACATGTAGTGAAGGTAAATTCTCTCTATAGATATGATAAAGCTGAAATCCCTCCTACTAAGTTTGCTAGCCAATGTTTGGATGAGTTTGATAATTTTATGGTTAAGCAAGAAGACTTCAATGCTTATTTTGGTAGACAATTGAAAGAAAATGCTTATATGATTGAACACTTGGGTGATTATATGTCTAGAGTTAAAGGTGAACTTAAACTCATTAGTAAACATGCTTTTATGGTCACCACTCAAGTAGAACAAGTACTTAAGGCTCAGATGATTTGCTCAATGAATTAAATAGTAAGAATAATGACTATGCTGTTAGAGTCGCTACTAGAACTGGTAAAATGACTCAGGAACCTTTGTATCCTGAAGGCCATCCTAAGAGAATTGAGCAAGATTCTCAGAGAAATAATATAGATGCACCTAGTCCTTCTAAAAAGAAGAAAAAGAAAAATGATAGGACTTTGCATGCTTCTAGTCAACCTATTGCTGAAACACCTGAGAATCCAAATGATATTTCTATTTCTGATGCTGAAACACAATCTGGTAATGAACATGAACCTAGTGAAAATGTTAATGATGATGTTCATGTTGATGCTCAACCTAGCAATGATAATGATGTAGAAATTGAACCTGCTGTTGATCTTGATAACCCAAAATCAAAGAATCAACGTTATGATAAGAGAGACTTTGTTGCTAGGAAGCACGGTAAAGAAAGGGAACCATGGGTTCAGAAACCCATGCCTTTTCCTCCCAAACCATCCAAGAAAAAGGATGATGAGTATTTTGAGCGCTTTGCTGAAATGATTAGACCTATCTTTTTGCGTATGCGTTTGACTGATATGCTCAAAATGAATCCTTATGCTAGTATATGAAAGAAATTGTTACAAATAAAAGAAAGATACCGGAAGCTGAAATTTCCACCATGCTTGCTAATTACACTTTTAAGGGTGGAATACCTAAGAAACTTGGAGATCCAGGAGTACCCACTATACCATGCTCCATTAAAAGAAATTATGTTAGAACTGCTTTATGTGATCTTGGAGCCGGTGTTAGTGTTATGCCTCTGTATTTATATCGTAGACTTGACTTGAATAAGTTGACACCCACTGAAATATCCTTGCAAATGGCTGATAAATCAACTGCTATACCCGTCGGCATTTGTGGGGATGTGCCTATTGTGGTTGCAAATGTTACTATTTGAACGGACTTTGTTATTCTTGAAATTCCCGAGGACGATAGTATGTCTATTATTCTTGGAAGACCCTTTTTGAATACTGCAGGGGCTGTTATTGATTGCAACAACGGCAATGTCACTTTTCATGTTAATGGCGACGAGCATATGGTACACTTTCCGAGGAAACAACCTCAAGTTCATAGTATCAACTCTATTGGAAAAATTCCATCGATTATTATTGGAGGTTTTGAATTTACTCTTCCTACTATCAAAAAGAAATATGATATTCTTATTATTGGGGAGGTGCATATCCCCGTTGAGGTAACATAGTGTTATTCGAAATTTCTCTGGTTCCATGTTATTCGGAATGAGTTTGTTAACAAGACATGATCAACCTTGTTAGTGGATTCCTTTTGATGAGCATGAGATGGATGAAGTTAGAAGGCACAACCTTCTGTACCCTCCTTTTACTTTCTGTTATTTAGTTGAAATAAAGTAAAAATAGTATTTTCTGTCAGTTTTCTGAATTATCTGTGCAATATAAAAATACCCCGAAAATAAAAGTTCTCCAAATTCCATGAAATTGAAATATGATTTTTTTGGAATATTTGAGAATAGTCCTGGCCATCTCAGGCCCGGCCCTGTCGACCCACCCAGGCCCGGCCCTAAAATCCAGGGCCTAGGCCCAATGGGCTTGCCCGTGGGTCGGGCTTGGGCCTGAGTTTTGAGCCCACCAGCAGGGCCTGGACGGGCTTGGGCTTGGCATATTGGCATTTTAAGGAAGAGGCCCGACCCACGGCCCTAAGCCCTAAGGGCTTTTCAGGGCTTTTTACTAGATGGGCCGGGCTTGGGCTTGAAAAGTAGGCCCGATGGTAGGGCCTGGGAGGGCCTGGGCCTCAGTTTTCTGCCATGGGCTTTTTTAGGCCTGGCCCAAGCTCGGCCCGGCCCGGCCCATGGCCAGATATATTTGAGAATATCTGGCACTGAGAACACAGCAGGGGGAGCAAGCACCTGGGCACGAGGGTCCAGGGCACGCCCACCCCCCTGGGCGCGCCCCCTACCTCGTGGGCCCATGGTGGCTCCCCTCCACTTATTCCTGCACCCACACACTCCTTCTTCCTCCCAAAAAAATCACCAACCAGCTCAAGCACGAGTTCTAGCTCATTTTGCTGCGATTTTCAATCTCCTTGCTCAAAGCACCTCTCACAAAACTGCTTTGGGGGATTGTTCCTTGGTATGTGACTCCTCCATTGGTCCAATTAGTTTTTGTTCTAGTGCTTTATTCATTGCAAATTTGTGCTGCCTAGGTGACCATGTTCTTGAGATTGCATGTCAAATTTTTATGGTTCCAAGTAGTTCTAATGCATGATATAGGCTCTAGGCACTTGTAGGAGTAGTTGCTATCAATTTTGTTGAGCTTGGCTCACTTTTATTTGAAGTTACTAAAAATTTCAGAAATTTTTCAGAGGAAGAAATATGTTTAGGAAGATGTACCAAGGTGGTTCTTCAAGGAAGCAAGGACCCAGGCTTGCAATGCGTGATGCTGACGATGAACCACCAAGGGACGCTCCAGTGCGGGCTTGTGAATGGCCTTCAGCGGACTTCATGGATCAAGCAGGAATCAAGGAAGAATTTAACGCATATGTACGTAATGCTGATCTTGTGAGCTTCGAGGCAGATAACTGCCGTCAGTACCACTATCTCACTAGTTTATTTGTAAGGAGGTTTGAATTTTCATCTTCACGCAATTCTCAAACTGTCCTATTTGATCTTTATGAAAATTCGTATACTATGAACTTAGAGGATTTTACCACTGCTTGCAAACTTCCACAATGGGGTAGCACTAGTGAGCCTCGCAAATCTGAGTTTAGGGATTTTCTTACTAGTATAACTGTGGGTGAATCTAGAGACGTAGCACAAGCTACCATAGGGAGCATTCATTTTCCTGCTATACATTATTTTGCTCTCTTCATAGGTAGGTGCATAAATGGTAAGGATGAAGCATGTCACATATGTGTCCCTGATCTCAGTGTTCTCAAGAGTGCTGTATTAGGAGATAAACATTATAATTTGGGAGCCATTGTTGCACGTAGGTTGCATAATAATAGATTTAATGAAGATTTCTTTGGTGGAATTTATGCAACCCGTTTAGCTAATTTTCTTAATATACCCATACGTGAGTATGATATTGAGTTGCCTCCTGTTTATTTAGATTATGAGGCTATGGTTTGTCATCGTTTTGTTGAGAGGAATGATCAGTTCCTCCAGTACCGACTAATCTTTGACAGACGACGCACCTATCACGTCGCTCTCCCTGCTCCTACTTTCTTTGACTTTCAAGCGAAGGGGAGATATTTCATAACCAGGGAGGAGGCGAACAAGTACGAGAGGAGGACTGAGATAGCTCGCCTCCAAGCTGCAGCCCACGATGCAATAACTGCTGCATCACAGTACGACCCCAACTATCATTTTGGATATCCGCCAGGCCAGCCGTGGCCATAGACCAACTTAGGCCAAAAGCCTAAGCTTGGGGGAGTACGCATTTCTCACCGACATTACATTTATGTTCACACACTCATTGCTAGATGTCGGTGCTCATACTTTTTCACTGTAATATCCATGCTAGTTTATTTTCTTTTTCTTGCTTTCTTCTTGTGTGTTTGATAAACCTTAAGAAAAACCCAAAAAAATTAGTTGTAGCTTTTAGCTAGTTTAGTTTTCTTGCTGTAGTAGTAACAATTAAAAGAAAACCCAAAAAGATTTCCCGTTCTTCTTTTGCTTGTTGGGAGCTTTCCCGTGTAAATAGTTTTATTTCTTTCCTTTTCCTTGGGGGTTGATAGGAGAAAACCATGATGAAATTGTTGAAGTGGCTCTTATATGCATTATTGTTGATTTAACCAAGAGTCCATATTGCCTTGTCTTCTCCTATTTATTGAATGCTCGCAGATTCCAGCTTAGTCCAATGCACGTGCACTATTATTATTATTCACATCGTTCGGTCGTGCAAGTGAAAGGCAATTATGACGATATATGATGGACTGATTGAGATGAGAGAAGCTGGTATGAACTCGACCTCTCTTGTTTTTGTAAATATGATTAGTTCATCATTCCTGATTCAGCCTATTATGAATAAACATGTTTGCAATGACAATTAGAGATTATAGTTACTTATGCCATGCTTAATTAGCTAGGAGTGTATAATGGTTTACCTTGCATGCCAACATGCTATTAAAATGGTTGTGATGTGGTATGATGGGGTGGTATCCTCCTTTAAATGATTCAAGTGACTTGACTTGGCACATGTTCACACATGTAGTTGAAACAAATCAACATAGCCTTCACGATATTTATGTTCATGGTGGATTATATCCTACTCATGCTTGCACTCAATGTTTATTAATTTTAATGCATGTTCATGACTGTTGTCGCTCTCTTTGGTCGCTTCCCGGTCTTTTTCTAGCCTTCACTTGTACTAAGCGGGAATACTGCTTGTGCATCCAATCCCTTAAACCCCAAAGTTATGCCATATGAGTCCACCATACCTTCCTATATATGCGGTATCTACCTGCCGTTCCACGTAAATTTGTATGTGCCAAACTCTAAACCTTCAAATGAAATTATGTTTTGTATGCTCGAACAGCTCATGTATCAACTAGGGTTGTCCGTATCTTCCATGTTAGGCGGGTTATTCTCAAGAGGAGTGGACTCCGCTCCTCACTCACGAGAAAATGGTTGGTCAGCGGGATGCCCAGTCCCATGCTTTATGCAAATCAAATCAAAATAATTGCAAACAAAACTCCCCCGGGACTGTTGTTAGTTGGAGGCACTCGTTGTTTCGAGCAAGCCATGGATTGATGCTTGTTGGTGGAGGGGGAGTAAAAACTTTACCATTTTGTTTGGGAACCGCCTATAATGTGTGTAGCATGGAAGATATCGCCATCTCTTGGTTGTTATGTTGACAATGAAAGTATGCCGCTCAAAATATTATTCATCTGTATTTCAAAATCGAGCTCTGGCACCTCTACAAATCCTTGCTTCCCTGTGCGAAGGGCCTATCCATTTACTTTTATGTTGAGTCATCACCCTCTTATTAAAAAGCACCAGCTGGAGAGCACCGCTGTCATTTGCATCCATTACTATTAGTTTATATTTGGTATGACTATGATTGGATCTCTTTTACCATGAATTACAATGTTTAGTCAGTCCTTGATCTTTAAAGGTGCTCTGCATTTATGTTTTGCGGTCTCAGAAAGGGCTAGCGAGATACCTTCTTGTTATATCATATCATGATTGTTTTGAGAAAGTGTTGTCATCCGAGATTTATTATTATTGCTCGCTAGTTGATTATGCCATTGATATGAGTAACATGAGACCTAAGAGTTATTGTGAATATGGTTAGTTCATAATCTTTGCTGAAAACTTGAATGCTGGCTTTACATATTTACAACAACAAGAGCAAACAGAGTTTGTAAAAGTTTTTCTTTATCACTTTTAGCTTGTCAACTGAATTGCTTGAGGACAAGCAAAGGTTTAAGCTTGGGGGAGGTGATACGTCTCTGTCGTATCTACTTTTCCAAACACTTTTGCCCTTGTTTTGGACTCTAACTTGCATGATTTGAATGGAACTAACCCGGACTGACGCTGTTTTCAGCAGAATTGCCATGGTGTTATTTATGTGCAGAAACAAAAGTTCTCGGAATGACCTGAAACTCCACGGAGATTATTTTTGGAAATAATAAAAAATACTGGCGAAAGAATCAGGCCAGGGGCCACACCCTTGCCACGAGGGTGGGGGCACGCCCCCTGCCTCGTGGGCCCCCTAGAGCTCCACCGACCTCAACTCCAACTCCATATATTCGTGTTCAGGGAGAAAAAAATCAAAGAGAAAGATTCATCGTGTTTTTAGATACGGAGCCGCCGCCAAGCCCTAAACTCTCTCGTGAGGGCTGATCTGGAGTCCGTTCGGGGCTCCGGAGAGGGGAATCCGTCGCCGTCGTCATCATCAACCATCCTCCATCACCAATTTCATGATGCTCACCGCCGTGCATGAGTAATTCCATCGTAGGCTTGCTAGACGGTGATGGGTTGGATGAGATTTATCATGTAATCGAGTTAGTTTTGTTAGGGTTTGATCCCTAGTATCCACTATGTTCTGAGATTGATGTTGCTATGACTTTGCTATGCTTAATGCTTGTCACTAGGGCCCGAGTGCCATGATTTTAGATCTGAACCTATTATGTTTTCATGAATATATGGGAGTTCTTGATCCTATCTTGCAAGTCTATAGTCACCTACTATGTGTTATGATCCGGCTACCCCGAAGTGACAATAATCGGGACCACTCCCGGTGATGACCATAGTTTGAGGAGTTCATGTATTCACTATGTGTTAATGCTTTGGTCCGGTACTCTATTAAAAGGAGGCCTTGATATCCCTTAGTTTCCATTAGGACCCCGCTGCCACGGGAGGGTAGGACAAAAGATGTCATGCAAGTTCTTTTCCATAAGCACGTATGACTATATTCGGAATACATGCCTACATTACATTGATGAATTGGAGCTAGTTCTGTGTCACCCTATGTTATGATTGTTACATGATGAACCGCATCCGACATAATTCTCCATCACCGATCCAATGCCTACGAGCTTTTCACATATTGTTCTTTGCTTATTTACTTTTCCGTTGCTACTGTTACAATCACTATAAAACCAAAAAATATTACTTTTGCTACCTTTACCGTTACTTCCATATTACTTTGCTACTAAATACTTTGCTGCAGATACTAAGTTATCCAGGTGTGGTTGAATTGACAACTCAACTGCTAATACTTGAGAATATTCTTTGGCTCCCCTTGTGTCGAATCAATAAATTTGGGTTGAATACTCTACCCTCGAAAACTGTTGCGATCCCCTATACTTGTGGGTTATCAATGCACCACAACTTTCGAAGCTCCGAGCCTTTGTGGCGAACGGTTTAACTGGCATCGACTTTGTCCATTGCTGGGTCTCTTGGAGTATCTTGCCTCTAAGCCGTCGCCCCGGTTTAATGTGTGAATACACAGGGGACTTAAAAGACCCTCAATGCCATACTGATATCCAGTTGTCTGACGCTGAAATTACTGAAGCTGTTAAGAAGATGCTGGATGAACCGGTGGCCGACTGCAGTAAAACAGGGCTTAGTCCTTTCTATGCTCAGAATAAACCGCCAGCTATAAGAATTGCCGAACTCCTGTTTTAATCCGTATGCTTAACACTCCATTATAACCCTTTCATCCTTTAAACAGGGTGATGATCCATTCTGGAAGAGGAAACCGCAGGATAAACCGGCGATAACCCCCCGCGTCAAGACCAAGGTCACTAAGAAACCGGCCAAAAAGAAAACCGCCGACTCCACCGATTTAAACATTGATGATGACGATGAAAATCACGAATCAGAGGTAGAACTTGATTCACTTGGTTCCTTCTTCATACATCTTATTGATAATGATTATTATCAGGAGGACGCAGAGGCTAGCCAAGCTGGTGACGTAGAGGTCATTATTCTTTCCTCCGGCTCAGAACCTCTGCCAACTCCGAAAACCCATCAAGCGAACCGAAAAGTAAGATTTTCTCACCCTCTAGCTCACATGGATCCCAACTTTCTTTTGAAGAAATAGCAACACGAGGCTCGCCGCACAACCCGGCATAGCGGCCATGTGGTAACTTCTTCCGGGTTACCAAACACGCCGGTTCGTAAACATCGCCCAGAGGTCTCTTATACTTCTGACACACGTTATCCTAAGGCGGGTTATTTTCGGCAACCTTTTAATCCGTCTTATTCAAAAAATTAGGGAACTTCCCATTCCTCTTCTGGCGAATCAACAGAAACGCAACTTCCAACCCTCAAAACGGTTCCTGGGTGAGCATGCTTAAATTAACCCTTAATACCTTATGTTTGCTTACAGTACTAACCTTTATGTTTGTTCCTTTCAGTGCCAAGCCTAGACCCAGCAAAAAGGCCAAGTTGAATAAACCGGCTGATGATAACCCGGCAGCTAATCCGGAAAAGATCCCAGAACAGTTTGAACCAAATGCTGACATCATTCTTGATGATCCGCCACCTCAAGATCATGAAACCTTTGTTGAACAGATGGAGAATGATCCAACGGGTCATGCTGATGATCCGCCAAGCCCAGCCAAAGCTGCTGATAAACCGCCAAGCCTAGTCAAAACTGCTGATGACAAAGCGGATGATGTTGTAGTTACTAGCTTTGGCTACACAACCCCTGGCAACCCCATTGCTCTGTCAAAACACAGTGCCAAAGAAGATATCTCTGTTGTTGATAAGGGTAAATGGAAAGCAGATTTGGAAAACTATGCCCACCTCAGCGCCCAAGATATCCATTCTGGGTTTTTAGACCGTCTGTACACAAGCCGCGACTATGAAGCTGGTTTAGTGAACATGATGAAGGAGCGATATGAGGTAAATACTGTCAACTTTGCATAATTGTTCTTTCCTTATATCCAATTTATAATATTAACTCCAGTAGCCCCCAAGGGCCAGTTTATAATACCGATATGAACCGGGACTTTGTAAAATAACAATACTTCAACTTTGCCTGCGTAGCCCCCAAGGGCCGGTGTATCTTTTCAAGATAAACCGGGACTTTTAGAATAATAATCCTTCAATTTCACCTGTGTAGACCCCAAGGGCCGAGTTATCTTTTCAAGATGAACCGGGACTTTTATCCTATAAGGCGCAAAACTCTTGTTGACCATCTTTGTAAACCTATCCTCCACCAAGCTGATTAATGGAGGAAAATCCATAGTGTTAACTTGAGCAAATATGCATTAGCCCCCAAGTGCCAAGAATAATACTTGTATTGAGCTTGGGACTTGTAAAAGCTTTTTGATAAGAAGCAATAGACATTAGCCCCCAAGTGCCAAGCGTATAACTTATTATGTGCTTGGTACTTCAAATAGTGTTAACTCATAAATTGCATGTCTCTTGCAGGCTGAGCTGAGCAAAAAAGAATCCCAAACCGCCGACCTTCAAGAAAATATCAAATCTCAACAAGCAGAAACTTCCAAGGCCAAAGAGGAGCTGACCAGTGCCTTAGCAGCCATGGAAAAACTGAAGGAGAGCTTCAAAAGCGAGCGGGCTGTCTGGGACACAGAGAAAGCAACTCTGCTGAAGAAGGCTGAAGACGCTGAAGCGGCCCTTAATCCGGTAACAGAAGAGCTAACTGGCTTGAAGCGGCAAATAAATGCCATGACTTCTGCTGTTTTTGGTAAAGAGCCTCTTCTTAAGCTTTAAACATGTATTATCCCATAAACTGCCGATTTACCGATGTTTGTGATGATGCAGGATCTCGCATTACTCATCTTGGCTCCGACATGCAGAAGAAATTAAAGGTTGTCTATACTCTTATAGAGCAATTATATACCGGCGCACAACGGATCATCTGCACTGCCTCTCATAACAAGCCGCCCCAACCTTGATCAAGGAAACATTAGAGAGGTTGTCGATGATGCCTGCCCGGTTTGAAGAGTTAAAAAGATCAGCTGCAAGGGCAGGTGCTCTGACCGCACTAACCCAGGCTAAAGCATGGATACCTGATCTTGACCTGGCTGACGTGGGAAACGGCTATCCGAGCATAAATGAGGACGGTCAGACTTTGATAATGATGACCTCCGAGCCTTGATGAAGGAAATGCGCCCATTGGCTAGCAAATTGGTTGAAGAGACCGATATTTCTCATTACCAGTCGATTTATGACGCTGACAACAAGAGAGTTAACCCACCAACCTATGATGCTCCAACTCTTATTCCTCCAATCCGTAAGCATACCTACGCCCCTGATGTTGAACCCTCCACACTTATAAGTGATGAAGCTGTATTCAAAGGCCCTAACTGGGATCGATTGGGCAACCATTAACTTCCAGCCACTGGGTGGAGAGGAGGAGGATGAACCGGCGCAGGATGATCCACAACCTTCAAGCCGGCCCGACGAAGATTCATAAACCGGGGGCCGGTGTAGCTTCTGCATTGTGCAAGACTTGTTGAAAACAATTATTTTTTTGGGCATCAAAGCGCCTTGTAATAGTCTAGTTAAACAGTTGATCTGCTATGCCATCATGCATATTGACTTTGCATGACACTGTTAATCCGCCATGTTAAGAAATGCTATGTCTGCCTATGATACTTAGCAATGTAGAATCTGCTCCTACATATAATAAAATAAAAATGTCCTGGCGGTTTGCCGCTAGACGGGTTATCATGCCCAATAACATAGTTTATAACCATTGCTAGGCATAAAAATAACCATATATAATGTAAGTATACCATACCTGTGATACTTATCACTGCTGGTTTAGCAAACCAGTGTAATAAGGGTGATAACCCAAAACTTGAATACTGGTAATTATCATATGTTTGTTGGTTTATGAATAAAACCAGGCCGGATTAATACACACTGGATATTAGTTTACCTCTTACTGGTGACTTATAGTCAAAGGCCAGGCCGGGTTAATAAACACAGGTAAATTATATTCATGAAGCATTATAAACCTCACCAAATAAACCTAAAAAATCAAGAAGGATTGAAGTAGTCATAATTGTGGTATTGCACCGATTAAGAGGGTGTAAGCTATGGTTCGGATACGACCAAAGCCCCCAAGCGATCATCTTGGTGGCCTTACGCCGATCAAGAGGGTTTAAGCTATGGTTCGAATACGACCAAGCCCCCAAGTGATTTCCCTGGTGGCCTTACGCCAATCAAGAGGTTTTAAGCTATGGTTCGAATACGACCAAGCCCCCAAGTGATTTCCCTGGTGGCCTTACGCCAATCAAGAGGGTTTAAGCTATGGTTCGAATACCACCAAGCCCCCAAGTGATTTCCCTGGTGGCCTTACGCCAATCAAGAGGGTTTAAGCTATGGTTCAAATACGACCAAGCCCCCAAGTGATTTCCCTGGTGGCCTTATGCCAATCAAGAGGGTTTAAGCTACGGTTCGAATACGACCAAGCCCCCAAGTGATATTGTGGGTTGTGCCCAAGGGGCACCTATGTTTGAGTTGTGCTTTTACAACAGACTCTCTTTGGTCCCTTTAACCTGGGTAGCAAGCCCCCAAGTTTTTTTTCAATTGGCTTATCAGCAGGTTCAAAGGGTAAACATAACTTCATGTATAAGCCGGAAGCCCCCATGTAACCAAAAAACTTCTACGAAAGAACGGCATAGGCCCCGCTTTAGCAGGGATGCCGGTTTATTATATTGATCATAATATATACATTGTCAAAAATATGTACATAAGGAGAGCATGTGGCTCAGGTGTAGTAAGGCCAAAGATGAGCAATATTCCACGGCCGGTGGGTCTCCTCCTCCGATTTACGTGAGTCCTTGTGCTCTCGAACATCGATAAGGTAGTATGACCCGTTGTTCAGATTATTGCTGACCACAAAGGGTCCTTCCCAAGGTGGGGATAACTTGTGCATATCAGTCTGATCTTGGATAAGCCGGAGCACCAGATCCCCTTCTTGAAACGTTCTGGTTTTAACCCAGTGGCTGTGGTAACGACGCAGATCTTGCTGATAAATCACCGACCGAGCCGCCGCTATGTCCCGCTCCTCATCTAACAGGTCCAGTGCTTCTTGACGTGCTTTTTCATTGTCCGCTTCAACATAAGCCGCCACACGAGGCGAGTCGTGCCGGATGTCACTAGGGAGAACTGCCTCTGCTCCATAAACCATGAAGAAAGGCGTGTAACCCGTAGATCTGTTGGGAGTGGTATTAATGCTCCATAACACGGAAGGTAACTCTTCCACCCAACAACCCGGCGTCCTCTGCAAAGGAACCATAAGCCGGGGCTTGATGCCTCTCAAGATCTCTTGATTGGCTCTCTCAGCTTGACCATTAGATTGGCGGTGAGCAACTGACCACACATCAAGCCAGATATGTTCTCGTTGACAAAATTCTTTCATAGCACCTTTGCAGAGATTAGTGCCATTGTCTGTTATAATGCTGTGTGGAAAGCCAAACTGGAAAATCACCTTCTTCATGAATTGAACCGCCGTTGCTGCATCACACTTACTGACTGGCTCTGCCTCCACCCACTTAGTGAACTTATCAACCGCCACCAAAAGGTGGGTTTTCTTATCCTTGGACCTTTTAAAGGGTCCAACCATATCCAGCCCCCAAGTTGCAAATGGCCAAGTGACTGGAATCATCCTCAACTCCTGAGCCGGAACATGAGCTCGACGTGAAAACTTCTGACAACCGTCACACTTTCTGACCAAGTCCTTAGCATCAGCATGAGCCGTCAGCCAATAGAAACCATGACGAAAAGCTTTGGCTACCAGGGATTTTGAACCGGCATGGTGACCACAATCTCCTTCGTGGATCTCACGCAGAATCTCACATCCTTCTTCAGGAGACACGCAACGTTGAAATGCCCCTGGGACACTACAATGATGCAATTCCCCGTTGACAATGGTCATTGACTTGGACCGCCGGATTATCTGCCTGGCCAAAGTTTCATCCTCAGGTAACTCGCCCCGGGTCATATATGCCAAATATGGAACTGTCCAATCAGGGATAACATGAAGAGCCGCCACCAACTGAGCTTCTGGATCAGGAACAGCCAAATCCTCCTCTGTGGGTAACTTGACTGACGGGTTATGAAGAACGTCCAGAAATACATTAGTTGGTACCGGTTTACGTTGAGAACCCAACCGGCTTAAGGCATCAGCCGCTTCATTTTTTCTCCGGTCAAGATGCTCAACTTGATAACCCTTGAAGTGACCAGCAATGACATCCACCTCTCGTCGATAAGCCGCCATGAGTGGATCCATGGAATCCCAAGTACCAGAGACTTGTTGATCCACCAAATCCGAGTCACCAAAGCACCTAACCCGGCTTAAGTTCATCTCCTTAGCCACCCGAAGACCATGGAGTAAGGCCTCATACTCAGCTGCATTGTTAGTGCAAGGGAACATCAAATAGAGAACATAACAAAATTTATCACCTCGAGGGGAAGCTAACACAACTCCAACCCCTGAGCCCTCCAATTGCCTGGACCCATCAAAGTGAATAGTCCAATACGTATTATCTGGCTTTTCCTCCGGCATCTGCAGTTCTGTCCAGTCATTGATAAAATCCACCAGTGCTTGAGATGTGATGGCTGTGCGAGGCATATACTTCAAACCATGAGGCCCAAGCTCAATGGCCCACTTGGCTATCCGACCTGTAGCTTCTCTGTTTTGAATAAGGGAGCAGAACTGACCACTGTGATGGGATGACCCAAGAAATATTGCTTAAGCTTTCGACTGACCATGAATACCCCATACACCAGCTTCTGCCAGTGCGGATACCTCTGTTTGGACTCAATAAGGACCTCGCTGATGTAGTAAACCGGCCGCTGAACCGGGTATTCCTTGCCTGCTTCCTTTCGTTCCACCACAATAGCCACACTGCCAGCAAGGGCATTGGCAGCCACATATAACAACAATGGTTCTTTATCAATGGGAGCAGTGGCTCGGCTAACTACTTTTTCAAATCCTCAAATGCCGCATTAGCGGCATCACTCCAGACAAAATTATCTGTCTTTTTCATCATCTGATATAGAGGGATAGCCTTCTCCCCCAACCGTCTGATAAACCGGCTTAGCGCTGCAATACGACCCGCCAGACGTTGAACGTCATTAATGCACGCCGGTTTAGCTAGAGAAGTAATGGCCTTGATCTTCTCCGGATTAGCTTCAATGCCCCTGTTAGACACCAGAAAGCCCAAGAGCTTACCCGCCGGTACACCAAAGACACACTTGGCCAGGTTAAGCATCATCTTATAAACTCGGAGATTATCAAAAGTTTCCTTCAAATCGTCTATCAATGTCTCCTTCTTCCTGGACTTCACCACAATATCATCCACATAAGCATGAACATTGCGCCCAATCTGAGTATGAAGACAATTCTGCACACAGCGCTGATAAGTCGCCTGGGCACTCTTGAGCCCAAAAGGCATAGACACATAGCAGAAGGCTCCAAAGGGAGTGATAAAAGTTGTCTTCTCCTGGTCCTTAACTGCCATATTGATCTAATGATAACCAAAATAAGCATCCAAAAAACTCAAACGCTCACAACCCGCCGTAGCATCAATAATTTGATGAATACGAGGGAGAGCAAAAGGATCAGCTGGACAAGCCTTGTTTAAATCCGTGTAATCCACACACATGCGCCAAGTGCCATTCTTCTTAAGTACCAGCACCAGGTTAGCCAACCACTCAAGATGAAAAACCTCAACAATAAACCCAGCTGCCAATAGCCGGGCTACCTCCTCACCAATGGCCTTGCGCCTTTCCTCATTGAAACGACGAAGAAACTGCTTGACCGGTTTAAACTTGGGATCAATATTAAGAGTGTGCTCAACGAGTTCCCTCGGTACACCTGGCATGTCAGAAGGTTTCCATGCAAAGATGTCCCGGTTCTCACGGATGAACTCGATGAGCGCGCTTTCCTATTTCGGATCCAGATTAGCGCTGATGCTGAAATGCTTGGATGAATCGCTAGGAACAAAATCAACCAGCTTAGTCTCATCAGCCAATTTAAACTTCAAGGTCAGATCATGCTTTGTAGTTGGCTTTTTCAAAGAAGTCATATCCGCCGGATCAACATTGTCCTTATAAAACTTCAACTCCTCTGTTGCACAAACCGACTCAGCATAAGCCGCATCACCCTCTTCACATTCCAAAGCTATCTTCTGGCTCCCATGTACCGTGATGGTTCCCTTATGACCCAGCATTTTGAGCTGCAGATAAACATAACAGGGCCTGGCCATGAACCTAGCATAAGCCGGCCGTCCAAACAGGGCATGATACGGGCTCTTGATTTTTACCACCTCAAAGGTCAATGTCTCTGATCTAGAGTCATGATCATCTCCAAAAGCAACTTCCAGAGCTATCTTACCAACTGGATACGCTGACTTACCAGGCACCACACCATGCAAAACAGTGTGTGACGGTTTGAAATTTTTATCTGTCAACCCCATGCGACAGAAGGTTTCATAATAGAGGATATTGATGCTGCTCCCTCCGTCCATGAGCACCTTGGTGAACTTATACCCTCCAACCTAAGGTGCAACCACCAATGCCAGGTGACCCGGATTATCAACCCGGGGCGGGTGATCCTCCTGACTCCACACGATGGGCTGCTCAGACCAGCGCAAATAACGGGGAACTACCGGTTCAACGGAGTTTACTGCCCTTTTATGAAGCTTTTGATCCCTCTTGCATAAACTCGTGGTGAATACGTGGTACTGCCCACTATTCAACTGTTTCGGGTTACTCTGATATCCAGACTGCTGCTGCTGATTCCCCTGACCTGACTGCTGATGGTAGCCACCCTGATTGCCTTGATTGCCTTGAATACCTTGGAATCCAGAGTTTGAACCGCCACCACCATAACCCGGACCCTGAGAACTGGATCCTGAACCGCCACCCGGTCCGTGGTTGCCTTGAAAAAGATTTCAATTTTTGAACTCCTTCATGATGAAACAATCCTTCCACAGATGAGTAGACGGTCTTTGTCACGTACCATGCCTAGGGCAGGGCTGATTCATAAGGCGCTCAAGATCAATGCCTGTTCCTCCGGTCTATGGGGGCGGTCTACCCTTACGACCCTGGCCATTATTCTGTGCATTGGTATTTGCCACAAAGTCCAAACTATTATCAGCTTTGCGCTTACCATTACCTCCTTGATTCGCCACCGGGTTATGCTGCTGCCCTCTGGTGCTACTGCTGCTCTTCTTTCCCTTTCCCATCTTTCCATCGTCAGACTTGGGGTCCTTGGTACCATCAGAGTCAGCGTATTTTACCAGAGCCGCCATGAGCATCCCCATGTCATTGCAGTGGCGTTTTAGCCGCCCTAATTTCTGCTTGAGGGGCGTAAAACGGCAATTTTTCTCCAACGTCAAGACTGTTGAATTGGCATTGATCCGGTCCGATGAGTGCAGGATCATTGAAACCCGGCGCACCCAATGGGTTGTCGACTCACCTTCTTCCTAGACACAGGAGGCCAAGTTCACAATTGACATGGGCTGCTTGCACGTGTCCTTGAAATTCTGGATAAACCGGGCTTTTAACTCGGCCCATGACCCGACGGAGTTTTCCGGTAACCCCTTCAACCAAGTACGAGCCGTCCCTTCCAACATCATGGTGAAGTATTTAGCGCATGCAGCCTCATCAACATCCAATAGTTCCATCGCCATCTCATAACTCCCAATCCATGCTTCAGGAGGTAAATCGGCAGTGTAGTTGGGCTCCTTACAGGGACCTTTGAAATCCTTGGGCAACCGTATGTTACGTAGAGCCGGGGCCAAACACGGCACACCCAAAGTCCTGAAAGTTACACCTGTCTCGACCGAAGTCGTCAGACGAACCGGAGAAGGTTGACGGGCCGTGTACTGAGCCGCTAGCTCGGCCTCCCGACGCGCTCTACCTTCGTCCACTATGTTATGCGCCTCAGCACCATCGCCCGCCGGGTTATGCCCACGCGGCAGGTTATGACTCCGTGCACTGCTCGACACAGTCGGTTCATCGATATGTCTGCTGTAACTCCGGCTTGGGCGAGGGGTGGAATGAATCCTTTCACGACTGTAAGAATAAGCCTGCTGCTGAACCAACGCCGTCTGTAACAGCTCTCGAGCTCTCCGGGTTTCAACCGCCACTGGAGATTCGCCTTCAACTGGAAGAGCCACCAATCGCGACGCCGCCGCGATCATGTTATCCAAAGGGTTAGAGTAATGACCCGGTGGTGTCCGCATATGCTGAGGCGGATTATCGTTCTGACGAGGTGGGTCCGTCGTGCGTGGCTGAACTGGCGTTCCTGTCCCAGGTGCTTCGACCCGGTTTACCGCTGCCGGGTTACTGGTTCCTGCTCCTGGCGTGTTAAAGAGATTTCTTGCTTCATAAACCGGGGGCAGACGAGTCGGATGCCTCCTTGTCATGACATCGTTCGAAGCGTTCTGGTCTAACATGAGCCGGTAAGACTCCGCCTGAATCCGCTGTGCCTGAGCATCCAAAGCGGCCCGCTCTTCAGCCATCCTGGTGTTTTCTGCGTTTAGCTCCTCCTTGGCATGTGCTATCTCATCACGCAATTTTGCGACTGCCGCATTATGCTGATCCTAATCCACCGGATTAACCATTGTTGTTATCAACGCAGTCAGTTTGTCCACCAAGTCAGTTAAGACCTAAGCCGGCGGGCGCACAGGGCCTCCGGCCCCGGCAGCCATCGCCGTTGTTGACCCGAAAATCAATTCTGGTGCAGTTGATGAATGCTGCACGGGCTATGTACCGGCCATGAAGATTGCAACCCGGTTCGGTGGTTCAAGGGGGTCCGAAATACTGTCACCATCGGAACAGCCCCCAAGCCGACCATCTTGCAACTGATATAATGACTCGCCATCTGAATAGACAACCGTCTCACTGTTAGATACTGATTCAGATTATGTACCGTTGATGAATCCCATGAAGGCACGCTTCACGGCGGGCTGAACTCGGGCGGGTCTTGCACGCTGAGCCGTCTCGACGATGTCAGTGCAGATGTCCGGCTCAGGGCCCGGTTCGCCAATCTTGCCAATGAAAACATGAATTCCGCCGAAGGGGACCCGGTACCCATACTCGATTGAGCTGGCCTCGGGGCCCCGGCCTGCATCGTCGATGTAGAGCTTGCTGCGACGACTCCTGGTTATCCGGCCCACAGCGTATCCCTTGAGCCCTTCAAATTTGCCCTCTAAGAACTTGAAACCATTGTGCGATAGCCCCACGGTGGGCGCCAACTGTCGTCGAATTGTCACGGCAGATGTCCTAGTGTGAGGACTTAGTCGTGGAGCCATCGCAATGAAGTTAGCTTAAAGGGCTTAAACAGGACAAAGGACACGAGGAGTTTATACTGGTTCGGCCCCTTGCGGTGAAGGTAAAGGCCTAATCCAGTTGGAGGTGGCATTGCTAGGGTTATGAAAGTGCGTTATATCGACTAGAGGGGGGTGAATAGGCGATTTCTATGAATTCTTCACTGAGGAATTTGCGGGTGAGGAAATTCCTTAGCGAAGAACTACTAGCAGCGGAATAAGTACTCAAAAGTAAACATAACAGAACACAAGCATGGGCATCATGATGAAATGAAGACAAGCACAGAGTACAGAAAGCGTAATCACGGGATAACACAGGATGAAGACAAACAAACTGAAGAAACTGAACTGAGGAAATTGAGAAAGTCTTCAGTCAAAGTCTTCAAACACAGATATGAACAAGCGCACAACACAGTTATGAGGAAATGAAAGAGTTGAGGAAATAGAACCAGTAAGCTTGGTGAAGACAATGATTTGGTAGACCAGTTCCAACTGCTGTCTTAGTTGTACGTCTGGTTGGAGCGGCTAGGTATTTAAACCTAAGGACACACAGTCCCGGACACACAGTCCTCACCGTATTCTCCTTGAGCTAAGGTCACACAGACCTTGCCCAATCACTTGTGGTAAGTCTTCAGGTGACTTCCAAACCTTCACAAACTCGGTCACTCGGCGATCCATAATTCCTCTTGGATGCTCTAGACCATGACGCCTAACCGTCTAGAAGAAGCACAGTCTTCAAAGGTAACAAGAGTCAGATCCACACAGGATCAATCTCTTCAGTGATGCTCAATCACTTTGGGTTTGTAGGTGTTTGGGTTTGGATTTTCCTCACTCAATGATTTTGGCTCAAAGTCCTCGGAGGATGGGATGCTCTCAAATGACAAGTGTCAGTTTCTCTCAGAGCAGCCAACCAGCTAGTGGTTGTAGGGGGCGGCTATTTATAGCCTAGGGAGCAGCCCGACATGATAAGACATAAATGCCCTTCAATGATATGACCATTAGGTGGGTGGATATTTTGGGACAGCTGGCACATAGCACAGCAACGGTCGGAAATTTGAGTATCAAATTCCTCAACTGGCCGCACCTCCCCCCTTTGATCCTTTATATACGGGGGCAGGGGGGCACCCCATAGACGCAACAATTGATCATTGATCTCTAAGCCGTGTGCGGTGCCCCCCTCCACCATATTACACCTCGATAATATCGTAGCGGTGCTTAGGCGAAGCCCTGCGTCGGTAGAACATCATCATCGTCACCATGCCGTCGTGCTGACGAAACTCTCCCTCAAAACTCGGCTGGATCGGAGTTCGAGAGACGTCATCGAGCTGAACGTGTGCTGAACTCGGAGGTGCCGTGCGTTCGGTACTTGATCGGTCGGATCGTGAAGACGTACGACTACATCAATCGCGTTGTGCTAACGCTTCCGCTTTCGGTCTACGAGGGTACGTGGACAACACTCTCCCCTCTCGTTGTTATGCATCACCAGGATCTTGCGTGTGCGTAGGAATTTTTTTGAAATTACTACGTTCCGCAACATGCCATGAATGATGTTGAATACCAGATTCTTCATGATGCCAACAATTTCCTCATTAGATGAATCGTGGCCTTTGATTGGACTCATAGTCTTCGTCAGAATGCGATAGACTGTCCTTGGTACATACTACAATTCCTTCACGAGGAATTTTGTCCTTGAGGCTTGACCAGGTTTCAATGGCTTCATCAGCACTTGCATATAGTGATCTGTAAGCTCAGGCTCTTGGTACATGCAACGAGCTCCTTCAGGTGGAGGACTAATGGGCAGGGCGTGAAGTAATTCAGAGGCCGGTGCTTTGTAGTGAGTGTTTTCAGTCATCCAGTCCAAAACCCAGGAGTTCACATCGTCAGCATCTCCTGTGATGTGCAGTGTTGCGTAGAATTGAAGAATGAGCTCTTCATTCCAGTCAACTATGTCTGTGCAAAAGTTGAGGAGGCTTGTGTCATGAAGCACATTGAGGACAGGTGTGAAGCATGGAAGTGATTCCATGTCCACATGAGGAATATGCTCATGGTCGAAGACTTTTTCCTTGTTGAAGAGCAGTGAAGAATAGAAGTTTGCCTGGTTGGCGGTCCAGAAGCACTTCCTTCTAAGACGAGCAGAATCATAGGGATTGTAGTCTGCGAAGAACACGTGCTCACCGAAGAAATCATCAGCCTTGAATTTCTGCTTCTTTGAGAATGGATCCTTTGGCTTGGGCTGAGGAGTGTCAGTCAATTGCATTATCACCTCAGGAATCGCAATCTCAGGCTCCACAGGCTGAGGAATTTCAGCTTCTTCTTCAGTGACAGCCTGGGTCTTCAATTCTTCATTTTCATTTTCGTCAGCACTAGTGGCTGGAATTTCTTCATGGACAAACAGTGTGGCATGTGGTTCATCAGATCCCATTTGAACTGTAGTTACTGGGGACTGAGGAATCTGTTGCAACAGTGTGAACAGTGGAGAGTTGGGGTGCTGACTTTCCCAAAAGTCATCATTCAGCACAGGTGTGGTACAGCCAATGTCCACATCCTCATCTTCCATTTCTTCGACGCCGGCCTCTTCGGCAGTAAACTGAGGCATAGGCGAGGAAATAACTGGAGTTGAAGGGATTGCATCCACTTCAATTTCTTCATCCAACTGCTCTGACGAAGCAGCAGAAGGATTTTCTTCATCGGATTCGCTAGGAATCACATATTCTTCATCATAAGGAACAAGGTCCTTCGATGGCATGGTTGAGATAGGAACAGCATCAATGGGGTTTGCAAATGAGCTAGTCAAACACTTCATCTTCTTCGGAGCTGAAGAATCTGATGAAGTTGATGCCTTCCTTTTCTTTACTGCTGCACGCTCTGCAGCCTTGGTCTTCTTCACATCTGATGCAGATGGAAGGATCGGAGTTGGAGTAGGCGCAGGAGGAGCAGAGGACTTGGTTGAGTTTCTTCAGGCACAACTGATGCAGTTGCCCTGACTTCTTCATTTTCTTTAGGCGCACCACTAGTGGATGCCCTGGCAATTTCATCAGCGGCTGGAATGCAGTCATCAACCCTGGAACTCACATTTTCTTCAGCAGCCTGAATGTCATCAGTGGTGCTGGCATGTTCTTCAGTCGGCTGAGCAAATGCTTCAGCCTGAGGAATTTTTGGTTGCGATGGAGCTGCAACATTTGGAGTGAACTTTTCTGTCAACTTCTCAAAACAGACTTTGGCTCCAAGCTAGTCAGCGCGGTATACGTCAAATTCATCACTGAGTTTCTTGATCTCAGATTGAATATTGACAAGTTCTTCAGTTGTCATAGAGACAACGTGTTTCTTCAGAAAACGCTCCTTCTTGTACTGCGCTTTCTTGATCTGCCTGGACTTTTCAAATTTCCATTTCTCTTCTTGTATGAAGGCAGTCAGCATATGACTTTGGCCAGGAGTCAACTTGAAACCAGGCATAGGAGTGTTTGGGTCCTTGTGCCAGAGATCAATGTAGTCGAGGATCAACTTTGGATCCAAGAGCAGAGGCACATTTGTGCCCTTGGCTCTAGCGGCCCTGACCTGCCTATCTCTGATGATTTCTGCAAGTTCATCATCATCAGCTTCGTCTTCATCAGACGGCACTTGGAAGGCGACCTGCTTCTTGTGAGGACTTGGGCGAGAACCTCGTCCAGCAGTGGCCTTTGTCTTCAGCAGAGAGGGGCCAGTTGAAGAATTCGGTGCAGCTGAGGAACTAGCAGAAGCTCCTGAGGCAATAGAGATGCATGTAGTCCTTTGGCACATGGCAAGATGCACATGAGCAGAGGATTTGGTCGGAGCAGCTGAGGACTTGAGCGAAGGAGCTGAGGATTTTGGAGGAGCAGGAGCAGCATGAGGAATTGGCCGTGAGGGCTTTGAGGAATCTGGCCGTGAGGGCATAGCTGAGGAACTCGGCCGTGAGGGCATTGAAGAAGAAGCACTTGGCTTGTGAGCAGGCTTCTTTGACATGGCCTTCTTAGGCTTGACAGCAGAGGCCTCAGCAAAGGCAGCAGCAGCAACAGAGTCCTTGTTGAATTTCCTCACTGCTTCTTTTGCCTGTTTGGCCAACTTGGCCTGGCGCTTGGCCCATTCTTCAGGATAGTCCTCACCACGCTTGAGGCTGGTGGGATCAGCTATTTGGCTAGGTGCCAATGGAGGTCTTGAGCATGGAGGGGTAACAGCGAATTTCTTCATGTATTTGGGAGTAACATATATGTACTCCCTCCACTCTCTTGCCCATCTCCTCTCAATATTTTGAATGCGCACCTTGCGCTGATTTTTATCTTCCTCAGGGGGTGTGCAGTACCCAGCATAGATGTCCTCAGGGATTTCAAAGCAATGTTGACCTCAGGCCTCTTTCCTCCATTCCGTGGCTTCTTTCCATCAGCCATTTTCTTCAGATGAGGAATTTGAACAATAGAATTCTCTGAAGATGTATGCAACTTTTCTTCGAGGAACGCTGCAAATGAGTTAAGTTGATGAGAACCTAGTGATTCAGCAGCGGACATGAGTACCTGTGAACAGAGTATAGTTGCGAGGAATTTGGAGAGGTCATATGCGTTCTCAGAAGGTTTTTTAAAAGAACAAAGTTGAGGATTTTGACCAGAAGAGTCTTGAAGAATTTCACTAAGCGTTATTTGTCTTAGGTTCCAGAGTTGTACAGATCAAAAATCCACACAATTGAGGAATCTTGAAGAAAAATAGCTTAGAGAAATGAATCAAGAACAGATGACATGTGAGGTGTTTAGTGTGTGAAGAATTTGAAGAATAAACACCTTTGAGGATTTTGTAGAAATCATTTGAATCAAAGAGGGCAGTAAAAGTAACTTTTAATTACCCTGGACGAAGAACACGACGAACTGGGAAGTGGAGATGTGAAGTCCGTCAGTGCAGATCTTCCACGCCCTAACTTGGCAGAGGAAGACAGCTACGGCGGCGGCGGAGTGAAGAAATTCGCGGCCGGCGCGAGTACGACAGCGACGAGGTCGAGGCAGTGAAGCTCTTCCTCACCGGCGACGATGAAGTAGCGGCGGCGCTAGGGTTTGAGAAGCTCGAGCTGGAGTGAGGTCGAGCGGAGTAAAGAGAAGTGAGGAAGGGGAGGGGGTATTTATAGCCACGGTGAAAAACTGTTTGCCCGAAGAATTTGGACGAACGTGCCCCTGACCCTTCTCATTCGCTTGACATGTGTCACCCACGTACTGAGAAGTGGAGATCGTGTGAGATCGTGGGTGAATAGATAAGTATTTCGTGGGATGCGGAACGGTTTGAGCGGCAAAGCCGAAAATTTGGATAAGATAAGTTTAAAGTTCCGTTCGCAAATTCTTCAGCTGACAAGGACACAGTGAAGATTTTGAACGAGTTTCAAATAGAACGCACATGAAGAATTTGTGAATAGATTGGGTTGAGTTTAGCATAGAGGGGGAAGGGTCCGATCACATTCACTTAGCAGAAAAACCAACTTGAAGAATTAGCAATAAGTGAATGCTATAAAGGACATAAACTCATATATATATGTGTATATATATATATGTATATATATGTGTGTGTGTGTAGCCAATGAAGAAAGACGACGGAAACAGTGAAGACAATGCAAAGTTGAAGAAAATGAACAACTGAGGAATTTCAAAACTGAGGAAAAACTCAAATTAAAGATTTTCAACTTTGGTGGTGGCGTGACCCACCGTATAAGAATGATGATTTCAGACACCGCGTACAATTGTCGTAGGGTTCTGAGAATCAAATTCTTCGTTAATTTCTTCACACTTAGAGTGTTATTCTTCATTGATTGAAGAAAAACGTTTCTTCATGTGTTGCACATCTAAGTCATCAATTTTGCATAAGTGTTAGGATGAGTGTCCTTTTCAAAGAACATTCGAAGATTCTAAGATATTTAGCTCACACCGCAACTTGCTAAATCTCTTCTCATCCAAGGGCTTTGTGAAGATATCGGCTAGCTGTTCTTCAGTCTTCACATGCTCAATAGAAATGTCGCCCTTCAACACATGATCACGAAGAAAATGATGACGAATCTGAATGTGCTTTGTCTTCGAGTGCTGAACTGGGTTGTGAGCAATCTTGATGGCACTCTCATTGTCACAGAAGAGAGGCACATTCTTCACGTTGACGCCGTAGTCCTTGAGAGTTTGCTTCATCCACAGCAATTGAGCACAGCAAGAACCAGCAGCAATGTACTCAGCTTCAGCAGTAGACAGTGATACGCAGTTCTGTTTCTTCGAGGACCAACAGACCAAAGATCGTCCGAGGAAATGACATGTACCAGATGTTGACTTGCGGTCCACACGATCACCAGCATAGTCAGAGTCAGAATATCCAATGAGATCAAAAGCCGAGCCCTTGGGGTACCATAATCCAAGTGTTGGTGTGTGAGCTAGATATCGAAGAATATGCTTCACAGCCTTATGGTGTGATTCCTTCGGTGTAGCTTGAAATCGGGCACACATGCAAACACTAAGCATAATATCTGGCCTAGATGCACATAAGTACAATAAAGAACCAATCATGGAGCGGTATACCTTTTGATCGAAGTCAATACCATTTTCATCAGTGCATAGATGGCCATTTGTGGGCATTGGAATTTTGACGCCTTTGCAATCTTGCATGCCGAATTTCCTCAGTACATCCTTGAGGTATTTCTCCTGAGATATGAATATGCCATTGCGCTGTTGACGAATTTGAAGACCTAAGAAGAATTTCAATTCTCCCATCATAGACATTTGATATTCTTCACTCATCATATAGGCAAATTCATCACTATAACGTTGGTCAGTACAGCCAAAGATAATATCATCAACATATATTTGGCACACAAACAGTTCACCATCATAAGATTTAGTGAAAAGAGTAGGGTCGAGTGAACCGGGTTTGAAGCCTTTCTTCATGAGGAATTCCTTCAAAGTATCATACCACGCCCGAGGGGCCTGCTTGAGGCCATAGAGGGCCTTATTGAGTCTGAAGACTTTGTCAGGATGCTTTGGATCTTCAAAACCTGGGGGTTGAGCAACATATACTTCTTCCTCAAGCTTACCATTGAGGAATGCACTTTTCACATCCATTTGATATAAAGTGATATCATGATGGTTACCATGAGCAAGTAATATGCGAATAGCCTCAAGTCTAGCAACAGGTGCAAAAGTTTCATCGAAATCAATTCCCTCAACCTGTGTGTAGCCTTGAGCTACAAGTCGTGCCTTATTCCTCACCACAAGGCCATTTTCATCTTGCTTGTTGCGGTAGATCCACTTTGTGCCAATGATATTGTGCTTGCGAGGATCTGGACATTTGACCAGTTCCCAGACGTTGTTGAGCTCGAACTGATGTAATTCTTCTTGCATGGCCTGAATCCACTCAGGCTCTAGAAATGCTTCATCTACCTTAGTGAGCTCTGTGATAGAGACAAAAGCATAGTGCCCACAAAAGTTAGATAAATGTGAAGCTCTTGAGCGTGTGAGAGGACCTGGTGCTTCAATGTCATCGATGATCTTTTCAACTTGCACTTCTTTTGCAACGCGAGGATGAGCTGGTTGTCGTCGAGGAATTTGATCAGCATTTTCTTCAGGTGCATTAGTTCGATGTTCTTCACATTCTGGAATGAATTCTTCAGCAGATTCTTCGGTAGGGATGACATCCTCAGTAGCCTTGAACTTGATAGATTCCTCAGGTGCTGGTTCATCTATCACAGAAGGTAGGTGCTCTCTTTGCGAGTCATTAGTTTCATCGAACCACACATCTACAGTTTCAACAACCTTGTGAAGAATGTTGTTGAAGACTCTGTAGGTGTGTGAATCCTTTCCGTAACCAAGCATAAATCCTTCATGTGCTTTTGGTGCAAATTTGGAGTTGTGATGAGGATCTCTAATCCAGCATTTAGCACCGAAGACTTTGAAATAACTCACATTGGGTTTCTTGTCAGTGAGGAGTTCATAGGCAGTCTTCTTGAAGAATTTGTGAAGATATACTCTGTTTATGATGTGGCAAGCGGTATCAATTGCATCAATCCAGAAACAACGAGGTGTTTTGTATTCATCAAGCATAGTGTGAGCCATCTCAGCAAGAGTCCTGTTCTTGCGCTCCACGACACCATTCTGCTGAGGAGTATAAGGAGCAGATAACTCATGAGTAATGCCAAGTTCATCAAGATAGTCATCAAGACCGGAATTCTTGAACTCAGTTCCATTGTCACTTTTGATGTGCTTGGTCTTCACACCAAAGTTGGTTGAAGCCCTCGAGGAAAATCGTTTGAAGACTTCCTGCACTTCATGTTTGTAAGTAACAATGTGTACCCATGTGTAACGAGAGTAATCATCAACAATAACAAAGCCATATTGAGACGCATCATTTGAAACTGCAGAATAATGGTTAGGACCGAAGAGATCCATATGAAGCAATTCAAATGGTCGAGTAGTGGTCATGATAGTCTTCGCTGGATGCTTAGCCTTTGTCATCTTTCCAGCTTCACAAGCTCCGCATAAGTGATCCTTGAGGAATTTGACATTCTCAATGCCAATGACATGCTTCTTCTTCGCAAGCATGTGCAAATTCCTCATGCCTGCATGACCAAGTCGTCGATGCCATAGCCAGTCTTCTGAAGCTTTTGCAAGTAGGCACACGGCTGGTTGTGGTCCTGTAGAGAAATCAACAATATACAAGTCTCCTCTCCTAAAGCCTTCGAAGACTTTGGAATTGTCAGCTTCCATAACCACAACACAACGATACTTGCCAAAGACAACAACCATATCAAGATAACAAAGCATTGAGACAGACATGAGGTTGTATCCTAAGGACTCGACAAGCATGACTTTGTCCATGTGTCGATCCTTTGTGATCGCAACCTTACCTAGACCCAATACCTGACTTTTTCCTTTGTCAGCGAAGATGATATGCTTCAAATGAGATGGAGATAAGGGAGCATCCATCAATAGATTCTTGTCACCAGTCATGTGATTTGTACATCCACTATCGAGGACCCACTCAGTGGCTTTGGGTTGATCATCCTGCAGATGAATTAGTGCAACTTACGAACTTCATATACTTCATCAATGAAGAATATGACATCACAATTCATCAGATCAATTTCATCAAGTAATAGTACAGATAAAGTAGTATGAGGACGTGATAAATGAAAGTTCATTTCTTCATGATTAGCATGCGTCCCTTCAGGCATTTCTCAGGTCTCCAGCAAATTCTTCAGACGTTTTAGTACGTCTGGAGACCTAACCCTGCAGAAGAAATTAGTTCTTTTTCTTCACCACCCACATCTGAAGGGGTGGCAAAGAGTTCATCACTCTGCAAGCTCCATACGAGAAAGGTGGCATAGAAGCCAATCCATTTCGTTTCACATAAGAGAAGTTAGGGTAAGCATATGAATAAGTAGAGAAATTCTTCAAGGACTTATGAACATAATGGTTAGAAGAATAATGCTCATATTCATAGCCCTTAGCTCTTCCCTACGAAACAGAGTTGTTAGCACGATGATATTCATGTGAGGACTTTGATCCTTTTGAGGAATTTGATCCACGTGAGGAATTTGGTCCGTATGAGGACTTGGATCCATATGAAAAATTTGGTCCATATGAAGAATTTGAACTGGGGTTCCTATTCTTCATAGGTGGTGTCGTGAGGACATTCACCTGAAGACTTTCAAGGCACCTTTTGGGAACCCAGATTTTCTTCATAGGGGAACCATTCCTGCAGTTAGTACCAACATATCTAGCAAAGACTTCACCATTCTGATTTTTGAACAGTTTATAGTTGGAGTCAGATGACTCATCAGAAGAATGAGAAGATTCACATGTAAAGCCAGATAAATTGGATGGATCAACTGGAGGTCCCTTTGCAGCAACCCACGAGGTTTTGGGGTACTGCTCAGGCTTCCAATATGTACCATCAGCATTGAGTTTCCTCTCAAAGGCAATACCCTCTTTCCTAGGGTTCCTGTTGAGGATCTGCTTTTTAAGCACATCACAAAGAGTTTGATGCCCTTTGAGGCTTTTGTACATGCCTGTCATGTACAATTCCTACAGCCCTGCATCATCAGTGATACTAGCAATGTCCTCAGATGAGGAATTAGTGATAGTAGAGGCAGGTGAAGAATTTGTAACATTAGAAGCATTTGAACATTCAGGTGAAGAATTAGCAGATTCACGTTCAATGCATTTCAAACATGGAGGAACAAATTCTTCCTGAGCAGCGCTGATTTGTTGAGCAAGTAATGAATCGCGCTCCTTCTGAAGATCTTCATAACTCACTCTTAGCTTTTCAAGATCTTGCTTTCTTTGAAGAAATTCATAAGAAAGCTTCTCATGATCAGATAAGAGAGTATTATGATGACCTTGAAGGTTGTCAAACCTAGTCTGAAGTCTCTGAAGATTTTCAGTCAAGGTTTTAGTGCGATCCATTTCTTCACCCAACATATCATCACTTTTGTCTAGCATGTTTTGAACCTTTTCAAAAGCCCTTTGTTGTTTCACAGCAATCTTAGCAAGTTTAGAATAGCTGGGCTTGAGGTTTTCATCAGATTCATTCTCACTTGATTCAGAGGAGGTATATTTGAGTACCTTGGCACCCTTGCCATGAAGCAATAGGTGGGAGCGTAGTCATCATTGTCTTCATCAGCCTTGTTGGTGAGGTCATTTTCTTCAGAGTTGAAGATAGACTTGCTGACGAATGCAGTAGCGAGAGCTAGGCTTGCCACACCGGATTCAGACTCCTCAGACGCCTCCTCTTCCTCATTTTCTTCAGATTCAGCCTTAGAGTCCATTTCCTTGCCAATGAATGCCCGAGCCTTCTTGGAGTTGCTCTTCTTGTGAGATGAAGACTTTGAGGATTTTGATGATGAAGACTTTGAGGATTTCTTCTTTTTCTTCGTATCATCAGAACTGTAATCCTTGTATTTCTTCTTCTTTGATTCCTTTTCCCACTGAGGACAATCTTGAATGTAGTGTCCAGGTTTCTTGCATTTGTGACAAAGCCTCTTCTTGTATTCACTGGATAAGGAATCATTGCTCCTTGAAGGTTTTCCAAAGCGACCACGTCTTGAGAACTTCTGGAATTTCTTCACGAGCAGTGCTAGTTCATGGCTCAGTTCTTCAGGATCACCAAGGCTGCTTCCAGAGTCTTCATCTTCAGACTCAGAAACTTCCTTGGCCTTCAGTGCACGTGATCTGCCATAGCTCGAACCATAGAGATCTCTCTTTTCAGCAAGCTGGAACTCATGAGTATTTGCCTCTTGAGGATATCAGCGGGATCAAGTGACTTGTAATCAGCACGTTCTTGTATCATCAATGCCAGAGTATCAAATGAGGAATCAAGCGATCTCAGTAATTTCTTCACTACCTCATGGTCGGTGATGTCAGTGGCACCAAGCGCTTGAAGCTCATTTGAGATGTCGGTGAGGCGATCGAATGTTTGTTGAACATTTTCATTGTCGAGTCTTTTGAAGCGGTTGAAGAGATTGCGAAGAACATCAACTCGAGAGTCACGCTGTGTTGAGACTCCTTCATTCACTTTGGACAGCCTATCCCAGATAAGCTTAGCAGTTTCCAAAGCACTCACTCTTCCATACTGTCCTTTGCTCAGATGGCCACATATGATATTCTTCGCTTGAGAATCGAGTTTCTTGAATCTCTTCACATCAGCAGCATTCAGAGAAGGTGTGACTGAGGGAACACCATTTTCCACAACATACCAGAGATCATTATCAATTGCCTCAAGATGCATTCGCATCTTATTCTTCCAGTAGGGGTAGTCCGTCCCATCGAAGGTAGGACACCCAGCAGAGACCTTGATCATACCTGCGGTCGACATAACTAAAACTCCAGGCGGTTAAACCAAAATCACACAGAACAAGGGAGTACCTTGCTCTGATACCAATTGAAAGTGCGTTATATCGACTAGAGGGGGGTGAATAGGCGATTTTTATGAATTCTTCACTGAGGAATTTGCGGGTGAGGAAATTCCTTAGCGAAGAACTACTAGCAGCGGAATAAGTACTCAAAAGTAAACATAACAGAACACAAGCATGGTCATCATGATGAAATGAAGACAAGCACAGAGTACAGAAAGCGTAATCACGGGATAACACAGGATGAAGACAAACAGACTGAAGAAATTGAACTGAGGAAATTGAGAAAGTCTTCAGTCAAAGTCTTCAAACACAGATATGAACAAGCGCACAACACAGTTATGAGGAAATGAAAGAGTTGAGGAAATAGAACCAGTAAGCTTGGTGAAGACAATGATTTGGTAGACCAGTTCCAACTGTTGTCTCAGTTGTACGTCTGGTTGGAGCGGCTAGGTATTTAAACCTAAGGACACACAGTCCCGGACACACAGTCCTCACCGTATTCTCCTTGAGCTAAGGTCACACAGACCTCGCCCAATCACTCGTGGTAAGTCTTCAGGTGACTTCCGAACCTTCACAAACTCGGTCACTCGGCGATCCACAATTCCTCTTGGATGCTCTAGACCATGACGCCTAACCGTCTAGAAGAAGCACAGTCTTCAAAGGTAACAAGCGTCGGATCCACACAGGATCAATCTCTTCAGTGATGCTCAATCACTTTGGGTTTGTAGGTGTTTGGGTTTGGTTTTTCCTCACTCGGCGATTTTCGCTCAAAGTCCTCGAAGGATGGGATGCTCTCAAATGACAAGTGTTAGTTTCTCTCGGAGCAGCCAACCAGCTAGTGGTTGTAGGGGGTGGCTATTTATAGCCTAAGGAGCAGCCCGACATGATAAGACATAAATGCCCTTCAATGATATGACCGTTAGGTGGGTGGATATTTTGGGACAGCTGGCGCATAGCACAGCAACGGTCGGAAATTTGAGTATCAAATTCCTCAGGGCTATCATGTTCCTCACAGTGTAGGCAATCCGCACTGGTGAATTCCTAACTCCTCAGTCAGAACAAATTCCTCAGAGACCAGAAGAACTTCGTCTCTGTCACTGAAGAATATGACTGAACTGCATGAGATTTCCAATGGCTTCACTCGAAGGGATTTTGAGTTGAGCATCACTTGGAAATTTTTCCTTAGTATTTCCTCGACCCCCTTTAACAGTACGGTGTTTCCTATGACTCAAGAAAGAGAAAATGAAACTACGAAAACAAAAGTCTTCATGCTTCATGTTCCTCAAATGAATACCAAGTCTTCAAGGTCACACTAATTTATTCAGTTTCAAAGTCTTTAGAAAGTCTTCAGAAATCCAAAGTCTTCAGTCGAAGCACTTCATTTTTAGGGGTCGACTTTCTCTGTAAATATCAAACTCCTCATAGACTTATAGACCTGTGTACACTCATGAACACATTAGTCCCTTAACCTATAAGTCTTCAATACACCAAAATCACTAAGGGGCACTAGATGCACTTACAGGTTACAATGACCAGGGAGCGAATACGCTAAGCCTGGCTCTCGATCTGTTCTTTCTTGTCCCTAAACCGCTGCCAGGTCGTCCCTTTATATACACAGGTTGACGCCCGGTGGTTCACAGAATCCCGACCGGCTCATAAATGTGTCCGGCTCGGTTTCTACTCTTTCCTATCTTACAACACAAGTCATATATCATATGGCGGTTTACATCTATGGGCCTTAATCCGCCTTTGGGCTTTGGGCCTTATTGCTAAGTCTTCTTCATAAAGTGCCATCCTCCATGTCTTTATGGGCTCCAAAATACGGGTAAACCACTGTGAGTATAACCCGGCCCCTCCTGGGCGGTTTATACTCAATAGTTATATCCCCAACACCAACCCCAGCAGATAGTAACCCAGTTCCTGTTGACACGGCACCATCTCCACCACAGAGCTCCCAAAGAAGAGCAGTTAGTAAGGCGGCTCCAGTGCCCAAAGCGCCAGTACTACCACGGCGAACCCCAACTCCACCAGTTAGTACACCTATTCATGTGGAGGAAGCACAACCAACCATTCATAGTTTAGCATCTATCGCATTTGATGTTGTTAAATCCTATGTGCGTATCTTCCCATCATGGAAATATTATACTGAAGATGAAGGAAAATGCCAGTTGCGGGTGTTTGTCTAGGAATTATGTGTAAGTAATGTTATTCATGGCAATTACTTTGCTTTGTCCCATACATTCTACCTCCATGATGGTTATAATACAACAAATTTTCCCATTTTTCTCTATAGAGAAGGACCGATTTGGAAACTCAGGATGAGGTAACCTGTGCTAATACCTCTGCTATCTTCAAGAATGCTTGGTGGCAGTATCGGAATTACCTGAAGAAAACGTACTTCACTAGCAAAGAAACTCATCAAATTCCCTTACGTTCTCCTAAGACACATTTACTGGACGATGACTGGGAACGCCTTATTCTTTACTTGTCCCGGACCAAGAATGTGGTAAGGTCTATGAGCTCATTTTATTTTAAGTACTATATGCTTGCGTCTTACTGTACTCTGTTCATGTAGAACAAGTGCTTAAACCTGAAGAACAACTGTTCTCATTTAAGATTCCATTGTTATCGTGCATACTCCTTTGCTCTTGTATCACTGTATTTACTCATACAAACTTATTTTTAAATTGAACGATCCAATGGAAACTCTAATGCAACAACAGGTATGTTTACGCATGTTTCTTTAATAGGTTTGCTCTTATAAATAGCTCTGGTGATTTCAATTTCAATTGTGTATACAGTTGACTTCTCATATCATGCACATTACTAGCATCATAACAGGGCCAATAGTGTTGTTGTACATGTAGACTCGTGGTACCCATCTAAAATCTTGTTGTGCCGTTTAGTTTCCCACGCTTTGTATTCTTTCAGTGCTGCTTTCTCTTGAACCGATATGATTTGAACCGTGTCCCTATTTTGATTTGGCAAGACAATGAAGTGACCATGGGACATAGATATATGTTTGTTTGATGCTTTTATAATGTTAATCTTGTCCACCTTACTAATGATCTGGTTCACCGAAATGAGTTTCATATACTAGTACATGCTAAACATGTTATGTGTCTGCTTGTTTCTTCTTTCAGAATGCTGATAGAATATTGGGGAAGAGTGCCTTATTAAGCAATGATAAAGGAAGTAATGCAGATAAGGTTCAGGATCGTGAGACATCCTTGTTGGTCTCCAACAAAGCTGATAAAACAACTAAGGAAAACTATCTTGAAGACAGTGAGGCAACCCCAAAGTCCTGTCTTGGTTTACTGTTCGAGTTACTGGCCACTACCGCTTGCACAAGCTATTCAAACTCACTATCTAAATCAGTTCGATTTCTTGAGTCTCAAATACAAGCTGAAAGACATCGATCAGCTGTGCTGCGACAAGTAGCGGAAGGACTGCGGAAGTCCCTAGAGCATTCAGATGCATACTTTCTGGTGCAACAGCAAGCGTTGGAGGATTTTAGCGCCAAACAGGACAAAGCTAATAAGCTTGCTAAGCTTATTGCCAGCATGGTGGATACCCAGGATAATGTTTCTTGACCTCTTCTGAAGTTGTTTCAGTTATGGACTTGTTTTGCTGCCGCATTTATTTGCACTGGTGGCCAATTTTGTCGGCCAGTGTATGTAATATGCTGCTTTGTTCCCTATATTTGCACTGGTGGCGAACTTTGATGCCCAGTGGATGTAATATGTGTAATAGTTGTAATAGGCTAGCGTTAGTTGCTTGCTTATTTATTTCCTTATTGTCTTGTTTAGTTGTTTGCTTGTAGTCACTGCAGTTCTTTTTTCGCGTTTTTCTAGTGGCCACAATAACCTATTTTTGGTAACTAGGCCACAATAATCATGGCAACACACGGACTGTTGTAACCATGGGCCTCCTGCGGGCCGTAGGATCCATGGGCCTTCTAGGGGCCGTAAGATCCATGGACCTTCTAGGGTCGAAGGATCCATTGGCCTTCTACGAGCCGTAGGATCCATGGGCCTTCTACGGGCATATAATCATTTCGTCAAACATGGGTCTTACTATTCGTGGACCATAACGGGCCGTTAATAGGCCGTATTTGATAACGCTATGAAAACAGCCCAACGGGTTAACGGGCCACAAACGGGCCGAATGTAACCACGGGCTGTATTTGGCCCACAAACGGAACAGGCCAGTAACGGTCCGTATCTAACTGTCTAGAAATGAGCCCAAGAATAAATGGGCCCTTAGAAGGCCGAAAGTTAACACGGGCTGGAAACGGCCGACGGAATAATGGGCCGTTAATGGGTATAAAGCGATACACTGTTCATTATGGGCCAGTTTCATCTCGGGCCTTTAATGGGCCGAGAGTTACAAAGGGCCTCATATGGGCCGAAAGACATCATGGGCCGAACATGGGCCGGAAGTTACAACGGGCTGGAATCATATTGGACGGCCCAGATGAAGCTACTGGGCTTAATTCTGATAGGCCGTAACGGGCCGGTAATTAGCGGGTCGTAAATGGGCTATATACGAACAGGCCGTTAACAGGCTTTCCGTGGGCCGGCCTGTTACCTTTTGACCAAGTCAAACGGGCCGGCCTTTTCACCGAATGGGCCTCTGTTGGGCCGTGCCACGTGTCGACGTATCATAGGCGCCTCATGTCCAATGAGTGGATGACATATGTCCCAACGGTGAGCCAACACTTGTTTCCTCTGGCCAATGAGAATTTTACACATGGAAAATACCCATTGGTCAATGCTGTTAACGGGTTATCGGATCCAAAACCGGACCTGATAGCTTAACGGCAACCTGTTATGGTGGATGCCAAGTGTCGGTCACCCTTGACGAAAGCACTTCTGTGACGCGCGATTTATCGTCATGGAAGTGGACACTTCCGTGATGATAATTTTGGTAATGTCATGGAACACTTCTACAACAGCACAGGTATGACTATCTGGATTCTGTCATAAAATCGTCATGGATATACATGCATGACAGAAAACGTGACCTACAGTGACAAACACGTATCATCATGGAAGTGTATTTTTTTGTAGTGGAGACTTTCTCACCTGTAGTGATGCTTAAGTCTGTCCGAATCATGTTAGCAATTGCCGCATTTTATGATTATGAAATTTGGCAAATGGATGTCAAAACTGCATTCCTGAATGGATTTCTGGAAGAAGAGTTGTATATGATGCAACCAGAAGGTTTTATCGATCCAAAGGGTGCTAACAAAGTGTGCAAGCTCCAGCGATCCATTTATGGACTGGTGCAAGCCTCTCGAAGTTGGAATAAATGTTTTGATAGTGTGATCAAAGCATATGGTTTTATACAGACTTTTGGAGAAGCCTGTATTTACAAAAAAGTGAGTGGGAGCTCTGTAGCATTTCTAATATTATATGTGGATGACATATTGTTGATTGGAAATGATATAGAATTTCTGGATAGCATAAAAGGATACTTGAATAAGAGTTTTTCTATGAAAGACCTCGGTGAAGCTGCTTACATATTGGGCATCAAGATCTATATAGATAGATCAAGACGCTTAATTGGACTTTCACAAAGCACATGCCTTGATAAGATTTTGAAGAAGTTCAAAATGGATCAGTCAAAGAAAGGGTTCTTGCCTGTGTTACAAGGTGTGAAGTTGAGTGAGACTCAATGCCCGACCACTGCAGAAGATAGAGAGAAAATGAAAGTCATTCCCTATGCCTCAGCCATAGGTTCTATCATGTATGCAATGCTGTGTACCAGACCTGGTCTGTGCCTTGCTATAAGTATAGTAGGGAGGTACCAAAGTAATCCAGGAGTGGATCATTGGACAACGGTCAAGAACATCCTGAAATACCTGAAAAGGACTAAGGATATGTTTCTCGTTTATGGAGGTGATAAAGAGCTTGTTGTAAATGGTTACGTCCATGCAAGCTTTGACACTGATCCAGATGACTCTAAGTCACAAACCGGATATGTATTTATATTGAATGGTGGAGCTGTCAGTTGGTGCAGTTCCAAACAGAGCGTCGTGGCGGGATCTACGTGTGAAGCGGAGTACATAGCTACTTCAGAAGCAGCGAATGAAGGAGTCTCGATCAAGGAGTTCATATCCGATCTAGGTGTCATACCTAGTGCGTCGGGTCTAATGAAAATCTTTTGTGACAATACTGGTGCAATTGCCTTGGCAAAGGAATCCAGATTTCGCAAGAAGACCAAGCACATCAAGAGACGCTTCCATCCCATCTCTCATCAAGTGTCAGAAGGGGACATAGAGATTTGCAAGATACATACGGATTTGAATGTTGCAGACCCGTTGACTAAGCCTCTCTTATGAGCAAAACATGATCAGCACCAAGACTCCATGGGTGTTAGAATCATTACTGTGTAATCTAGATTATTGACTCTAGTGTAAGTGGGAGACTGAAGGAAATGTGCCCTAGAGGCAATAATAAAGTTGTTATTTACATTTCCTTATATCATAATAAATGTTTATTATTCATGCTAGAATTGTATTAACCGGAAACTTAGTACATGTGTGAATACATAGACAAACAGAGTGTCCCTAGTATGCCTCTACTTAACTAGCTTGTTTATCAAAGATGGTTATGTTCCTAGCCATAGACATGTGTTGTCATTTGATGAACGGGATCACATCATTAGAGAATGATGTGATGGACAAGACCCATCCGTTAGCTCAACACTATGATCGTTTAGTTTGTTGTTATTGCTTTCATCATGACTTATACATGTTCCTCTGACTATTAGATTATGCAACTCCCGAATACCGGAGGAACACCTAGTGTGCTATCAAACGTCACAACGTAACTCGGTGATTATAAAGATGCTCTACAGGTGTCTCTGATGGTATTTGTTGAGTTGGCATAGATCGAGATTAGGATTTGTCACTCCGATTGTCGGAGAGGTATCTCTGGGCCCTCTCGGTAATGCACATCACTATAAGCCTTGCAAGCGATGTGACTAATGAGTTAGTTATGGCATGATGCTTTATGGAACGAGTAAAGAGACTTGTCGGTAACGAGATTGAACTAGGTATGGTGATACCGACGATCGAATCTCGAGCATGTAACATACCGATGACAAAGGGAACAACGTATATTGTTATGCGGTTTGACCGATAAAGATCTTCGTAGAATATGTAGGAACCAATATGAGCATCCAGGTTCTGCTATTGGTTATTGACCGGAGATGTGTCTCGGTCATGTCTACATAGTTCTCGAACCCGTAGGGTCCGCACGCTTAACGTTCGATGACGATTGGTATTATGAGTTTATGTGATTTGATATGCCGAAGGTTGTTCGGAGTCCCGGATGAGATCACGGACATGACGAGGAGTCTCGAAATGGTCGAGACATAAAGATTGATATATTGGACCATGTTGTTGGGACATCGTAAGTGTTCCGGAGAGTTCCGGATAAAATTGGAGTGCCGGAGGGTTACCGGACCCCCCGGGAAGTTATGGGCCTTAGTGGGCCTTAGGGGAGAGAGAGGGCTGCGGCCAGGAGGTGGCGCCCCCCAAGGGGAGTCCAAATAGGACAAGGGGAGGAGGGCACGACCCCTCTTTCCCTCTCCCTCTCCCTCTCCTTCCTTCTTCTCCTAGTTGGACAAGGAAAGGGGGGAACCTATTCCTACTTGGGGTAGGATTCCCCCCCTTGGGCGCGCCCCTTGTGGCCGGCCGGCCTCCTCCTCCCCTCCTTTATATATGGGGGAAGGGGCACCCCATAGACACACAAGTTGATCTTTAGCCGTGTGCGGTGCCCCCTCCACAATTTTACACCATGGTCATATCGTCGTAGTGCTTAGGCGAAGCCCTGCGCCGGTAACTTCATCATCACCGTCACCACGCCATCGTGCTGACGGAACTCTCCCTCGGCCTCAGCTGGATATAGAGTTCGAGAGATGTCACCGAGCTGAACGTGTGCAGATCGTGGAGGTGCCGTGCGTTCGGTACTTGGATCGGTTGAATCGCGAAGAAGTTCGACTACATCAACCGCGTTACTAAACGCTTCCGCTTTCGGTCTACGAGGGTACGTGGACACACTCTCCCCGCTCGTTGCTATGCTTCTCCTAGATAGATCTTGCGTGATCATATGAATTTTTTTGAAATACTATGTTCCCCAACAAATGGGCCATAGTGGAGGAGAGGAGGCAGGCCACAAGAGGTGGCGCGCGTCCCCCCTTGCCCAAACCGAATTGGACAAGGGGAGGGGGCGCGGCCTGATAATCCCCAAGTGAAGGGAATCATCATAGCAATTTCCAAAGGTGGAAGTGATAAGTATGGAGTGTCGAACCCACAAGGAGCTAAAGGTAAGATCAATATTCTCTCAAGCCCTATCTGCCACTGATACGACTCTACGTGCACCGAACGTTCGCTTCCAACTAGAAACGAGAAATAAAACTACGTTGTGGGTATGAAGAGGATAACTTTGCATGATATTGGTGAGCTAAAATATAAAAGTAGGTGCTGTTATCATAAAGTTAGAATATATTACTAAATATTATAAATAGCGAGTGTGGAATAATGATGGATCGGTTTGCGGAATTGTCCTAGGCAATTGTTAACAAGACCGGTAGTCGTCATTGCAATTTCATATGAGGGAGAGGCATAAGCTAGCATACTTTCTCTACTTGGATCATATGCACTTATGATTGGAACTCTAGCAAGCATCCGCAACTACTAAAGATCATTAAGGTAAAACCCAACCATAGCATTAACATATCAAGTCCCCTTTATCCCATACGCAACAACCCCCTTACTCGGGTTTATGCTTCTGTCACTCAAGCAACCCACTATAAGCGAATCATGAACGTATTGCAACACCCTACAGCGGGAATCCCTCACGCTTGCGCGACACGGAGGGCACCAATAGGACAGCACCAAAATAAAACATACAACTCGTACCAATCTAGATCATCAATCAACCCAAAGACAAAAGATATCTACTCAAAACATCATAGGATGGCAACACATCATTGGATCATAATATGTGGCATAAAGCACCATGTTCAAGTAGGGATTACAGCGGGGTGCGGGAGAGTGGACCGCGTAAAAGAGATGAGGATGGTGATGATGATGGTGATGTTGATGAAGACGATCACCGCGGCGATGATTCCCCTCCTGATGGCACTCCGGCGCCACCGAGAGAGAGGAGGAGAGGTTCTCCCCCTTGTGCTTCCTCCTCCATGGCCTCCCCCCTAGATGGGGAAAGGTTCTCCCTCTGGTCCTTGGCCTTCATGGCGATGATGGCCTCTCCGGGATACTCCTCCATGGCCACCGGTGATGATGACCCCCTCCGGCAGGGTGCCGGAGAGGGCCTAGATTGATTTCTCGTGGCTATAGAGGCTTGCGGCGGTGGAACTCCCGATCTAGGTTAATTTTCCGAGGTTTCTGTATTTATAGGAATTTTTGGCGTCGGTCTCACGTCAAGGAGGTGCCCAAGCTGTCCACGAGGCAGGCCCACGCACCCAGGCGGGGTGGGCGCGCCCCCCACCCTCGTGGGCAGCCCGGGACTCTTCTGGCCCAACTCTGATGCTCCGTGGTCTTCTTTTGGTCCATAAAAAATCATCAAAAATTGGCACGTCAATTGGACTCCATTTGGTATTCCTTTTCTGCAAAACTCAAAAACAAGGAGAAAACAGAAAATGGCACTGGGCTCTAGGTTAATAGGTTAGTCCCAAAAATCATATAAAACAACATATAAAAGCCCATTAAACATCCAAGATAGATAATATAACAACATGAATACTTCATAAATTATAGATACGTTGGAGACGTATCAGCATCCCCAAGCTTAATTCCTCCTCGTCCTCGAGTAGGTAAATGATAAAAGAAATAATTTATGAAGTGTGAATGCTAGCAAGTGCTTAAGTTTGATCAATGATAATTCCAATCACTTTTTCTAGCATCATTATATGTCATAACAGTAGCTCATCTCATAAAAAAATTCATGACCAAACAAGCTATGTCATAAACTTTCTTGAAAACTAACAAACCGTGTTACCAGTCATCAAACAATTACAATTCATCTTATTTTCAGGAAGAGTCTATGTCAGAGCTTTGATTTAGCAAAGTCCACATACTCATCTATGATTTAGTCTTTCACAATTGCTAACACTCACGCGATATTTATGGGTTCAAAGTTTTAATCAGACACAAAGAAAGATAAGGGCTTATAGATTCGCCTCCCAACCTTTTACCTCAAGGGTAATGTCAACAATAATAGTTCATGATGCCTTACATCCAATTGGATATATATATATCAGAATCTTTCCAACACAATGTGCTTGCCAAAGGATAAAATGTAAAAAGAAAAGGTGAAAAATCACCATGACTCTTGCAGGGTAAGAGATAAAAGTAAAAGATACGCCCTTCGCAGAGGGAAGCAGAGGGTGCCATGCGCTTTCAGGGTTGGATGCACAAAATCTTAATGCGAAAGAACGTCACTTTATATTGCCACTTGTGATATGGACCTTTATTATGCAGTTCGTCGCTTTTATTTCTTCCACATCACAAGATCGTATAAAGCTTATTTCTTCCACACTAATCAATCATACATATTTAGAGAGCAATTTTTATTGCTTGCACCGATGACAACTTACTTGAAGGATCTTACTCAATCCATAGGTAGGTATGGTGGACTCTCATGGCAAAATTGGGTTTAAGGGTATTTGGAAGCACAAGTAGTATCTCTACTTAGTGCAAAGAATTTGGCTAGCATGAGGGGGAAAGGCAAGATCAACGTGTTGGGCGATCCATGACAATATACTTTATTTCAGATATAAGAAAACATAACCCATTACGTTGTCTTTCTTGTCCAACATCAACCTTTTAGCATGTCATATTTTTAATGAGTACTCACAATTACAAAAGATGTCCAAGATAGTATATTTTATGTGAAATCCCTCTTCCTTCAATATTCTTTCATGAATTGTTTAAGTGACCAATTCTACGTTTGCTAACTTTCAATAAGTTTACTACCTATACTTATTATGTGTGAAGTCATTACTCCCCATGCTATAAGCATATGAAACATATATAAATTTAGGTTTACGACATTCAATTTATTCGACCATTTACTCATAGGATATACGTGAAGCACATGAGTAAATGACAAACTACTCCAAAAGATATGAGTGAAGAACACTGAGTAGTCAAATAATTAACTAGCCATGGGAGGATTCTTTTTCATTCAATATTTCAGATCCAATGATTTTGTTCAAACAGCAAGTAAAATTGAAAATATGCTCCAAGCAAAACACATATCACGTGACGAATAAAAATATAGGTCCGAGTAAGGTATACCGATAGTTTTGAAGACGAAACAGGGGATGCCTTCCGGGGCATCCCCAAGCTTAGGTACTTGAGTCTTCCTTGAATATTACCTTGGGGTGCCTTGGTCATCCCCAAGCTTAGGGTCTTTCCACTCCTTATTCTCCTCATATCGATATCTCACCCAAAGCTTGAAAACTTCAATCACACAAAACTTAACAAAACTTCGTGAGATAGGTTACTATGATAAAGAGTAAACCATGCACTTTGTTACTGTCTAAGACAAGGTTCATAATTGTTCCCACACAATGTATACTGTACCATATCATTTCTACAATTTATATTGAGAAATATAAGTCATAGAAATTAGAAAACAAGCAAACTATGCAATGAAAACAGAATCTGTCAGAAACAGAACAGTCTGTAATAATCTGAACATAAACCATACTTCTGCTACTCAAAAAATTATGAAATAAATTGGTGGACGTGATGAATTTGTCTATTAATCTTCTGCAAAAATAATCAACTCAAAAGCACTCTTCTGTAAAAAATGACAGCTAATCTCGTGAGCGCAAAGTTTCTGTTTTTTACAGCAAGATCACATTAACTTTCACCCAAGTCTTCCCAAAGGTCTTACTTGGCACTTTATTGAAACAAAAACTATAAAACATGATTACTAAAGTAGCTTAATCATTTATACACACAAAAACAGTAAGGGTAAGTATTGGGTTGTCTCCCAACAAGTGCTTTTCTTTAATGCCTTTTAGCTAGGCATGATGATTTCAATGATGCTCACATAAAAGATAAGAATTGAAACATAAAGAGATCATCATGAAGAATATGACTAGCACATTTGAATCTAACCAACTTCCTATGCCTAAGGATTTTGTGAAAACATAATTTATAGGAACAAGAATCAACTAGCATAGGAAGGCAAAACAAGTATAACTGCAAAACTTTAAGCAGATAGAGAGGAAACTTGGTATTATTGCAACTCCTACAAGCATATATTCCTCCCTCATAATAATTTTCAGTAGCATCATGAATGAATTCAACAATATAACCATCACATAAAGCATTCTTTTCATGATCTACAAGCATAGAAAATTTTCTACTCTCCACATAAGCAAAATTCTTCTCATTCGGAATAGCGGGATCACTAGTTCCTAAAGTTGACACTCTTCCAAACCCGCTTTAGATGATAGTATTATTCATACTCCAAAAGATATAAGTGAAGTTCATGGGGCATTCTACAATTAATAAAGACTAACCAATATCCAAGCTCAATATATATAAGTGAAGCACACGAAGCATTCTATAAAACCATACACAAAAGATTTAAGTGAAGCACAAAGAGCAATTCTATAAGATCGTACTTAAAAGATATAAGTGAAGAACATGAATTATTCTATAAATCAATGAAAGGCTATCTCATACTAGCATGGTTCTTAAAGTAAAAACAAAAACACAAAGGACGCAAATCATGTGAACAAAACAAAAAAACCGAGGTATACCGATATTTGTTGAAGAAGAAAGATGGGATGCCAACCGGGGCATCCCCAAGCTTAGATGCTTGAGTATCCTTTGAAATATTTAATTGGGGTGCCTTGGGCATCCCCAAGCTTGAACTCTTGCCTCCCTTTATTCTTCTCATATTGATAGCTCCTCGACCTTCGGACACTTCATCCACACAAAACTTTAACAAAAACTTGTGAGATCCGTTAGTGTAATAAAGCAAATCACTACCTTTAGGTACTGTAATGAACTCATTATTTATTTATATTGATGTTAAACCTACTGTATTCCAACTTCTATAGGGTTCATACCCCCCGATACTAGCCATATATTCATCGAAATAAGCAAACAACACACGCAAAACAGAATCTGTTAAAAACAGAACAGTCTGTAGTAATCTGGAAGTTTGTTAAACTTATGTAATTCGTAAAATTATGAAATAAATTTGAAAATTTGAAAAATTTGTACAGAAGTAATGTGCAAAAAGTTTCAGACCCATTTGGCTTTCCAGTAAAAAAATGTAAATTCATGCACTACAGCCAAAGTTTCTGTCTTTGTTCTGCACATAGTAAACAAGCAATCTAATCATCCTAAAACCAAAGCTTGGCACATTATTTTTATAATACAATGGATATACACAAGGGGATAATTATTTACAGAGAAACTTCCATGAAAAATTCTACATTGTTTCCGTGAGCATGAACACAAGTTCTCAAGGTCGACCCTCACTTCTTCAATGCATAACTTTCCAATCACTTCTCTTTTTGAAAAACTTTTTAGGCATGAGAGGCAAGTAATATTTTTTTTGTATTTTCATTCCTTTAAAAAATGTGTATGTTTCACCCACAACTAAACAGAAACAAAAAGGAAAAACAAAATCTACTTAGTGAAGAAAGCAAACAAGCACACACGAGAATATCAACCCCACGCTATTGCTCCCCGGCAACGGCGCCAGAAAAGAGCTTGATAATCCCCAAGTGCAGGGAATCATCGTAGCAATTTCCAAAGGTGGAAGTGATAAGTATGGAGTGTCGAACCCACAAGGAGCTAAAGGTAAGATCAATATTCTCTCAAGCCCTATCTGCCACTGATACGACTCTATGTGCACCAAACGTTCACTTCCAACTAGAAACGAGAAATAAAACTACGTTGTGGGTATGAAGAGGATAACTTTGCATGATATCGGAGAGCTAAAATATAAAAGTAGGTGCTGTTATCATAAAATTAGAATATATTACTAAATATTATAAATAGCGAGTGTGGAATAATGATGGGTCGGTGTGCGGAATTGTCCCAGGCAATTGTTAACAAGACCGGTAGTCGTCATTGCAATTTCATATGAGGGAGAGGCATAAGCTAACACACTTTATCTACTTGGATCATATGCACTTATGATTGGAACTCTAGCAAGCATCCGCAACTACTAAAGATCATTAAGGTAAAACCCAACCATAGCATTAACATATCAAGTCCCCTTTATCCCATACGCAACAACCCCCTTACTCGGGTTTATGCTTCTGTCACTCAAGCAACCCACTATAAGAGAATCATGAACGTATTGCAACACCCTACAGCGGGAATCCCTCACGCTTGCGCGACACGGAGGGCACAATAGGACAGCACCAAAATAAAACATACAACTCGTATCAATCTAGATCATCAATCAACCCAAAGACAAAAGATATCTACTCAAAACATCATAGGATGGCAACAAATCATTGGATCATAATATGTGGCATAAAGCACCATGTTCAAGTAGGGATTACAGCGGGGTGCGGGAGAGTGGGCCGCGTAAAAGAGATGAGGATGGTGATGATGATGGTGATGTTGATGAAGACGATCACGGCGGCGATGATTCCCCTCCCGATGGCACTCCGGCGCCACCGAGAGAGAGGAGGAGAGGTTCTCCCCCTTGTGCTTCCTCCTCCATGGCCTCCCCCCTAGATGGGGAAAGGTTCTCCCTCTGGTCCTTGGCCTTCACGGCGATGATGGCCTCTCCGGGATACTCCTCCATGGCCACCAGTGATGATGGCCCCCTCCGGCAGGGTGCCGGAGAGGGCCTAGATTGATTTCTCATGGCTACAGAGGCTTGCGGCGGCGGAACTCCCGATCTAGGTTAATTTTCCGAGGTTTCTGTATTTATAGGAATTTTTGGCGTCGGTCTCACGTCAAGGAGGTGCCCGAGCTGTCCACGAGGCAGGCCCACGCACCCAGGCGGGGTGGGCGCGCCCCCCGCCCTCGTGGGCAGCCCGGGACTCTTCTGGCCCAACTCCGATGCTCCGTGGTCTTCTTTTGGTCCATAAAAAATCATCAAAAATTGGCACGTCAATTGGACTCCGTTTGGTATTCCTTTTCTGCAAAACTCAAAAACAAGGAGAAAACAGAAACTGGCACTGGGCTCTAGGTTAATAGGTTAGTCCCAAAAATCATATAAAACAACATATAAAAGCCCATTAAACATCCAAGATAGATAATATAACAGCATGAATACTTCAGAAATTATAGTTACGTTGGAGACGTATCACGGCCCCCTCTTTCCTTCTCCCTCTCCTTCCTTTCCCTTTTCACCCTCTCCGTTGGAAGGAAAGGGGGGCGAATCCTACTAGGAACGGAGTCCTAGTAGGACTCCCCCTCTTGGCGCGCCCCCCTTTGGGCCGGCCTCCTCCTCCCCCCTCATACGTGGGCAGGAGGGCACCCCAAAGGCACAACAGTTGTTTCTTAGCCGTGTGCGGTGCCCCCCTCCACAGTTTACTCCTCCGGTCATAGCGTCATAGTGCTTAGGCGAAGCCCTGCGCGGATCATATCACCAACACCGTCACCACGCCGTCGTGCTGACAGAATTCTCCCTTGACCCTCTACTGGATCAAGAGCTCGAGGGACGTCATCGAGCTGAACGTGTGCTGAACACGGAGGTGCCGTACGTTCGGTACTTGGATCGGTTGGATCCTGAAGACGTTCGACTACATCAACCGCATTAACTAAACGCTTCCGCTTTCGGTCTACGAGGGTACGTGGACACACTCTCCCCTCTCGTTGCTATGCATCTCCTAGATAGATCTTGTGTGATCGTTGGAATTTTTTTGAATTACTATGTTCCCCAACAGTGGTATCAGAGCCAGGTCTATGCGTAAATTATATGCACGAGTAGAACGCAATGAGTTGTGGGCGATAATAGTCATACTGCTTACCACCAACGTCTTGCTTTGATTCAGCGGTATTGTTGGATGAAGCGGCCCGGACCGACATTACATGACCGCGTTCATGAGACAGGTTCTACCGATGGTGCAGGTTTTTCTATTTCACACATTGGTCATTCGCGTTTACCCGGTTCATCTCTTCAACTGCGTAACATCCTTCATGTTCCACACATCAGCAAGCATCTTCTCTCTGTTTATCGTCTTCTTTGTGATAATGGCGTCTTTGTTGAATTTCACCGTCGTTTTTTCCTTGTTAAGGACAAAGCAACCAGGCGCGTCATCCTTCATGGTAGAAGTTACGGGGGGGGGTCTATCCGGTCCCCTTCGCTCGTGCGTCATCTTCATTGTCTCGCCGTGCCTCCTCCGGTGTTCGAGTTTCGTCGTCACAATGGCATCAACGTCTTGGTCATCCTACAAATAATGTGGTCACTTCCATTGTTCGGAGTCATGACCTTCCGTGTTCTAGTTCAAATAATTCATCGTTAGTTTGTGATTCCTGTCAGCGTGCTAAGAGTCATCAACTCCCTTATTCTACTTTGTTTCATATCACTACTGTACCTCTTGAATTAATACATTCAGATGTTTGGGGTCCCGCTCTTGCTTCGTCGGGAGGGTACAAGTATTATGTTAGTTTTATTGATGACTACACGCGCTTCACCTGGATTTATTTGCTTAAACACAAGTCTGATGTTGATAAAGTTTTCTACAACTTTCAGACTCATGTCGAACGCCTTCTGGATTATAAAATCAAGGCAGTTCAGTCCGACTAGGGTGGTGAATACCACAAACTCCATCGCTACTTTCAATGCACGGGCATCTCTCACCGAGTGTCATGTCCACATACCTCTCAGCAGAACGGTATTGCCGAGCGCAAACACCGACATTTGGTCGAGACCGGTCTTGCCTTGCTAGCGCACTCCCCTCTTCCACTTCGGTTTTGGGATGAGGCTTTTCTTACGGCATGTTACCTCATCAACCGTATGCCCACTCCGGTTCTCAACAAGGACACACCTCTGTTCCGTCTGTTTCATGTTTAGCCCAACTACTCCTCCCTTCAGATTTTTGGGTGTGCTTGCTGGCCTAGTCTCCGCAAGTACAATGCTCACAAGCTTGAGTTTCGGTCCAAGATGTGTGTTTTCCTTGGCTATAGTCCTTTGCATAAGGGCTATAAGTGTCTTGACCGTACCTCTGGTCGGATATACATCTCTCGTGATGTTGTTTTCGACGAGACTGTGTTCCCTTACTCTCAACCCGGCGTTTCGGTTGATCCTGCTTCTCTTGAACATGCACTCACTTTTCCCTCCGATGAACCGGTTCCGGATGTCCATGTGCATAAATATGACCTGTCCTATTTGTCACCTAACTTGTCTTTTGCAGGTGATATTGCTTTGAGTCCCCCCCAGGTACATGTTGCTGCTTCGACGCCTCCTGATGCGCCTGACGTGCATGTCTCGCCGCCCGAGGCAGGCGCGGCGCCCGATGGCGCGACCGCGGACGCGGCTGGGTCGCCACCCTCGCCGGGCACAGCTGGATCGCCACCCTCGCCCGGTCCGTCGCCCGGGCCGCCACCCTCACCTGGGTCGATCTAGCACACCATCGTCTCTCGGCCCGTGTTGCCCCTTGTTGAGGTCCCCTCAGCCGCGACACCCTCGGCCGAGCCCTCGTCGCCATCGTCTTCTCCTACCGGCGATGCAGCTCCAGCGCATGCTATGGTTACATGCCATCGTGATCATACGCGCAAGGAGAAGTCTTACACTGATGGCACGGTTCGGTTTCCCATCGTGATGCTCTGGGTGAACTTGCCTGGCGTGCCGCCATGTCCGAGGAGTTTGCTGCTCTCCGTCACACTAACACCTGGGTGTTGGTGCCTCGGCCACCTGGTGTTAATATTGTGAGCTGCAAGTGGATTTTCAAAACCAAGCATCGTCCGGATGGGTCTGTTGATAAGCACAAAGCTCGTCTTGTTGCTCGCGGTTTCACTCAACAGCATGGGATTGACTACGGAGATACTTTTAGCCCGGTGGTGAAGCCTGCCACGGTTCGCTTGGTTCTGTCTCTTGCTGTGTTGTAACGCCCATGATGTGGCTATATCTCTCACGTGTCGAGGCACGACTTAGAGGCATAACCGCATTGTAGGTTTTGTCGCAAGAAGGGTCATCTTCACACAATCCCATGTAATGAACAAGAATGGGATAAAGAGAGTTGGCTTACAATCGCCACTTCACACAATACATAAATAAATTCATACATCATCCAAAATACACACATAGACCGACTACGGTCAAATCCAAATGAAAAGAAGATAACCCCAAATGCTAGATCCCCGATCGTCCCAACTAGGCTCAACTACTAATCATCAGGAAACGAAACATAGTAACGACCAAGTTCTTCATCGAGCTCTCATTTGAGCTGGGTAGCATTGCCTGCACTGGTATCATCGGCACCTGCAACTGTTTGGAAGTATCTGTGAGTCACGAGGACTCAGCAATCTTACACCCGAGAGATCAAGACTATTTAAGCTTATAGGTAGGAGAAGGTAGTGAGGTGGAGCTGCAGCAAGCACTAAGCAAATATGGTGGCTAACATACGCAAATAAGAGCGAGAAGAGGAGCAACGCAACGGTCGAGAATCTAGAAGTGATCAAGAAGTGATCCCGAAACTACTTATGTTCATACATAACCCAAACCGTGTTCACTTCCCGGACTCCGCCGAAAAGAGACCATCACGGCTACACACGCGGTTGATGTATTTTAATTTAAGTCAAGTGTCAAGTTCTCTACAACTGGACGTTAACAAATTCCCATTTGCCACATAACCGCGGGCACGACTTTCGAAAGATAATACCCTGTAGGGGTGTCCCAACTTAGCCCATTATAAGCTCTCACGGTCAACGAAGGATATTTCTTCTCCCGGGAAGACCCGATCAGTCTCGGAATCCCGGTTACAAGACATTTTGACAATGGTAAAAAAAGACCAGCAAAGCCGCCCGAATGTGCCGACAAATCCTGATAGGAGCTGCACATATCTCGTTCTCAGGGCACACCGGATTGTCCAAACTTCCGGTAGGCGAGCTCAGAGTTGCCCCTGGTGGCCACCGGCGGCTGACAGGTTGGACCAACACTCAGAGGAGCACTGGCCCGGGGGTTTAAAATAAAGATGACCCTTGAGTCTGCAGAACCCAAGGGAAAAAGGCTTAGGTGGCAAATGTTAAAACCAAGGTTGGGCCTTGCTGGAGGAGTTTTATTCAAAGCGAACTGTCAAGGGGGTCCCATAAATCACCCAACCGCGTAAGGAACGCAAAATCAAGGAACATAACACCGGTATGACGGAAACTAGGGCGGCAAGAGTGAAACAAAACACCAGGCATAAGGCCGAGCCTTCCACCCTTTACCAAGTATATAGATGCATTAAGTAAATAAGAGATATTGTGATATCCCAACATATCCATGTTCCAACATGGAACAAACTTCATCTTCACCTGCAACTAACAACGCTATAAGAGGGGCTGAGCAAAAGCGGTAACATAGCCAAACAACGGTTTGCTAGGAAAGGATGGTTAGAGGCTTGACATGGTAATATGGGAGGCATGATATAACAAGTGGTAGGGAGCGCAACATAGCGATAGAGCGAACAACTAGCAAGCAAAGATAGAAGTGATTTCGAGGGTATGGTCATCTTGCCTGAAATCCCGCTAGGAAGAAGAACAAGTCCATGAAGAAGACAAACGGATGTAGTCGAACGAATCCTCACAACTCCGGAACGAAACCGAAGCTAACGAGAGAAGCAAACCGGAAAGAAGCAAACTACATGGTAAACACACAAGCATAAACATGGCATGATGCACAAACAAGTATGATGCATGTCCGATTTAATGAGCATGGAATGGCAAAGTGCAACAAACAACACTACAAATTAAGTGGAGCTCAATATGCAAAAAGTTGCATATTGACGAAACACCACATTCAAATTATTTAGTTCGCTCTTGTTTATGTACCCAACAATATTAAATGTTATTAAACATGGCAAAAGGGTGAAGCATAAGTAAACTAACTATTTAGGCAAATTTAAATGAGGCCAGAACAACAAACAACAATTCCGGAAAAACCTCATGTACATATTTTAGATTTGGTACTGTTCTGCCCTAAACACAATTTTAATGTTGTTAAATAGCAAAATAAAGTGCACCATGTTAAACTAGGCATTTTTCTACCCCATTTACATATAAAGTTTATTAAATTTGGAGCTAGGGTTATTTAGTTATGAAATAAATCATTTTAACATGGCATTTGAGCAAATTAAAGCAAACACCAATTTAAACATTTTAACATGGATGAAAGTGGCATATTATGAAACTAGATGAAATTCTAAGCATTTTACATGTATAAAACATTTTAATCCGATGCACGGTTGATTAGTTATTAGATGCATGAACACTAGGGGGTTTTCCATAAAACAGACAACTCTGGAAATTAGACAAATTCGCAAACTGGAAAAAAACATGAACTGGGCCGAATCTGTATTTGGGCGAGGGTTGCTCACATTGGGCCAAGCCCAGCTGGGGCAGAGGGAGGCCGGTTGAAGGGGAGGCAGAGGTGGGCGCTGGCCCTTGGCGAGGCAAGAGGAGGCCCACGCGCGGTCAACGGGAGGTGTCGAGGCAGAGGCATCGCCCTCCTCTGCCTGAACTGGTGTTGCTCGATGCAGCGAAGGAGACCGGCGGCTGGGCGACAGAGTGAACGAGATCCGGTGGAGGAGGCGACGGGCGCGCAGAGGTGGAGCGGTTGCCGGGACTTGGCCAACTGCTGCTTTTGCTGCGGCGACGAGGCAGCGAGGCGAGGGACTTGGCGCTCGAGACGGACAGGAGGGCGTCGTCCTCGTCAGGAACCGTTGAAGACGATGGCGACAGGGACTGCGGCAGGCGACGGCGCAGCTTGGGCGGCGGAGCTTGGTGCGGCGCTAGGGAAGAAGCAGAGGAGGAGCTCGGGGTCAAGACTCTTGCTCGATCTGAAGGTGGCGCGAGGAAGCACTGGACGGCGACGAAGCAGAGGAACGGCAACATGGCGCGGCGGCGGGAACTTGGGGCACCGGAGGTGGGGACGGCGACAACTTGGCGAGGCGGCGCTGGCGGGTTGGGGACTAGCTCCCGGCGACGGGGCGTGATGCAGGGGAGGCAGACGAGGCGCTGGCGTTGCGTCTCCCCGTGCAGAGAACGAGTGGGCCAGGCAGGGAACCAGGCGCCCGATGGCTTGAAGATGACGCGGCGGCGGACTTGGCGTGGCGGCTCCAGGCGATGGGAATCGGCCGGATCCGAGGCCAGGGCGACGGTGGAGCTCCGTTCTGAGGTAGCCCGTGGGCGGAGACGAGGCGGCGTCCTGGTTCAAAGAGAGAGATGTGAGAGGAGGGACTAGAAATCGGGGGAGGGGAAGGAAGGAGCGACGCGGGGCTCATCTGCTGGTTCGGTCGGCCGGCGCCGAGGCGGGCGAAGTGGCCGTCGGGGTCACGGAGCTTGTGCGCGAGAAGAGGAGCTCGGGGGGCGAAGGACGAAGACGGGAGGCTGGTGCCTTGGAGGCTCGCTGTGGCTCGGGCAAGGATGGTGGTTGGCTGCTGCGATTTGGGCGGCGCTGAAAAACAGGGAGGGGGTCAGAGAGGATTTTGGATCGGGAGGAGATCCCGATGAAGATGGAGACCGGGTGGAGGAAAATGGCGGCGGGGAGGAATGGATGGATGGGACGGCTAGGTTCTAGGGTTAGGTAGGTTTACACTGATTATATAGTAGGTGGGTTTTTAGTTAGGGGATAATCTGGTCCATCCGATCACGATCAAACAGCTCCGGGAAAATAGGTTAGGAAGTGCAAACAAAGGACGGGAGATATTTTTAGGGACGTTTGAAGATGATCCGTGCCCAACAGCAATGACTGTCCGGGTCGGGTTCGGGCAAGGTTTTTGGACGCGCGCGAGGGATTTGCGGGATGTGCAGAGAGGTTTGGAAGCCAGGCAAGAGGGAAACAAAATCTGGTTGGTCTCGGAACGGTCAACGAAGGCAAGGGGCAACGCGGCAACTACGAACAGATGCAAGCTTTATGAAAACATGTAGATGCAATGTGCATGATGCTATGAGATGAGATGCAACAAACAAATAAATATCACAGCTGACTCGCAAAACAAGGAAGGCACCTGGAGCGTCGGTCTTGGGGCGTTACATGTGTCTCGTGGTTGGAGCTTCCGACAGATTGATGTGAGCAATGCCTTTTTACATGGGTTCTTGGACGAAGATGTGTACATGCAGCAGCCACCTGGGTTCAAGGATGCCACTTATCCCTCTCATGTCTGCAAACTTCAGCGGTCTATTTATGGTCTAAAGCAGTCGCCTCGTGCCTGGTATGCTCGTTTGAGTCAGCGCCTTTCGCAGCTCGGTTTTGTTGCCTCCAGATCAGATGCATCTCTGTTCATCTTCTCCCAGGGTAAAATACAGATATACATGCTAGTGTACGTTGATGATATTGTGATTGCTGGCTTTAACCCCGCGGTGGTGGATCGTCTTGTGCAGTCGTTGTCTGCTAGCTTTCCATCAAAGATTTGGGTCGCCTCGAGTACTTTCTTGGTTTGGAAGCGTCATTTCATTCAGGGGGCATGACCTTGACGCAGAAAAAGTATGCTTTGGATCTTCTTCATCGCGTCAACATGGAGAACTGCAAGGCCAGTTCCACTCCGCTTGCTACTTCCGAGAGTCTCTCACGTCATAGGGGTGCACTACTGGGTAGAGATGATTCTTTTCGGTATTGCAGTGTGGTTGGAGCACTTCAGTATTTGACCCTCACTCGTCCTGATATCTCCTTCGCAGTGAACAAAGTGTGTCAGTTCCTGTCTCAGCCAACGAAGGATCATCGGGAAGCAGTCAAGCGTATTCTGAGATATGTCAAAGGTACGCTAGACATGGGACTACGGATTCGTAAGTCCAGATTTACTGGAGTGATTATATTCACCGATGCAGACTGGGCAGGCTGTGTTGATGATAGGCGCTCCACTGGTGGTTTTGCTATATTTGTTGGACCTAACCTTGTATCTTGGAGCTCGAAGAAGCAACCCACAGTCTCAAGATCAAGCACCGAGGCAGAGTATAAGGCATTGGCCAATGGCGCAGCTGAAGCCATTTGGATAGACTCAGTTCTCACAGAACTTGGAGTCCCCCGGCAGCGCACTCCTATATTGTGGTGTGATAACTTAGGGGCAACTTACCTGACGGCGAATCCAGTGTTTCATGCTCGGACCAAACACATTGAGATTGATTTCCATTTTGTGAGGGAACGAGTAGCTGCTTGCGAACTGGAAGTCGGGTTTATTTCTACAGATGATCAGTTAGCAGTTGTATTTACTAAACCCGCTACTAGACAGATGCTAGACCGTTTTAGAACCAATCTAAATCTTGTATGTAGTTCAGATTGAGGGGGCATGTAAAGTAGGGTCTAGTGTATTGTCCTTGTACACGTATTCGTATACGTATGTAATTGTAATTGTGATCATCCATATATTGAGACGTGAGGCTGGATGTCAACCACACACGCAAAACCCTAAACCCTGTGTTTAACTCCGACGTGCTTCGCACACAGGTGGCTGGCGGGTGTATGTTTCTCCAACTTTAGTTGAATCGAGTTTGACTATGGCCGGTCCTTGTTGAAGGTTAAAACAACACACTTGACGAAAAATCGTTGTGGTTTTGATGCGTAGGTAAGAACGGTTCTTGCTAGAAGCCCGTAGCAGCCACATAAAACTTGCAACAACAAAGTAGAGGATGTCTAACTTGTTTTTGCAGGGCATGTTGTGATGTGATATGGTCAAGACGTGATGAGATATAAATTGTTGTATGAGATGATCATGTTTTATAAAAGTTATCGGCAACTGGCAGGAGCCTTATGGTTGTCGCTTTATTGTATGAAATGCAATCGTCATGTAATTGCTTTACTTTATCACTAAGCGGTAGCGATAGTCGTAGAAGTAATAGTTGGCGAGACGACAACGACGCTACGATGAAGATCAAGGTGTCAAGCCGGTGACGATGGAGATCATGACGGTGCTTTGGAGATGGAGATCAAAGGCACAAGATGATGATGACCATATCATGTCACATATTTTGATTGCATGTGATGTTTATCCTTTGTGCATCTTATTTTGCTTAGTACGGCGGTAGCATTATAAGATGATCCCTCACTAAATTTCAAGGTATAAGTGTTCTCCCTGAGTATGCACCGTTGCTACAGTTCATCGTGCCGAGACACCACGTGATGATCTGGTGTAATAAGCTCTACGTTCACATACAAGGCATAAGCAAGACCGGGCATTGAGGCATACAAGGGATATGTCAATTCGCTAAACTTTCATAGCAAGGAACATGTCCTTCCACGAGCAACACTGCCTTGCTAGGCTTCATAGCAACGAACTGACAAAAGAATATCTTAAAATTTTACCTATAAAACTTGGTAAGAGTGAGCGAGAAAATCATAAATTTTGGTTGAAAAATCCTAAGTTTCAATAATCGAAATTGAAAACTTACTATGCTCTCGTGCGGGATTCAACTACTTTGCGAATCGCGTGGCAATCGAGTGGCCGGGCAAGGTTTGACAGGTGTGTGCCCCAGCACCTGCTTGCCCTTGCGGGTTCCGACCATCTACATAGTACTTAACACTCAAAACATGTGCACACAAAGAGCCTGACTCTTGAAGTGGTCGCTAACATTGTTTTGCTAAGATAGTGCCATGGTGTGCACTCCACCTTCCCCTGACCGCCACGACCAGTCAGTATGGATGGATTGGTGGCCCGCCAGTTCCGTAACATCTCTAGTTCGCTGTTTGCCTTGTTGGTATGGATAGCTGGCCCATCAAACAGTGGAAGTAGTCTTTCTTCCGTCACGGAACTGGCAACCCAACCGTAGTGTGATGGTGTGCATTCCTCCTTCCCCTGGCCGCGGCTTGGCTTCAAAAAATCTGAAATTTGAAATATCAAATTTGGGTGCCCCTTGTACGTGTTCAGTTTCGTGGGGAGTGGATGCCCGTGGTAATTCTTGTTTAAATGTTTAAAAATTCCTATGTATAGGAAAAAAAATTAGATAGACCGTATGTCGAACCATATTTCCTTTGCCACGGATATCACGGACACCCATTTCCCATGAAACTGAATATGGATGTACAACGGGCACCCAGGTTCGATATCACAAAATTTCAGAATTTTTTAAAATTTCTGATATTCTTTTAATGCTATGCCCATATAGGGATGTGTGGCACATGAGAGCTGCAATGCATTTTCCAAATTCCAATGATGTGTGCCCTTCTACTTCCCCTGGCCGCCGCAGCCTGTCGTATGGCGAGTCAGTATGGATTGTTGGCTCGCCAGTTTCATAACATCTCTAGCTGTTGCCTTGTTGGTATGGATGGCTGGTCCACTAGTCAGTGGAAGTAGTCTTTCTTTCGTTACGGAACTGGCAACCCAACCGTAATGTGATGGTGTGCATTCCTCCTTCCCCTGGCCGCGGCTTGGCTTCGGGTCTCCTCATCGAGTCCAACTCGAAAGGCTCCACTGCTCCAGGCGCTTCGCTCCAGCAGCTGACGACATGGCCTCGCCGGCGAGCGGCGATTCCGATCAGGTCCGTCGCCTCCTCCTCCTTCCCACTACTCCTCTCGCCGCCCAGTTCCCAATCCGTTCGGTCGCACATGCCCATACGATGCGGAAAGCTCGCTCCCGCCACCGCGACTCCGCCTTCCTGTCTCAGATCGAGCAAAACAGAGTAAGCTTGATCTGGGGGAGACACACACACACAGACGCAGATGGCACCGCCCAGTCGGTGGATCCACGGGGTGGTGCGGTGAGGGCCGAAGAAACGCGGATGGGGAGGCAGCGAGGAGCCCCGGCGCTGGGAGGCGGGGGATGCGCGGCCGCGGGGGCTAGGCACGGGGTGGGAGCGGGCAGCGACATGAGGCCGTGCGGGATAAAGGAAGTAGAAACGGGGTCGAGCAGTTGCGGCTCGCCGGGACAAAGGAAGAAGATCCGTTTGGCCCGGCGGGCACTGTGCTGGGCGGTGGGCTGTGGCCACGATGACGGGGCACTAAGCGGCTGGATGAAGAAGAGTGAGGTGGGGAAGGAGTCGCTGGACTACCTACTGCTATCAGAGAGATTAGAGGAGAGAAATTGAGAGCATGATGGTTTGATGCCAAAAATTGGCATGCCAACATTTGGCAAATGCCAAATATTGGCTAGTGTTTGGTTGGTTATCAATTTTATTTGCCAACCTCACAAGAAGTTGCCAATTTTTGGCAACTTTTGATATAGCCAATTGTTAGCTTGCCAAGTATTGGCAATGCCAAATCTTGGCATCAAACCAATTAGCCTCTGAGAGAGACTTAGGCGATGCTGCTGCTATGTGTATGCCGCTGAGAAATCAGAGGGAGTAGAAGATAAATTTTTGTGGTCCGCTGCTGCTATATCTATTGATGGGCTGCTGCTGCTAATGCATATACAGAGAGAGACGCTTGATGCTGCTATTTTCATTAATGTGCTGCTGCTGCTATGTCTCTAAATCATTTGAATTATGAATTACATGTTGTATGGATGCTCGGCTGTATCATGTGGTATGGCCATATGGGAAAACCAGCTGTTCGAATTACAAAGGTTTACAATGGTAGTTATAGCCTTATAGGATAGGATATTATTAAAATATAGATGAATGGAATATATGGGAGATGTTTTAGGGGAGCTTCTGGAGTTTAACAAATTTTAGGGGAGTTCCCGGTTACAAAATATACGGGGAGAAATTTTAGGGAAACTGCTGTACTTGCTCTTACAGCTGCCACTCCATTCCATTGCATGCAGGTCATCTTGCTTTACTCGTCTGTGCCCGGCCGGGTAACTTAGCTTCAGTTCAAATGTTAGATTAGGCTAACCATGGTCGTTTGTTGTAGCTGCAGTCTGGCGGATTCCTATCGGAGTGTGTTTTCCCCTTTCGCTTGACTAACGTCTAGTGTGTAGAGATAACCAGAGAAATGGCTCGTTAGATAGATTGATTACAGATCGTGCGGGGAAGACTATAATAAATTGCCCGAATTTAATAATAGCGCTACTTTTTAGTTTGACTATTTTGGTGTTCCTGGTCTGTATTTAAGTAAAAAAGTTCAAGAGATGTTGTTTTTCTTGTCTAGTGAATGCTTGGTCAGAATTGAGAGTGCAAACTGCACCTTATTTCATTATCACCAAGCTATTTTATAGCAACCATGAGTGGGTTTGGCTCTGTTCTTGTATCATCCTTCAGGTTGTATGGTTCTAGAATTCTCAATATAGGTTTCAAATGTTTTTGCGGCCAAACTATGCTGTGTTGTTCCTTATAATAATTAATCCTATTGTCAGATGTATTCCCTTCTTTCGGATCTGTATCCTTTTCCTGATAAGTTTCATCTGTAAGTTCCTCCGATTCAATTCTCCAGAAAATAACGAGCCTTTTCTTCGCCCTCCTTTTCCAGGTACTGGTGGAAGCAAATGGCTCTACACGGACATTGGTTTTGAATAGGCCAAAGCAGTTAAATGCTCTCTCCTCTGCAATGGTATGTCTGCAAGAGAGATTCAAGAAGAGTTCTACTAGTACTGGATCATACGGCAACAGTAGCCACAACTGCTTTCAGTATGGCTGAGGAGAGATCTTTTGGTTTCATCTTCCAGGTTACAGGACTTCTGAAATGTTTCACTTCTTATGAGGAAGAAAACACAGTTAAACTGTTGATTGTCAAGGTAATAAATATTAAATAGCACTGCATGCTTTTTGTCGTTTAATATTTGACTGACTTCTTAAGTATAGCCTATGTGTGTCAATTGATAGCACTGCATGCCTTTTGTAGTCTAATATTTGACCGACTGCTTAAGTATAGCCTGTGTGTGTCTTGTTTTCTGGTCCTGTAATCTGGGTCACCCTTCGAATATTTGATGCTGTGTATTAACACGTAACTGGAAATAGAAATTACTGAGCAACAAAGCAGTAACCGTGGACATCAGTTACCCAATCAATGTTCCCGAAATCGTGCAGTAACGTTTTCTGTACTTAGTCTGGTTTGGAGCATATTACTCCTTTCTGTTTTTAGTTGCTTGATTTTAGGGAAAACACAATTATGGTGTTCCGTGATATTTGTTGCTGAGCATTGCACTCGTTTTTTGTCATTCGTACTCCTTTCTGATTTGAAGTGTATGAATTATTGGCTTGTTGTAACAATTTCACATTTAATATTCTGGGTGTTATTTTTATCTTGATATTGTTGTTTGACCTCATTTTGTTTTTCATTTCATGCTATCATTATGTTAGTTCTCTTAGATTGGTATAGTTGTCTCTGTATGTTCCTTCCTACTTTAACTTACCCTGTAACCCATGTCTGTGATGGGATTCAATCCTCATTTTTGCTCAGGGGAAAGGAAGAGCATTTTGTGCTGGAGGTGATGTTGCTGAAGTCGCCCAATCTATAAATAATGGTACTAATTACTTAAGGCGTCAATGATATTAATTACCTAAAGCTGATTGCTTCAGCATGTTTTTCCTTTGACTTCTGTCATCTTTATTTGCCCAACTCGACTTCAGACATTAGCATTTAGCCTCTATATTTATCATTACTGAAGGCATTTTATTAACTTCATTGTATGTTCTCTGAAATCAGATACCTGGAAATATGGTGCTGTTTTTTTCCGTACTGAATTTTTGTTAAACTATATCATTGCAACTTATAGCAAACCACAGGTGAGCTGCATCCTTTGAAATTCATTCTCCATATAATTGTTTTGTCGCTGTTGCGCACTACTAAATGCTACATCATTCAATTGTAGGTTTCTCTACTTACTGGAATTGTCATGGGTGGAGGGGCTGGTGTTTCTATACATGGAAGGTTTCGGGTTGCCACAGAGAACACGGTATGTTCTATGAAGCATACTCAAATGGCCTTTTGCTTCCTGCGTTGCTTATATAGCTATATAATTTAATTGGGGTTGTAGTTGGGGTGCACAGAATGTTTATTTATCATGAGGTAGCTTAAGATCTGCTTGTTTGGGGTTCTCACACACGCTATCCAGTTTTTAACTGTGCAATGATGGCATGTTATCTTATTTAAGTCACTCTTTAAAAAATTTATGAAGTACTTTATGCATTCACACTCATATGCTATACTGTTTACTAGTGATGGTATTGCACCATGATGATGTCAGAAATTTAGCTATAGAGGTTATACTCCATGTTGGCCCAAAGTAAGTACTTAATCAGAATCATTAATTCATGACCAAGTGCTTCCCATAATGTGTACTTTTTCCCAGCCAACCAATAACACACTTATGGTCCTTATGGATATTTACATCAGAACTTATCAGGTTTGGCAGCTAGGTCAACTTGCCATTTATGTGTGCTCTGTCTATGCTAGTAGTTCTTATACTTAGTTGGGGTATGTGGTAGATTGATGCCCTTTTATAGATAACCAGCATGCTTGCATGTAGCAAAATTTTGTGTTCATCTATTTTGAATTTCTATGCAGGTTTTTGCAATGCCGGAAACAGCACTGGGACTCTTTCCTGATATAGGGGCTTCTTATTTTCTTTCTAGACTACCTGGGTTCTATGGTGACCTTTTTTTTCTCCCACCTTCGTTATTCAAATGAATTTCACACATAACAATGCCAGTTTGCTCTGCACTAACCATATGTTTATGTACTGTTGTATTGGTTTTTCTTTACCTTGCTGAGTAATTTCGGTAGGTTGCCCTTAAGCTAACTCTGTTGAGAGATTTTGGATATTATTCACATCCATGGACAGTTACGCATCCCTGGACGATCCCTTAACAATTTTGATGTGAATCATGTGCTTATTTGATTGTGATCAATGGTGTTCCTTATGAATTACCTTGTCGAATTATGAAAAAACACATGCTTCAGGTGGCAATGGGAGCATTATCACTTCATCATGGAAGTTTTGAAAAATTAATCAGTTTATCTTGTAAAAAAATAAATTTAAATCTTCATGGAAATATATGTAGCCAAAGTTCTGAATGTCTATTTAATTTCATGGTAGGGATCGATTGTCAGATAATTGATTGCAGAACTATCTTGGGAGATTGTTTTTGACTAAATCGTTAGTGACGTCTTTCTTCAGGAGAGTATGTTGGCCTTACTGGTGCAAGATTGGATGGTGCAGAAATGCTTGCATGTGGCCTGGCAACTCATTTTGTCCCTTTGAACGTAGGTTTGCTGATGATTTAAGTTTGATGCTCAATGCATATCAATGTGATTGTTACTTACGTCCTTGGAAACTTGAGCAATGCGAAGTGCATGCTTTGCTAACCTTGCTATCATCTGCAAGTTCTTGTCAGTTGACCTACATCTAGTACGTTATGTGTGTGTCAGCATTGCTCTATAATTCCTAGTATAATTTTTCAGAGGATGTCACTGCTTGAAGAATCACTTAAAAAGGTGGATACTTCTGATCCATTTGCTATATGTGGAATTATTGATCAATTTTCACAACAGCCATCTGTGAAAGGAAGTAGTGCTATGAATAGGTAAGAAGGCGATTGTGTTGACATTATCCCTTTCATGCATGTGGAGTTTACATTGATGTGTGTGTAGTTTATTTTCATGAAAAAAAGATAAGTTGTTCTACTCCTGCGCTGTCCCTTACATGCACGAGATATCCTTATGACCTTGACATCTTTGATGCTAACATGTCATGAAAATTCTCACACAAAATTACTAGCTATACGTGATCTGTTAGCTTGCCTGTCCATGATATTTATTAACATTCTGTTCCAATTGATGTAAAGACGGCAAAGCATGAATAACCTGGATCGATCATTTAAACTTGCTGTTGTCATTGTGTTCTAATTTGATCCTAAGGCCCATGTTAGATACTGGCTGGAGTCCATGTTTGCACGTAATTAAGGCCATCTACTTTAAGAAATGCTTCTGTTTTCTGAGATAGCTGTTTTTACTATGAGCTACATGATCCATTGATGCTTCGATCAATTATGTCCTGATTCCTCTGTTACTTCCCTTTTTCCTTTTGTGCTCCAAGGATGGAAATCATCAACAGATGCTTCTCCAAAAGAACAGTCGAAGAAATCATATCCGCTCTTGTGAGTTTTGATGGAGTTAATTGTGACTTTCTATGGGCCTATGTGTTTTGTCCTGCTAAATTTGGTATCGATCATGTCAGGAACAAGAAGCTCCACGTGTGACCGATAAATTGGTTACTGCTGCAATCCAGTCATTGCGGAAGGCTTCTCCTACGAGTCTGAAAATCTCTCTCGCATCGGTATCTGTCAAACACTTCCAGAACATTATACTTGTAATGTCGTCAGTTGTCTAATCGTTTTGGCGGGCTATGTTATTGGTTAGTAGTTAATGACTTAATGTTTGGTTAGACCCATTGACCCTTGATATGGTTTCGTATACTGAATATGTCTATTATTGTTAGGACTATCGAGGTAGTTGTGGTAGGTAGGAGGCTGGGGACCTAGACTGTTGGACCTCGAGTCTCAAAGGATGCACAATATATCAACCCCATAACTACTTTAGTCTTGTTGACCAATTATAAGTGAGTGCCTTGGAGTTGTTGGTGTGGGATCGCAACATATGTGTAGTATTTAGTTCTCTGCACAACTGTGTGTATATAGCAACTACTAGATGGCAGATAATTCAAAAGCACAGTGGGTTGCACTGGAAACCCATGCATGTCACACTTCCAATTTTTTTTTAAACATTAATGTAGGTTATGCACTCGGATTTTTTCATCCAATGCATGCACTTCCAATTTTTTTTTAAAGATCTTTAGTTGTTGTTGTTGTATTACTATTTATACCCACTGCAAAACAAATACAAGATATAAGTGAATAGTATTCGATACTAGTCACTCTTGTCTTTTCTTTGTACATGAGACACAAAGGGTCATATTATTGTGAAGTTTTGCAGGTTCATGAGACATAAATGTGCATATTCTTTTGAAAGTTTTGCAGGTGAACGAGATACAGCATAAGCATGACCTTCATCCAAGATTTTTTTTTACATTTTCCTTAAAAAAAAAACTTGGAAGTGCTGCATGCAGTATGGGTTGCACACACAAATCTGCTTTTGTAGATGTGTCACTTCTTTTGAACTACACTTGCCACCAAAATTTGTTCTTGTAGTTATGATGCCGTGTGTGAAACTCTAGCTTACCCTTGAGGCCTTGTTCGATTAATCCTCTTGCCAAGAGGATTGGAGAGGATTAGAGGGGGTGGCGGTGGATTTTGACTTGCAGGGATTTAATCCTCCTCAATCCCCATCAAACTGAACAAGCCCTAAGTGGGTCCAGTCTTATCCCTCTTCTCATCTCCTCTCGCAGCTACCCCAACTCCACTTCCTTGTCTCCGCTTGCATTCTTTCCTGATAAAACTCCTGCCAACTTATTGACAGCGACCATCAGCTTTTGCCAGTTTCTCAGGTCATATCTGGACGGACTGTTTTGGATATTTCCATCCACATGAACTTTCAACCTCACGATGTTAAATATTAATGTGACTTGGTAGAAGTTGAATCAAACGGGGTCTCACTGTGAGTCGGTGACAATCATCTTCTAGCCTGTTTCAGTTAGATAATTTGATATCTCTGGGCATAAGGTTTGTCTTGGGCATGTACATGGTGGAAGTTCCAACCTTGTCACGAGCAGAATCAGGGTGTCAACTGTCAAAGCACCAGCTATCAGCATCATTACATATTAAAATGAGCAGCTTTGGCACACAGAAGTAATTGGGTTTGCACAAAACACCAGCACCAAAAGTCTTGGTTAACATAAGAAGTAATTGAGTTTGCACAAAACACCAGCACCAAAAGTCTTGGTTAACATAAGAATTCATGAGTTAGGAAGAACTTTTTTGGTTTTCATCAATGAATGAAGCAAGTTTTACGTCTTGTCATGCGGATGTCAAACTAAGATATGCCATGCTTGTCCCATTGTATGATGGTTCTTACTTTCCCTTTGACTATGGTTTCAGATAAGAGAAGGGAGGCTGCAAACTGTTGGTGAGTGCTTGCGCCGAGAATATAGAATGGTTTGCCATGTGATGCGCGGTGACTTCAGCAGAGACTTCTTTGAGGTAATGTCAACATCTTCAGCAGTGGTCCTGTTTATTCGCAATCAATATATCTAAAATCTGATTGCTATCGCAGGGATGCAGGGCGATACTTGTAGATAAAGATCGAAACCCAAAGGTCATATCACTTCGGAAAATTTAGTAGACAGCTTTTTTTTGCAGAAAATGCATAGACCATTATTTCTATGGAGTACCCTCTGAATTGTATTGTATTGTGTTGTGTTGGTACATCTGTTGATTGCAGTGGATGCCGCCAACTCTGGATCAAGTGCACGACGGGGTAGTTGGAAAATATTTCTCCAAGGTCGATGATCCAGAGTGGGAAGATTTGAACCTACCAACTAGGTCTTCCCATGGAAGAAGAATTGTGCCCAAGCTCTGATGGAAGTCTCATGCGGAGGATTCAGATGAAGCCTCGACGGGTGCTCGTGAGTAAAACGTATATGTCTTGAACGAATCCATAGACATAACTGATGGAATAAATCGGAAGTACATCTTGTAGATAGATTAACTGTTATTACCACACAAATTTCTTTATACCAGTTATACTAGTATAATAGAAGGAAGTTGTAAGTGTTAGTGATATAATCCTGGCTGCGGTTGCTCTCCAAAGCTGAAGCTTATGTTACAGGCTACCGACTTTCACGGTGCCAATGGCAGCATATTTGTACGGCCCGCCGGTCCCCTGATGGCGGCCCATTGGCGGCATACACACGTACAGTGGTCCCTCCACAGATTCAACAACTTCTATAGTTTAATAAAAATTTAAACACAAGAATAATGGCTTACGCACTTGTATACCTAACCCCTCTTCCATTGTCCAGCTCGCCGAGTCAATATAAAATAAGACCCTCGTGCCTTTCTTTACGAATCTTTGCCTAATATAAGTAGAAAAAAATAGCAGCTCACATGTCTTGGTCGGACAGCTGGTTATTATACTACTAAAAAGATAACTGGTTACTACTAAAATCCAGCGGCTTCAACTGCTGAAGAGAAAACAAATAGCTATCCAGCAAAACCAAAACAGAAATCAAATAGCTGAGGCACACCGTCCGTCGCTTTCCTCGCTTGCAACCACTCCTTTTTTCTTCTTCTCTATATCTATCCAGCACATAATACAAATGAACTGAGCGATGGATTTACTGCAAAAAAAATTATACTTGTACTTACTCCGTATGTCGTATGATCTGGTCAAGATCTTCTCTCTCCCCCCTTTGTGAGTCATGCGTGCATGCGCCGACACCTCATGAATGATTCCTTTTTATCTTTCTCTGCCTTTACAGTTGGTCACAGCGATTCTCTTTGACTAAAATTTGATTCTTCTGTGCATTTTGTCCTGTTCTGATCATATTGGGCTGTCTAGGCCTACAAAGGCCCGGCCTTGGACTAAGAAGCCCAGCCCCGTAGCCTCCACATCCACATTTTTCTAAATGGAACATTCCCCCTAAAAAAAAGGAACACCATTAGGGATTTCTAACGTAAGGCTAAAATTGGTACGTACTTATATATGTGCTTTAGCAACACTGATATCAATGAATCTAACAGTCAACCATGAACACGAAAGGAATTGAACGGAGCACAAGCACGCGTGCAAGCATTGCATTGCACGGGCTGGTCGAACTGAATTAAATCCATTCCAACCACTAGCTGGCCCCGGCCGGGCACTTGATTTAGTAGCGAATTCCTCCGGCCTTACTGCTCTCTTGGCGCATGCGGAGGAGATTGGGAATATTTCAGGAGTCAAGGTTTATAGAGAGGCCCCTACTATCACAAATCTTCTTTTTGCGGATGACTCATTAATCCTCATGAAAGCTAATCAATAAAATGCGGAGACACTTAAATCAATTTTGGACTTATATTGTGCTGCGTCTGGACAAATGGTGAGCGTTGAAAAATCTAGCATATTTTTTAGCCCAAATACGAGTGGGGACATTAGGGAACAAATTTGCTCAATTTTAAATATCATGATCGAAGCTCTCAATGATAAGTATCTGGGCCTGCCTGCGCATGTGGGGTTAGATAAGACTGATTGTTTCCAATATCTGATTGATCGCATTGTTATGAGAATTAGCGGATGGAAAGAAAAACTCTTATCCACTGGAGGCAAGGAAGTTCTTCTCAAGTCTGTTGTTCAAGCTATCCCAACTTATGCTATGTCGGTCTTTAAAATTCCTAAAAAAAATTGTAAAGGAATAACTGACGAGATGTCGCATTTTTGGTGGGGTGATGACGACAACCAGAGAAGGATGCATTGGATGGCGTGGTGGAAAATGTGTGTCCCGAAAAGCCAAGGTGGAATGGGTTTTCGTGACATTCATTGTTTTAATTTGGCGATGTTGGCTAAACAAGCTTGGCGTCTCCTTGAGAACCCAGATTCCTTGTGTGCCACCATTTTGCGAGCTAAGTATTTTCCTGATGGAGATTTATTGAACGCAAAGTTAAAAAAGGGATCATCCTTCACATGGCAAAGTATTATGGCGGGGTTAATACTTTAAAACATGGCTATATTTGGCGTGTTGGAAATGGTCAAAAAATTGACATTTGGGAAGATGCTTGGATCCCTAACTGTGCTAACAGGAAAGTCATCACTCCAAAGGGACAACATTTGTTATCAAAAGTGTCTGATCTCATTGACCCCTCTTCGAACAGGTGGGATGAGGATCTCATCAGACAGACCTTGTGGCCTGTTGATTTACAGCGGGTCCTTGCTATCCCTCTGCCTCAGTTTGATATGTTAGATTTTGTTGCCTGGAGTCATACAAAGAGTGGGATTTTTTCTGTTCGATCTGCATATTTTGTTGAGTGGGATTATCAACATGGAAGGAAATTTCGTCGTACTAATGGAATGGGTCGAACAAACTTTAATCCAATTTGGTGTAAGTTTGGAAGTTATCTTGTCCAGCGAAGGTGAATTTTTTTATTTGGCGGACACTGCATGGTACTCTTCCATGTCGTGTTACGCTTGCTAATAGACACATGAAAGTTTCACCTTTATGCCCTTGTTGTGCTTCTGGTTTAGAAGACACAAAGCATATGTTGTTTTAGTGCCAGAAGGCAAAAGAGGTCTGGAGAAGGCTTGGATTAGACGAGATCATTGCTCAAGCTTGTGAAGTTGATCGTGCTGGAGAGGCGGTCCTTGAGTTTTTGTTGCTCATGCCTGACCAAGATTTATCTATTATGGGGTTCCAGAATACTCGGGAGATGATTGCCATTACGTCTTGGTATTTATGGTGGGAAAGACGTAAATTAGTGCACAAGGAGAGAATTCAAGATGCAAAACAGATTTCAATGGGGATACAAGCTCTTACGACTAATTATGTTGTTGCTTCCAGTCCAAGGGCTTCTATGAAAAGAGGGGGTTGGATTCGTCCCCCGGTGGGTTTTGTGAAACTTAATGTTGACGCTTCTTTTGATCATGATCTTCTTAAAGGTACGGCGGGGGCTGTCCTGAGGAACGACAAAGGGAAGTTTATTGCAGGGGGTACTTGGAAAATTGATCATTGCATCGATGCTCTAACAGCGGAAGCTTGGGCTCTCAGATTCGGTCTTTCACTAGCGCAACATGCGGGTTGCAATCGCCTAGTTATTAATTCTGATAATTTGGAGGTTATTGAAACGATGAATAACGGTGGACGGTCAGCAGGAGCGGCTGCGGCAATCTTTGATGATTGCTATTTTTTGGCGTGTGATTTTCCTACCTCTAGGTTTGAACATTGTAATAGGGAAGCCAATAAGGTTGCGCACGAGCTTGCTAGGTTGGCTAGATTTTCTTCTACCATTGATTGGTTTGAGGAGCCTATGTTTGAGATTGTACCATTCCTCACAAACGATGTATCTGTTATTTCCGTTGAATAAAGTCCATTTGTTTAAAAAAAAAATAGTAGCGAATTCCTCCGCACCGAAATTTTTCCGGATCGATCCTTCCCTTTCAGCGTATAGCCCTTCCCTTTAACTAATTATGTTGCCATTCCGCATGCGTCACCGTCGTTTCTTAATTGCCTACAAGGAGCACGCACTGTGGAAGTTACGTGCATACGGAAAATGTGCTGTGGCTTCGCTGTGTATATGAAGAATGTGATATCCACGTAGTACGGACAATGTCCTGACCGTGCGTGGTAGCTACTGCTACTGGCTCAATCTAGTTAACTGGAGATGATGTCCCGGATGATGTAACGGGGTCTGTAGCGTGAAAATATTTCTTATAAAACCACGGATGATAGACGTGACGTATCTGAGAAAATTAAAATAAAAGCCACCACATTGAGGCTAGAGTTGCAGATTACCATCACTATTGAGGAAATTTTAAGAACAAACACCAATTTTGAGGCTGGTATGTAACAAACTGCACCGTCACCAACCGAGCAATGTCGTTTTAAACCGTTTTCCGAGAACGCGGGCACAACTATCGGGTCGATAAGACTACCTATTGCGGTTGACTCCTTCCCTAAGAAAAGTCTATGGTTTCTTTGTCTCCCGTCGGCGCCGCCGCCGATTCGCCTCGTCTCCGGTGGCCTTAGGGTCATGGCGGCGCGGTGGATCCTGATCCTTGCTGGTGAGAGGGCTCATTTTTTAGATGTTTCTTCGAGTTTTGTTAGATTTTGTGTCCTGCTCAGAAAGACGAGACGGCGGCGGCTCCCTGAATATGGAATAAAATTCTCCCCGCTTAGCCCCCGTCCTGATGGTGTGTCTAGCATCATCGGTGTGCGTGTGGAGGTGTGTCTCCAGCGGATCTATCATTTGCGGATTTGCTCGGATCTGGTCGTAGTTCCTCTAAGTTCGTGTGTCTTCAAGTTGGATTCTTCCGATCTACGTTACTCTTCAGCGGCGGCAGTTGCATTTCTGGTGTTTGTTATACTGCCATGATCGAAGATTAATATATTGGAATTTTCTCGCAAAAAAACTATCGGGTCGATAGAAGACATGGTGGAGACGACAGTTAGCCCTGGCGGTTAACCCCCACCCACCTAAAACGATTCACCCCGACCTCTCTCTCTCTCTCTCCCTCCCCCTGTCTCGCCATCACCATCGTCGTTGCATTTCCGCCATGGTTTCCAAGGTGGGACAAAATCTTCTGAAGATGGCAACTCGTTTGGCAACAATGTGGGTATTTGATTTCTGAATTCTCGGGTTAGTGTTAGTTGCGATTTGGGTTTTTCGGATTTGATCCAGTTATCCTCTAATTTGTCGTGTTTTTTAGTTGTTAGAGCCCCAACACCATGTATCCTTCCGATCTTTGTGGACTAGCCGATGGAGAAGTCCCTCCCTCTTGCCATCACCGAGCCATAGCCACCAAATTTATTGCGTTTGAAAGATGGCACATGGCCAAGAGGTCTTTGTGATGCGTATGACATGTTTGTGATGTGTATGTAGTTGTTTGTTCATACTTATTGAAAGCGTAGGTTTACTCCCAGAGGGGGGGGGGGTGAATGGGAGATTTTTAGAAATTCGTTAAACTCTAAAGAATTTGACGAAGGTCAGAGTGAAGAAATAGAAACATGAGGGAACTAAATCATCATAGAAAGAGAAAGCCTGCATACAAGATACATACATGTGAAGAACATGCAATCATACATGCATACAAGAATGAGGAAGATGAACTGAAGAAATGAAAAACAACATGATGAAAATCTTCATTTCAAGTTCTTTAGAAAGTAACCTTTGGGCAAGTCTTTCTTTCCTCCTCCACAAGAAAATCTCTTCTCCTCTGCGTCGCCGCCATTCTGTCCCATCTCTGATGGCCTCTAGGCCATGGAGGTGCAGAGGATCTCGGCCCCCCACCGGCGGGAGGGACCCTGTTCTCGTTCTTGTTAGAGTCAGCTTCTTGGTTAGGGCTGTGTGCCGGCGGCGTTGTCCCTTAGTAGGAATAATGTCTCCCACGTTCTATCCCCGTCCCGATGGTGCGTCTAGAATCATCGGAGGGCGTGTGCAGGTTTGTCTCCATCGGATCTTGCGGCATTCGGTCGATGCTGGTCCTCGGTGGATCTATTTGGATCCGGTCTTCGTTCGTCTTCGCTTAGGTGTTTACAGGTTTGATCCTTCTGCTCTACGACTTTCTTCATCGGCGATGGTTGCTACTCTGGTGTGCTGGTCCTATCGGGCCTTAGCACGACGACTTCCCGACTGTCCACTACAACAAGGTTTGCCCGGCTCCGGTGAGGGAGGGGCGATGACAGCGCCGCGCCTTTGGCTCGCTCTAGTGCTTGTAGTTGTCGCTAGGTGGTCCACGGACATGGTTGTAATTTGTATTACCTCTGTTGTTCTTTGTACCGTCATGATTGAAGATGAATAGATTGGAAGTTTTTTGCAAAAAAAGTTCTTTAGAAAGTATATCACAAATGCTTTAGCAGCGGAGATATTTAAGGTAAGGGTGAGGAATTTGAAACTAGGTTGGCTTGGTGAAGACACAACGATTTGGTAGGCCAGTTCCAGTTGCTGTATCAACTGTACGTCTGGTTGAGGCGGCTGAGATGAACTCAGAGGACACTTAGACCTTGCCCAATCACTCGTGGTAAGTCTTCAAGGTAGACTTCCAAAACCTTCACAGACTTGTTCACCGGCACACCACAATGACTCTTGGGTGCTTAGAACTTGATGCCTAACCGTCTGGATGAATGACAGTCTTTAAAGGTAACAAGCATCGGATCACACAGATCAATCTTCAGTGATGCTCAATCACTTTGACTCTGGTTGGGTTTTTCCTCACTTGGATTCTCTCAAAGTCGTCAGAGGATGGGTTGCTCTCAAATGACAAGTCAAGTTCTCTCTAGAGCAGCCAACCAACAAATGGTTGTGGGGGCGGCTATTTATAGCCAGGGCAACCCGACATGAAATGTCATAAATGCCCTTCACAGACATGACCGTCATCAGGATAAGATCCACTCGACAGCTGGCACGCGGCGCAGCAACGGTCAGAAATTTTAGATCTCAATTTCGTCGAGGCACTTAATTTCCTCATGATAGGTAGATCGCACTGGCGAAGTCCTAACTCCTCAGCGTGACCAAATTCGTCAGCGACCAGATGAACTTCGTCATTGTCGATAGCAAATTCGTCAGTTGTTCCGGAGATTTCCAAAGGCTTCATTCGAAGTGGCTTGTGTATGTTGTGGAGATCTCCCCTATATCTTGGAATCCAATCATGCATGATCACAAGATATTTGATGAATTTTAATGCATGATGAAAATTGGTGTCTGACGAAATACAACATGCATGAGTATTTAACATTTAGATTCAGAGCATGCGTAGGAAAAGTAGCAAAAGAGTCAGACCACCAACATTTATCAAGTTACAACTCATCAAAGATCGAATGAAAACCAAGAGTTGCAAATTAGCAAAACACAACCCATATAAAGACCCGCTTGAAGACTAACTCAAATTTCTCCCCCTTTGTCATCAAATGACCAAAAGGAGACGAAACTGAGGACTAACGCCCCTGAATAATATCATCTTAAGGAATCCGAAGGGGCGCCAGAGTTGGTGTCGGGGTCGCGTGAAGCAGAAGGGCCTGGAGTAGTGCCTTCAACATCTTCATTTTCATCAGTGGAGCATGAAGGAGACACCAAGCTTGGGACGAGAGGAGGAATTTGCACTTTCTTGAACTTCTTCCTGGGCGGAATCGACCAATCAAAGTTCATCTTGAAGTCCATCATGGAAAGTTCTTCATCAGTCTTCAGATGTGATAATATGGCCCATGTTCTGTCAAATATTTCGTAGGCGTAGTAGTTGTTCTTGCGAACAACATTATGCATCACTGTCATATTTGTATGGATAGCAGCAGGTGACGCTTTGTCTAGTCATGATTCCTATCAATCTTCTGGTGCAGGAAGATGAGGAGTTCACGGTCAGTCATGACCCGTGGTGCTTCTGGTTTAGGAATTGGAGTAGATGCCTTTGTTGTCGTATCCTGGCTTGCAGTTTCATCACCATTTGATTGTGAGGTGGGCTGACGATATTGTCCATCAAGAGGATGAGTACCTTTAGCAATGACAGCCTTGCCTTTGCCAGGAACTGAGGAAATTTTACTTTGAAGAATTTCTACCTCTGGCATAAAACCGAAATGATTCTGACAATCAGCCCTGCAAGCGATTGAAGACCTTGATCTGATGAATCTCATGATCCACGAAGCATAAGGTTTCAACTCGAAGGATAACTGTGCCATGGTGACCAAAGTCCTCATGCAGAAATCATTGATATTTATGGGAATCCCATGAATGATGTTAAAGAGCATATTCTTCATGATGCCAACAACTTCTTTAGTGTAAGAATTGTGGCCTTTGATGGGACTGAGGGACTTGGCAAGAATGTGGCAGATGGTGCGAGGCACAAATAACAATTCCTTCACCAAGAAGGTGGTCCTTGGAGGTTCTCCTTTGGCCAATGGCTTCATCAACACTTGCATCAAATGACTGGGCAGTTCAGGTTCTTCATAGATCTTCTTTGCTTCTTCAAGGGGTGGATCTACTAGAAGAGCACATAGTAATTCATCAACAGGTGCCTTGTAGTGAGTCTCTTCACTCATCCAGTCCAAAGCCCATGTTGAAATGTCATCAGCATTGCCTAAGAAGTGCAATATGGCATTGAACAGAAGAATGAGTTCTTCATTCCAGTCGCAGACATCCGAACAGAAGCTGAGAAACCCAACATCGTGTAGAATGGCCAGCACACACCTGAAGCATGGAATTGTATCCATGTCCACATGAGGAATATGGCAATGTGGGCAGATCTTGTTCTTATTGAACAAAAGAGATGCATAGTAATTCATCTGCGTCTTGGTCCAGAATCCTAGTCGATTGATCTTGGGTGAGTCATAAGGTGACTCGCCTATGAAGAAATTCTTCTCTTTAAAGAATTTGGAGTTATAGAACTGAGGCCGCCTGAGGCTTCTGCCAATCTTGGGCATAGCAGGAACTGGTTGAAGATTTATCTTCTTTCGCCTTACATCAAATACAGGCCTTGGAGAGCCAGTTGAATCTTGGGGATCAGTAACGGCCAGAGACTTAGCAATTTCTTTAGCAGTAGCAGTTGGTAATGTGTCAGTATCTGCTGAAGGAACTGATTCTTCTCGCCGAGGGGGTGCATTGATGATTCATAACCCACAAGTATAGGGGATCACAACAGTTTTCGAGGGTAGAGTATTCAACCCAAATTTATAGATTCGCACAAGGGGAGCCAAAGAATATTTGTAAGTATTAGCAGCTGAGTTGTCAATTCAACCACACCTGGAGATTAATTATCTGCAGCAAAGTGATCAGTAGCAAAGTAGTATGATAGTTTTGATAATAGTAGCAGCAACAATAATAACGGTAACAGTGATAGCAGTGATTTTGTAGCAAATGCAACAGTAACGATAGCAGTAGTGACTTAGCAAGAACAATATAAGATAAATTCATAGGCATTGGATCGACGATTCGTTGGATGATATTCATCATGTGACAGTTATAACCTAGGGCGATACGACACTAGCTCCAGTTCATAAATATAATGTAGGCATGTATTCCCTAAATAGTCATACGTGCTTATGGAAAGAACTTGCATGACATCTTTTGTCCTACCCTCCCGTGGCAGCAGGGTCCTATTGGAAACTAAGGGATATTAAGGCCTCCTTTTAATAGAGAATCGAAACAAAGCATTAACACACGGTGAATACATGAACTCCTCAAACTACAGTCATCACCGGGAGTGGTCCCGACTATTGTCACTCCGGGGTTGCCGGATCACAACACGTAGTAGGTGACTATAACTTGCAAGATCGGATCTAGAACATAGATATAATGGTGCTAACATAAACGGTTCAGATCTGAAATCATGGCACCCGAGCCCAAAGTGACAAGCATTAAGCATGGCAAAGTCATAGCAACATCAATCTCAGAACATAGTGGATACCAGTGATCAATCCCTAACAAAACTAACTAGATTACATGATGAATCTCATCGAACTCCTCACCGACCAGCGAGCCTACGAAGGAATTACTCACTCCCGGTGGGGAGCATCATGAAATTGGCGATGAAGAAGGGTTGGTGATGAGGAAGATCGAAGATCCCGAAGGAAATATGCCCTAGAGGCAATAATAAAGTTATTATTTATTTCCTTATGTCATGATAAATGTTTATTATTCATGCTAGAATTGTATTAACCGGAAACATAATACATGTGTGAATACATTGAAAAACAGAGTGTCACTAGTATGCCTCTACTTGACTAGCTCGTTGATCAAAGATGGTTATGTTTCCTAGCCATAGACATGAGTTGTCATTTGATTAACGGGATCACATCATTAGGAGAATGATGTGATTGACTTGACCCATTCCGTTAGCTTAGCACTCGATCGTTTAGTATGTTGCTATTGCTTTCTTCATGACTTATACATGTTCCTATGACTATGAGATGATGTAACTCCCGTTTACCGGAGGAACACTTTGTGTGCTACCAAACGTCACAACGTAACAGGGTGATTATAAAGGTGCTCTACAGGTGTCTCCGAAGGTACTTGTTGGGTTGGCGTATTTCGAGATTAGGATTTGTCACTCCGATTGTCGGAGAGGTATCTCTGGGCCCTCTCGGTAATGCACATCACTTAAGCCTTGCAAGCATTGCAACAGATGAGTTTGTTGCGGGATGATGTATTACGGAACGAGTAAAGAGACTTGCCGGTAACGAGATTGAACTAGGTATTGAGATACCGACGATCGAATCTCGGGCAAGTAACATATCGATGACAAAGGGAACAACGTATGTTGTTATGCGGTCTGACCGATAAAGATCTTCGTAGAATATGTGGGAGCCAATATGAGCATCTAGGTTCCGCTATCGGTTATTGACCGGAGATGTGTCTCGGTCATGTCTCCATAGTTCTCAAACGCGTAGGGTCCGCACGCTTAAAGTTTCGATGACAGTTATATTATGAGTTTATATGTTTTGATGTACCGAAGGTTGTTCGGAGTCCCGGATGTGATCACGGACATGACGAGGAGTCTCGAAATGGTCGAGACATGAAGATTGATATATTGGAAGCCTATGTTTGGATATCGGAAGTGTTCCGGGTGAAATCGGAATTTTACCGGAGTACCGGGAGGTTACCGGAACCCCCCGGGGGCTTAATGGGCCATAGTGGGCCTTAGTGGAAGAGAGGAGAGGCGGCCAGGGAAGGGCCGCGCGCCCCTCCCCCCTAGTCCGAATAGGACAAGGAGAGGGGGGCGGCGCCCCCCTTCCTTCCTCTCTCCCTCCTCTTTCCCCCTCCACTCCTAGTCCAACAAGGAAAAGGGAGGGAGTCCTACTCCCAGTGGGAGTAGGACTCCTCCTGGCACGCCCCTCCTGGCCGGCCGCACCTCTCCCCCTTGCTCCTTTATATACGGGGGCAGGGGGGCACCCTAGAGACACATCTATTGATCGTTTGATCTTTTAGCCGTGTGCGGTGCCCCCCTCCACCATAGTCCACCTCGATAATACTGTAGCGGTGCTTAGGCGAAGCCCTGCGTCGGTAGAACATCATCATCGTCACCATGCCATCGTGCTGACGAAACTCTCCCTCAACACTCGGCTGGATCGGAGTTCGAGGGACGTCATCGGGCTGAACGTGTGCTGAACTCGGAGGTGCCGTGCGTTCGGTACTTGATCGGTCGGATCGTGAAGACGTACGACTACATCAACCACGTTGTGCTAACGCTTCCGCTTTTGGTCTACGAGGGTACGTGGACAACACTCTCCCCTCTTGTTACTATGCATCACCATGATCTTGCGTGTGCGTAGAATTTTTTTGAAATTACTACGTTCCCCAACAGTGGTATCCGAGCTTGGTTTTATGCCTTGATGTTATATGCACGAGTAGAACACAAGTGAGTTGTGGGCGATATAAGTCATACTGCTTACCAGCATGTCATACTTTGGTTCGGCGGTATTGTTGGATGAAGCGGCCCAGACCGACATTACGCGTACGCTTACGCGAGACTGGTTCTTCCGACGTGCTTTGCACAAAGGTGGCTGGCGGGTGTCAGTTTCTCCAACTTTAGTTGAACCGAGTGTGGCTACGCCCGGTCCTTGCGAAGGTTAAAACAACACCAACTTGACAAACTATCGTTGTGGTTTTGATGCGTAGGTGAGAACGGTTCTTGCTAAGCCCGTAGCAGCCACGTAAAACTTGCAACAACAAAGTAGAGGACGTCTAACTTGTTTTTGCAGGGCATGTTGTGATGTGATATGGTCAAGACATGATGCTAAATTTTATTGTATGAGATGATCATGTTTTGTAACCGAGTTTTCGGCAACTGGCAGGAGCCATATGGTTGTTGCTTTATTGTATGCAATGCAATCGCCCTGTAATGCTTTACTTTATCACTAAGCGGTAGCGATAGTCGTAGAAGCATAAGATTGGCGAGACGACAACGATGCTACGATGGAGATCAAGGTGTCGCGCCGGTGACGATGGTGATCATGATGGTGCTTCGGAGATGGAGATCACAAGCACAAGATGATGATGGCCATATCATATCACTTATATTGATTGCATGTGATGTTTATCTTTTATGCATCTTATCTTGCTTTGATTGATGGTAGCATTATAGGATGATCCCTCACTAAATTATCAAAGTATAAGTGTTCTCCCTGAGTATGAACCGTTGCGAAAGTTCTTCGTGCTGAGACACCACGTGATGATCAGGTGTGATAGGCTCTACGTTCAAATACAACGGGTGCAAAACAGTTGCACAAGTGGAATACTCAGGTTAAGCTTGACGAGCCTAGCATATAACAGATATGGCCTCGGAACACGGAGACCGAAAGGTTGAGCGTGAATCATATAGTGGATATGATCAACATAGTGATGTTCACCGTTGAAACTACTCCATCTCACGTGATGATCGGACATGGTTTAGTTGATATGGATCACGTGATCACTTAGAGGATTAGAGGGATGTCTATCTAAGTGGGAGTTCTTAAGTAATATGATTAATTGAACTTAAATTTATCATGAACTTAGTACCTGATAGTATCTTGCTTGTCTATGTTGATTGTAGATAGATGGCCCGTGCTGTTGTTCCGTTGAATTTTAATGCGTTCCTTGAGAAAACAAAGTTCAAAGATGATGGTAGCAATTACATGGACTGGGTCCGTAACTTGAGGATTATCCTCATTGCTGCACAGAAGAATTACGTCCTGGAAGCACCGCTGGGTGCCAGACCTGCTGCAGGAGCAACACCAGATGTTATGAACGTCTGGCAGAGCAAAACTAATGACTACTCGATAGTTCAGTGTGCCATGCTTTACGGCTTAGAACCGGGTCTTCAACAACGTTTTGAACGTCATGGAGCATATGAGATGTTCCAGGAGTTGAAGTTAATATTTCAAGCAAATGCCCGGATTGAGAGATATGAAGTCTCCAATAAGTTCTACAGCTGCAAGATGGAAGAGAATAGTTCTGTCAGTGAGCATATACTCAAAATGTCTGGGTATAACAATCACTTGATTCAACTGGGAGTTAATCTTCCGGATGATAGCGTCATTGACAGAATTCTTCAATCACTGCCACCAAGCTACAAGAGCTTCGTGATGTACTATAACATGCAAGGGATGGATAAGACGATTCCCGAGCTCTTCGCAATGCTAAAGGTTGAGGAGGTAGAAATCAAAAAGGAGCATCAAGTGTTGATGGTCAATAAGACCACCAGTTTCAAGAAAAAGGGCAAAGGGAAGAAGAAGGGGAACTTCAAGAAGAACATCAAGCAAGTTGTTGTTCAGGAGAAGAAACCCAAGTCTAGACCTAAGCCTGAGACTGAGTGCTTCTACTGCAAGCAGACTGGTCACTGGAAGCGGAACTGCCCCAAGTATTTGGCGGATAAGAAGGATGGCAAGGTGAACAAAGGTATATGTGATATACATGTTATTGATGTGTACCTAATGCTCGCAGTAGCACCTGGGTATTTGATACTGGTTCTGTTGCTAATATTTGCAACTCGAAGCAGGGGCTACGAATTAAGCGAAGATTGGGTAAGGACGAGGTGACGATGCACGTGGGAAATGGTTCCAAAGTCGATGTGATCGCGGTCGGCACGCTACCTCTACATCTACCTTCGGGATTAGTTTTAGACCTAAATAATTGTTATTTGGTGCCAGCGTTAAGCATGAACATTATATCTGGATCTTGTTTGATGCGAGATGGTTATTCATTTAAATCAGAGAATAATGGTTGTTCTATTTATATGAGTAATATCTTTTATGGTCATGCACCCTTGAAGAGTGGTCTATTTTTGTTGAATCTCGATAGTGGTGATACACATATTCATAGTATTGAAGCCAAAAGATGCAGAGTTGATAATGATAGTGGAACTTATTTGTGGCACTGCCGTTTAGGTCATATCGGTGTAAAGCGCATGAAGAAACTCCATACTGATGGACTTTTGGAACCACTTGATTATGAATCACTTGGTACTTGAGAAACGTGCCTCATGGGCAAGATGACTAAAACGCCGTTCTCCGGAACTATGGAGAGAGCAACAGATTTGTTGGAAATCATACATACAGATGTATGTGGTTCGATGAATGTTGAGGCTCGTGGCGGATATCGTTATTTTCTCACCTTCACAGATGATTTAAGCAGATATGGGTATATCTACTTAATGAAACATAAGTCTGAAACATTTGAAAAGTTCAAAGAATTTCAGAGTGAAGTTGAAAATCATCGTAACAAGAAAATAAAGTTTCTACGATCTGATCGTGGAGGAGAATATTTGAGTTATGAGTTTGGTCTTCATTTGAAACAATGTGGAATAGTTTCGCAACTCACGCCACCCGGAACACCACAGCGTAATGGTGTGTCCGAACGTCGTAATCGTACTTTACTACATATGGTGCGATCTATGATGTCTCTTACTGATTTACCGCTATCGTTTTGGGGTTATGCTTTAGAGACGGCCGCATTCACGTTAAATAGGGCACCATCAAAATCCGTTGAGACGACGCCTTATGAACTGTGGTTTGGCAAGAAACCAAAGTTGTCGTTTCTTAAAGTTTGGGGCTGTGATGCTTATGTGAAAAAGCTTCAACCTGATAAGCTCGAACCCAAATCGGAGAAATGTGTCTTCATAGGATACCCAAAGGAGACTGTTGGGTACACCTTCTATCACAGATCCGAAGGCAAGACTTTTGTTGCTAAATTCGGAATCTTTCTGGAGAAGGAGTTTCTCTCGGAAGAAGTGAGTGGGAGGAAAGTAGAACTTGATGAGGTAATTGTACCTGCTCCCTTATTGGAAAGTAGTTCATCGCAGAAACCAGTTTCTGCGACGCCTATACCCATTAGTGAGGAAGTTAATGATGATGATCATGGAACTTCAGATCAAGTTATTACTGAACCTCGTAGGTTAACCAGAGTAAGATCCGCACCAGAGTGGTACGGTAATCCTGTTCTGGAGGTTATGTTACTAGACCATGACGAACCTACGAACTATGAAGAAGCGATGGTGAGCCCAGATTCCGCAAAATGGCTTGAAGCCATGAAATCTGAGATGGGATCCATGTATGAGAACAAAGTGTGGACTTTGGTTGACTTGCCCGATGATCGGCAAGCAATTGAGAATAAATGGATCTTCAAGAAGAAGACTGACGCTGACGGTAATGTTACTGCCTATAAAGCTCGACTTGTTGCAAAAGGTTTTCGACAAGTTCAAGGGATTGAGTACGATGAGACCTTCTCACCAGTAGCGATGCTTAAGTCCGTCCGAATCATGTTAGGAATTGCCGCATTTTATGATTATGAAATTTGGCAAATGGATGTCAAAACTGCATTCCTGAATGGATTTCTGGAAGAAGAGTTGTATATGATGCAACCGGAAGGTTTTATCGATCCAAAGGGAGCTAACAAAGTTTGCAAGCTCCAGCGATCCATTTATGGACTGGTGCAAGCCTCTCGGAGTTGGAATAAACGCTTTGATAGTGTGATCAAAGCATTTGGTTTTGTACAGACTTTTGGAGAAGCCTGTATTTACAAGAAAGTGAGTGGGAGCTCTGTAGCATTTCTGATATTATATGTGGATGACATATTGCTGATTGGAAATGATATAGAATTTCTGGATAGCATAAAGGGATACTTGAATAATAGTTTTTCAATGAAAGACCTCGGTGAAGCTGCGTATATATTGGGCATCAAGATCTATAGAGATAGATCAAGACGCTTAATTGGACTTTCACAAAGCACATACCTTGACAAAGTTTTGCAGAAGTTCAAAATGGATCAAGCAAAGAAAGGGTTCTTGCCTGTGTTACAAGGTGTGAAGTTGAATAAGACTCAATGCCCGACCACTGCAGAAGATAGAGAGAAGATGAAAGATGTTCCCTATGCTTCATCCATAGGCTCTATCATGTATGCAATGCTGTGTACCAGACCTGGTGTGTGCCTTGCTATAAGTCTAGCAGGGAGGTACCAAAGTAATCCAGGAGTGGATCACTGGACAGTGGTCAAGAACATCCTGAAATACCTGAAAAGGACTAAGGATATGTTTCTCGTTCATGGAGGTGACAAAGAGCTCATCGTAAATGGTTACGTTGATGCAAGCTTTGACACTGATCCAGATGATTCTAAATCGCAGACCGGATACGTGTTTACATTGAACGGTGGAGCTGTCAGTTGGTGCAGTTCTAAACAAAGTGTCGTGGCGGGATCTACGTGTGAAGCGGAATACATAGCTGCTTCGGAAGCAGCAAATGAAGGAGTCTGGATGAAGGAGTTCATATCCGATCTAGGTGTCATACCTAGTGCATCGGGTCCAATGAAAATCTTTTGTGACAATACTGGTGCAATTGCCTTGGCGAAGGAATCCAGATTTCACAAGAGAACCAAGCACATCAAGAGACGCTTCAATTCCATCCAGGATTTAGTCCAGGTGGGAGACATAGAAATTTGCAAGATACATACGGATCTGAATGTTGCAGACCCGTTGACTAAGCCTCTTCCACGAGCAAAACATGATCAACACCAAGGCTCCATGGGTGTAAGAATAATTACTGTGTAATCTAGATTATTGACTCTAGTGCAAGTGGGAGACTGAAGGAAATATGCCCTAGAGGCAATAATTAAGTTATTATTTATTTCCTTATATCATGATAAATGTTTATTATTCATGCTAGAATTGTATTAACCAGAAACATAATACATGTGTGAATACATAGACAAACAGAGTGTCACTAGTATGCCTCTACTTGACTAGCTCGTTGATCAAAGATGGTTATGTTTCCTAGCCATAGACATGAGTTGTCATTTGATTAACGGGATCACATCATTAGGAGAATGATGTGATTGACTTGACCCATTCCGTTAGCTTAGCACTCGATCGTTTAGTATGTTGCTATTGCTTTCTTCATGACTTATACATGTTCCTATGACTATGAGATTATGCAACTCCCGTTTACCGGAGGAACACTTTGTGTGCTACCAAACGTCACAACGTAACTGGGTGATTATAAAGGTGCTCTACAGGTGTCTCCGAAGGTACTTGTTGGGTTGGCGTATTTCGAGATTAGGATTTGTCACTCCGATTGTCGGAGAGGTATCTCTAGGCCCTCTCGGTAATGCACATCACTTAAGCCTTGCAAGCATTGCAACTGATGAGTTTGTTGTGGGATGATGTATTACGGAACGAGTAAAGGGACTTCCCGGTAACGAGATTGAACTAGGTATTGAGATACCGACGATCGAATCTCGGGCAAGTAACATACCGATGACAAAGGGAACAACGTATGTTGTTATGCGGTCTGACCGATAAAGATCTTCGTAGAATATGTGGGAGCCAATATGAGCATCCAGGTTCTGCTATTGGTTATTGACCGGAGACGTCTCTCGGTCATGTCTACATAGTTCTCGAACCCGTAGGGTCCGCACGCTTAAAGTTTCGATGACAGTTATATTATGAGTTTATATGTTTTGATGTACCGAAGGTTGTTCGGAGTCCCGGATGTGATCACGAACATGACGAGGAGTCTTGAAATGGTCGAGACATGAATATTAATATATTGGAAGCCTATGTTTGGATATCGGAAGTGTTCCGGGTGAAATCGGAATTTTACCGGAGTACCGGGAGGTTACCTGAACCCCCCGGGGGCTTAATGGGCCATAGTGGGCCTTAGTGGAAGAGAGGAGAGGCGGCCAGGGCAGGGCCGCGCGCCCCTCCCCCTAGTCCGAATAGGACAAGGAGAGGGGGGCGGCGCTCCCCCTTTCCTTCCTCTCTCCCTCCTCTTTCCCCCTCCACTCCTAGTCCAACAAGGAAAAGGGAGGGTGTCCTACTCCCGGTGGGAGTAGGACTCCTCCTGGCCGGCCGCACCTCTCCCCCTTGCTCCTTTATATACGGGGGCAGGGGGCACCCTAGAGACACAACAATTGATCGTTTGATCTTTTAGCCGTGTGCGGTGCCCCCCTCCACCATAGTCCACCTCGATAATACTGTAGCGGTGCTTAGGCGAAGCCCTGCGTCGGTAGAACATCATCATCGTCACCACGCCGTCGTGCTGACGAAATTCTCCCTCAACACTCGACAGGATCGGAGTTCGAGGGACGTCATCGGGCTGAACGTGTGCTGAACTCGGAGGTGCCGTGCGTTCGGTACTTGATCGGTCGGATCGTGAAGACGTACGACTACATCAACCGCGTTGTGCTAACGCTTACGCTTTCGGTCTACGAGGGTACGTGGACAACACTCTCCCCTCTCGTTGCTATGCATCACCATGATCTTGCGTGTGCGTAGGAATTTTTTTGAAATTACTACGTTCCCCAACAGACCCCCCCTCTTCGGAACCCCAAACGGACTCCAGATCTGGCCTCCTGATGAAGAACAGGAGACGGCGGCGGCTCCGTCTCGTGGAACGCGATAATTCTTCCTCCTTGATTTATTTCTGAAAAAATGCGATTTTAGAGCGTCGGTTTCAGGGTCTACGGGGCCACCAGGTGGGGACAACCCCCCTGGGCGCGCCTAGGGGGGGCGCCCTAGTGGGTTGTGCCCACCCAGGTGCCCCTCTCCGGTGGTTCTTGGCTCTCTCTTTTATTATATAAAAAATCCTCGCAAAGTTTCGTTCCATTCCGAGAACTTTTATTTCTGCACAAAAAACAACACCATGGTAGTTCTGCTAAAAACAGTGTCAGTCCGTGTTAGTTTCATTCAAATCATGCAAATTAGAGTCCAAAACAAGAGGAAAAGCGTTAGTAAAAGTAGATACGACGGAGACGTATCAACTCCCCCAAGCTTAAACCTTTGCTTGTCCTCAAGCAATTGAGTTGATAAACTAAAAGGGAAAAAGAAAAAACTTTTACGAACTCTTTTGATCTTGTTTGCATAAATAAGCTTAAACAGCACCCAGGTTTTCAGCCAATATTATAACTAACCATGTCGACAATAACTCTTAAAAATTATATTAACTCATATTAATGACATAATCAGCTAGCGAGCAATAATAAGATATCTCAAATAGCAACACGTTATCAAAACAACCATGATATAATATGACAATAGTGGTATCTCGCTAGCCCTTTCTGAGACCGCAAAACATAAATGCAGAGCACCTCCAAAGTTCAAGCAGCGACTAAACATTGTAATTCATGGTAGAAAAGATCCAGTCATGATGCACCCAACATTAGTTACACACAATGCATCAGCATGACAATGGTGCTCTCAGGTTCTGGTGCTTATTTTGGAAGGTGATGACACAACATAAAAGTAAATAGATAGTCCCTTCGCAGAGGGAAGCGGTGATTTGCACAGGTGCTAGACCTCAAAATTTTAAAACAGAGGTATGATACGTCTCCAACGTATCTATAATTTTTGATTGTTCCATGCTATTATATTATCTGTTTTGGATGTTTAATGGGCTTTACTATGCACTTTTTATTATTATTTTTGGGACTAACCTACTAACTAAAGGCCCAGTGCAAATTGCTGTTTTTTTGCCTATTCCAGTGTTTCACAAAAAAGGAATATCAAACGGAATCCAAACGGAATGAAACCATCGGGAGAGTTATTTTTGGAACAAACGCAATCCAGGAGACTTGGAGTGGACGTCAAGGAAGCAACTAGGAAGCCACAAGGTAGGGAGGTGCACCCCCACCCTCGTGGGCCCCTCGTGGCTCCACCGACCTACTTCTTTCGCCTATGTACTCATATACCCTGAAAACATCCGAGAGCACCACGAAACCCTATTTCCACCGCCGCAACCTTCTGTACCCGTGAGATCCCATCTTGGGGCCTTTTCCGGCGCTCCCCCGGAGGGGGAATCGATCACAGAGGGCTTCTATATCAACACCATAGCCTCTCCGATGATGTGTGAGTAGTTTACCACAGACCTTCGGGTCCATAGTTATTAGCTAGATGGCTTCTTCTCTCTCTTTCGATCTCAATACAAAGTTCTCCTCGATTCTCTTGGAGATCTATTCGATGTAATTCTTTTTGCGGTGTGTTTGTTGAGATCCGATGAATTGTGGGTTTATGATCAAGATTATCTATGAACAATATTTGGTTCTTCTCTGAATTCTTATATGTATGATTTGATATCTTTGCAAGTCTCTTTGAATTATCAGTTTGGTTTGGCCTACTATATTGATCTTTCTTGCAATGGGAGAAGTGCTTAGCTTTGGGTTCAATCTTGCGGTGTCCTTTCCCAGTGACAGCAGGGGCAGCAAGGCACGTATTGTATTGTTGCCATCGAGGATAAAAAGATGGGGTTTATATCATATTGCTTGAGTTTATCCCTCTACATCATGTCATCTTGCCTAGTGCGTTACTCTGTTCTTATGAACTTAATACTCTAGTTGCATGCTGGATAGCGGTCGATGTGTGGAGTAATAGTAGTAGATGCAGAATCGTTTCGGTCTACTTGTCACGGATGTGATGCCTATATACATGATCATGCCTAGATATTCTCATAACTATGCACTTTTCTATCAATTGCTCGATAGTAATTTGTTCACCCACCCTAGATTATGCTATCTTGAGAGAAGCCACTAGTGAAACCTATGGCCCCCGGGTCTGTCTTCCATCATATTATTTTCCTATCAATTTGCTATTTCTACCGCCGTTTATTTTGTAATCTTTACTTTCCAATCTATATCATAAAAATACCAAAAATATTTATCTTATTATCTCTGTCAGATCTCACTTTTGCAAGTGGCCGTGAAGGGATTGACAACCCATTTATCGCGTTGGTTGCAAGGTTCTTATTTGTTTGTGCAGGTACAAGGCGACTTGTGTGTAACCTCCTACTGGATTGATACCTTGGTTCTCAAAAACTGAGGGAAATACTTACGCTACTTTGCTGCATCACCCTGTCCTCTTCAAGGGAAAACCAACGCATGCTCAAGAGGTAGCAAGGTAAATGATATTTTGAGAGGTGCACCCTTCTTGTTTACTTCACGACCATCAGTTATCAAGATCGTCCATGCTAAACACATTAGTAGCTGTTCCCAAGCGATAAAGTAAAGGTTATGACTCCGTAGGAGTTTTTGTTTGATTATTTGTAAGCTCTTGTCTTTTTGCAGCTTGGGACTGGGCATCCCTATTACCGCCCTTTTCTCGTGCAATGGCGAGTGAATAAACACTCGAACCTGAGAATAACCCGCTGAGCATGGAAGATACCGACTACCTCCTGTCGTTCTATGAACAATCCAGGCACACAAAAAGGATATTTATTTGAAGTTTTTAGAGATGTCACATGCTAATTTACTTAGGACGGCAGGGTAATACCGCATATAGGTAGGTATGGTGGACTCATCTAGAATTACTTGGGTTTCAGGTTTTGGATGTACAAGCAGAATTCCCACTTAGTACAGGCGAAGGCTAGCAAATAGGTTGAGAAGCGGCCAACTTGAGAGCAACAACGGTCATGAACATGCATTATGCATAAGTAACATTGGACACTAGCATGAGTAGGATATGAACACCATGAACATAAATATCATAGAGGCTATGTTGTATTTGATTCAAATACATGCATGAACATGTGCCAAGTCAAGCCACTCGAACATTCATAGGAGGATACCATATCATCATACTACATCACAATCATTTTAATGCAATGTTGACATCCAAGATAAATCATTATCCACTCCTAGCTACTTATGCATGGCATGAGAAACTATAATCTCTAATTGTCACTGCAAACATGTTTAATCATAATGAGTTGAATCATGGATACTAGGTTAAACATATTTACAAAAACAGAACAAGTCGAGTTCATACCCGTTTCTCTCTGCCACGGCCAGTTCATCGAATATCGTCATTATTGCCTTTCACTTGCACGACTGAACGATATGAAAATAATAATAGTGCAAGAGTGCCATGGACTAAGCTGGAATCTGCAAACATTTTATTTAACAGGAGAAGACAAGGTAAAATGGGCTCTTTGTTAGATTAACAATTATGCAAATGAGAGCCACTCAACATTTTCATCGTGGTCTTCTCCTCGGTACGACTCAATAAAAAGAAAAGAAATTCAGAGAAACACACTGAAATATTTTTGGAGTTTTTGATTTCCTTGAACAAGCAAAATAAAAAGGGAAAAGCAAAAACAAGAAAAACTATTTACACGGGAAAGCTCCCAACAAGTAAAAGAAGAACAAGGAAATCTTTTTGGGTTTTTCTTTTAGTGCTATAAAAATTTAAACTAGGAAGAAAATTCAAAAAGAAGCAAGAAATTTTTGGATTTTCTCAAAGTTTTCAAACACACAAGAAGAAAGTGAGAAAATAAATTTAGCATGGATAATACAATGAAAGAATGTGGACACCGACAACTGGAATGAAATGTGTGAGCATGAATGTAATGCCGATGGAAATACGTACTCCCCCAAGCTTAGGATTTTGGCCTAACTTGGTAATTAGTAGTCGAAGAAGCCATGGGGTCCCATGTTGAAATGCTGGGGAGCGGGCTCCTGTGGATCCCACTGCTGTTGCTCCTCCTCTGCCGCAGCTAGGTTGTTCCGGTAGGCGACGATGTCCGCGGGCATAATCCTGTATCCACCCCTGGCAATTGGATCAAACAAAGCAGGTGCAGGCAATGGAATAATATCACGGGTTCTCACACTGAAAACCAGGTTATACGGTATAGGGATGTTAGGATAATTGACAGCAATAAACCGGTGGTATTCCATAGCAGCGCGATCTAGGTGAACCTTGGGCAGAGGATAATCATGCTGGCGTATCTAAATGTTAAAGTGAGCTGCCAAGTGAGCAGCGTAAATACCACCATGTATTTTACCCTTGGATTTATTAATGTGGAGGCGACGTGCCACAATAGCTCCCAAGCAATAAGTGTTGTCGCCTTCAAGTGCACGACGTAAAACAGCAAGGTCTGGAGCACTGAGTGCACCCACCTTCTCTCTAGCAAGCAGGCACTTTGCAATGAAAAGAGCAAAATAATGGACAGCAGGAAAGTGCAAGCTAGTAGCGGTGACACTTAACACCCCTCTCTCATCCCCCACAGACAGAGTAGAGTAGAAACCCTCAAACTCCGCGGGACTAGGCTCTACTAAAGTCCCGTCAGAAGGGATCATGCATGCATATTTCACAAAATTCAGTAAGTGGTATCTGACTGGTTTCAACATATAAGTTAAACTGCACTTCAGGGGGATTATTTCTAGGAAGGAAATTAAAATTTTGCACAAAGGAATTTGTGAGGAGATGATACTGTTCACATCCAGCTGCGATGAAGTCGGTGAGGCCGGCACTAGCAGCATATTATGCAAACTCTTGAAGGATTCCGGCCCCTTCCATGAACGGGTTATGCGGCCCTTCGCACGACCATATCTCCGCCATTTTCCGGGTATGGAGATCGCTGTCGGATGACTCCCCAATCACTCCCTTGAAGTTCTTCTTGGAAGCAAACTTCCTAAAGATACTCATCTTTTTCCTATGAACAAAATTCTGAAATTTTTAGTCCACAAAATTTTCTCAACAAAACTTTACAAGATTGGTGGCAACTACTCATAGGGATGCATAGAGGCCATAGCAAGCATTCAAACTGCTTAGAACTCTAAGAATTCAACATGCAAGCTCATGTACAACAACACCGAGAATAGCTAATTATTCAAAATATAAACCACTAAAGCAAAAACTAATTGGACAAACAGAGGAGTCACATACCAAGCAACAATCCCTCAAAACTGTTTCGGAAATGGAGCTTCGAGCAAAGAGATCGAAATCTGCGGGTTTGTGAGCAAGAACACGAGAGAGAGAGAGAGAGAGAAATGGTGAATTTTTTCTGGAGGTAGGTGGTGATGTGGGATGAAGAGATAAGTGAGGGGGCCCATGTGGGGACCACAACCCACCAGGGCACGCCTGGGGGTCCTGGCACGCCTGGGGGTCCTGGCACGCCTAGGTGGGTTGTGCCCACCTGGTGTACGCCCCTCTGATATTATTTCCACTAAAATTCCTAAATATTAAGAAAAAATCGTAATAGATTTTCAGAGCATTCTGAGAACTTTTATTTTTGGGTCATTTTTTATTGCACGGGAAATTCAAAAAACAGACAAGACATGGCATTTTATTTTATTTAATTAATAAGAACAGAAAATAAAAGGTAGGGACAGAAGGTAGTGCTCACTGAATTCATCAACTTCATACCTCTCAAAAAATGATCCATTAATAAGGTTGATCAAGTCTTATTAATAACGACTTTCGATTAGCATGAAATCAAAGAACTTTCATAAATCACTAAGTTACCTCAATGGGGATATGAATGTCCCCAACAATAAGCATTTCATATTTCTTTTTAACAGTAGGTAGAGGTAGTTGAAAACTTCCAATAGTGATTGTCGGGGATTTTTTAATAACATTAATACCATTCACTTGGAATAGTTTCTTCGGAAAGTGCACCGTATGCTCATTACCATTGATATGAAAAGTGACCTTGCTTTTATTGCAATCAATAACAGCCCCTACAGTATTCAAGAAATCTCTACCAAGGATAATTGACATGTTTTCGTCCTCGGGCATCTCAAGTATAACAAAGTCAGTCAAAATAGTAACATTAGCAACAACAACGGGCACATCCTCACAGATACCGATAGGTATGGCAGTTGATTTATCAACCATTTGCAAAGATATTTCAATAGATGTGAGTTTATTCAAATCTAGTCTTTTATATAAAGAGAAAGGCATAACACTAACACCAGCTCCCAAATCACATAAGCAGTTTTCACATTATTACTTTTGATGAAGCAAGGTATAGTTGGTATTCCTGGATCTCCAAGTTTTTTAGGTACTCCATCTTTAAAAGTGTAATTAGCAAGCATGGTGGAGATTTCAGCTTCCGGTATTTTTCTCTTATTAGTGATGATGTCTTTCATGTACTTTGCATAAGGAGGCATTTTCAAGATATCAGTCAAGTGAGTACGCAAAAAGACTGGCCTCAGCATTTCAACAAAGCGTTCAAATTCTTCATGATCTTTCTTTTTAGTTGGCTTAGGTGGAAAGGGCATAGGTTTTTGAACCCACGGTTCTCTTTCCTTACCGTTTTCTAGCCACAAAGTCTCTTTTATCATATCATTTATTTTTAGATTGTGGGTTTATCAAGATCAAAAGCTGGTTCTATTTCATTGTTCGGTTGAGTATCTTCATGAACATCAGCATTATCTTTTTCATTATCGCTAGGTGAATGTTCAGTACCAGATTGAGTTTCAGCATCAGAAACAGAAACATCATTATCATTATCAGGAGGTTTTTCTACTTCAGGTTCACTAGAAGCATGCAAAGTCCTATCATTTTTCTTTTTCTTCTTCTTTTTAGACAGACTAGGTGAAGTGATATTATTCCTTTGTGAATCCTTTTCAATTCTTTTTGGGTGTCCCTCAGGATAAAGTGGTTCCTGAGTCATTTTACCTCCTCTAGTTACAACTCTAACAGCAAAGTCATGTATGTTGTTATTCATTTCATCAAGCAATTCTCTTTGAGATTTAGCAACTTGTTCTAACTAAGTTTGTACCATAGAAGCATGCTTCCCCACACCTCTAACATCATTTGAGATTCTAAATAACAAGTCACTCAAGCAAGCAATCATATCAGAATTATATTTCAATTGTCTCATAACATTTGCATTGAAGTGATCTTGTTTTCTAATCTAATTCTCAAACTCATAAAGGCATTGGCTAGGGTGCATATTGTGAGGATTATCATTATCATTGAATTTCATTAGAGAATTTACCTCTACCACCTTAGGTAGTGGTGGTGTATCAAGCCCATGTATTTCTTCAATAGGAGGTAATTTTTTGACATCCTCAGCTTTAATACCTTTTTCCTTCATAGATTTCTTTGCCTCTTGCATATCTTCAGGACTGAGATATAAAATACCCCTCTTCTTCGGAGTGGGTTTAGTAGGTGGTTCGGGAAGAGTCCAATCATCATAGTTTCTCAATATGTTATTCAATAATTCTTCAGCTTGTCCAATAGTTCGTTCCCTGAAAACACAACCAGCACAACTATCTAGGAAATCCCTAGAAGCATCGGTTAGTCCATTATAGAAGATATCAAGTATTTCATTTTTCTTAAGAGGATGATCAGGCAAAGCATTAAGAAATTGGAGAAGCCTCCCCCAAGCTTGTGGGAGACTCTCTTCTTCAATTTGCACAAAGTTAAATATTTCCTGTAAGGCAGCGTGTTTCTTATGAGCAGGGAAATATTTTTCAGAGAAGTAATAAATCATGTCCTGGGGACTACACACACAACCAGGAGCAAGAGTATTGTACCAAGCTTTAGCATCACCCTTTAATGAGAACGGAAATCATTTGAGAATATAGTAATAGTGAATCTTCTCATCATGAGCAAAAAGGGTGGCTATGTCATTCAACTTAGTCAGATGTGCCACAAAAGTTTTAGTTTCATAACCATGGAAAGGATCAGATTCAACCAAAGTAATTAACTCTGGGTCGACAGAGAATTCATAATCCTTATCATCAACAAAGATAGGTGAAGTAGCAAACTTAGGATCACATTTCATTTTAGCATTCAAAGATTTCTCTTTATACTTGCATAATAATTTCTCTAGATCATCTCTATCCTTAGAAGCAAGAATATCTCTAGTTGCTTCCTCACCCATAACATATCCTTCCGGTACCTTTGGCAATTCATGTCTAGGAGGGCTAGTTCTAGTAGGTGTTTCAAGATTTTCAGTTTCAAGCTCATCATCAGTTTCAACAATATCATGTTGTCTTACTCTACCAATTTGTTCATCAAGAAATTCACTTAGTGGCACATTATCATCAAGCAAGGTACTAGCATCATCATAAGCATCATTCGTAGGAGAAGTAGCATCATTGATAACTTGCGACATATCAAGATTGGTAGCTGTGGTGGTGTTGCAAGTTTACTTATAACAGAAGGTGAATCTAAAGCAAAGCTAGATGGCACTTCCTTACCTCCCCTCATTTTAGAGGGAAAATCTTAGTCTTAGCATCCTTCAGATTCTTGATAATAATCCCAAGTGACTCAACAAATATAGCTATGCTCGCCGGCAATGGCGCCAGAAAAAGGTCTTGATAACCCACAAGTATAGGGGATCACAACAGTTTTCGAGGGTAGAGTATTCAACCCAAATTTAAAGATTCGACACAAGGGGAGCCAAAGAATATTTGTACGTATTAGCAGCTGAGTTGTCAATTTAACCATACCTGGAGATTAATTATCTGCAGCAAAGTGATCAGTAGCAAAGTAGTATGATAGTTTTGATAATAGTAGCAGCAACAATAATAACGGTAACAATGATAGCAGTGATTTTGTAGAAAATGCAGTAGTAACGATAGCAGTAGTGAGTTAGCAAGAACAATATAAGATAAATCCGTAGGCATTGGATCGGCGATCGTTGGATGATATTCATCATGTGACAGTTATAATCTAGGGCGATATGGCACTACACTACTGCAGGATGGTCCAAACGCGACACTACGATCAGAGACCCTTCGACAAAACTGTGTGCAATGCCATAATCGCAAACGGTGGTGTAAAAACCCGTCAAAAAAGGTGCAAAACTTTTGCGATGACGGATGCATCAAACACAGTTCAGATTTTAGTTGCGTGTGCGATGCAGGGCATACGGTTCAGTTCAATTAACTATTTGGGATGAGGAGGAACAAAAGAAACGGGCAGCCACATGAAGGTGTGTGCGATATACAACATACGGTTCACTAGGATGAACTGTGTGTGATTAGGCAACACAATGGAAACGGTTCAACTGAACAAGATGTGTGTGATACGCAGCAAACAGGCTCGTAATCAGAAATATGTCCGAAGACCAATAATAACACAGACGATTGCTGCTAATAAGCCGTGTGATTTGCTCTGTCTATAGAAGAATAACATGTATATATATATAACTGAAATAAACATCCAATTACATAAGTGACTATACAGATCATTCGCACACACCTCAATAAACAATTGCATACATTCCAAAGTAAGAGACGATCGTCTAGTCATCTACTTCTTGTGACGCTCCCGCCACTGCTCTGTGGCTTGATCCCTCGTCTGGGGCAGGAAGAAGACACTTCCTCATGTCAACGATCTTCCTGTACATCTCGTAGCATGTGTACGCGTCCTTGGCCGCGTACTTGACATGTTGTTCGTCCAGTCTCTCATGCCACACACTGTGCCAGGCGTTCTTATCCTTCTTGCTCTCATTCTTCATCTTCATGTAGTAGGGGTTGATGATGGCCGAGGCGAGGTCAACCAGGGAGTTCAGTTTGTTTTTGTCGCTGCCCCAGACCTTGTAGTGGTGCTGGATGTTGACAAGATTCGGGCATTTCAAGCCCGAAACCTTGAGCACTTTTAGATCATTGGTGGTGTCCACCATAGCGAAACTGTAGTCGGAGCTGTTGACAAACCTGGAGAAACGCTCGCAAGGCCTTGTGGCAAGGTGGTAGTGGTAGACGAGGACGTCATGTCGCACGCACAACTTGGCGACGACAACCTTCTGATCGTGCCCGGCATGACCGACGGTGTACTCGAGGTCGAAGCCGACCACTTGGTTCTTGTCCTCGGCAAGGAACTGCTTCATAGTTTGGATGGAGCTCTCCACCGAGACCGGATTGTTCGTGTACACCACCGAGAGGGCCTTCCCCCTCACGTGGGTGTCCACTACGTGATGCGTGGTGAACTGCCCGCCGTTGTCGTCGTCGGCCGCTGGGAGCGCCATTGGAGCCACGGGGAGCGCCATTGGAACCGCTGGATGTCCTCTCTGTATGTGTCGTCGTGGGTGTGCTTATTGTGTCGTGTGACGCGAGAGATGAAGGTAAATGGCCGCAGGAATGAATGGGGGCTGGGCGGCCAGGATTCTCTGCGCGTCCGCATGGCAGTTTTTGCAACGGGTAACTGCATTGTCGTGTCGTGCCCGGCGCAACCGCATGCACACGAATGTGCGTGATCGTGCGCTGGCCCCAAACACTGGCAGCGCACGTGGAGGGACAAGGGTAGAGCACCCGGAGGGACGCGAGAGCAGAGCGCGCGCGGCGGGACGCGAGGAGAGCGCGGCGCGGCCGCCTGAACCGCAAGCAACCACATGCATAGAGCTGTTGAACACGCAGGAAATGGTCGCCTACAAGCCGGCCGACAGTTGCGTCGCTGCGTAGAGAGCGGTCGTGTGCTACTATCTCCGTCTAGTCTATAGTCCCCTTTATATTCCGTGCCATACTTTGCCCTCAAATTTAACCAACAAAATGTTAATGCATGTTATAAAAATTATATAATTGGGAACTATGTTCAAATACGAATCCAACAATATAATCTTTGGCGACATGCATTCGTATTTTATTAGTTAAATTATACTTATAAACCAGGACGGGGGTGTAGTAGGTAATTAAATCACAAATTTTTTTATTAACCGTATGTGTACGTGGCCTTTCGTCCTCCTCTCGCACGTCTTGTCACCCCGCTGCCGCAGACGGCTTACAACGCAAGCTTGTGCGACGCGCGGGGGCGTTATTTTGGCCAAACGGTGGCACCAATGAATCGTCGGTGAGCCCATTCCCGCGCAACCTCGCAGGTTCCCGCGCAAGCTTCCCGCCCGATTCGGTGAAATCCCCCAAAATCCCAATGCTTACCAGCCTGCTATATAAACCCTCACGGCCGGCGAGTCCCGCGTCGCATTTTCCCCTCCCTCCCTGTAGCTTATCTCATCTGCTTCTCCCACAGTCGCCAATGGCACCGGCCCGTCATCGTCACTCAGCCACTCCGCCGTCATCAGAGGACAGCTCCAGCTGGGATGCTACTCAGCCAGTTTTTTCGCTGAAGCGATACCAATTTTTCGGCTTCCGCGGAAATATCTACCTCCCCGCCTCCTCCCCCTTACCAAAAGCCACATTTCCCCTATTTTCGCCTTCCTTTCCAAGTTGAAACCTTCACTCCTTGCTTGCAGCGCCGCCTCCTCACCGGCGACCCTACTTCACGCTGCTCGGCCTCGTCTATCCAGGTAGGTAATCCACACCCGACCCCCATCCTCCTCCTCCTTCCACATCCCACATGCCCCGACCGCCGGCGCGACACCTTCCACCCAAATCACCAACCCCTCCACCAAATAAGCACCACCCTAAGCCATGGTGCACGTAGTATAGCCAGGATCTCAAGGAGCATTTGGCAGCGGAGAAGCAAACCGCGGCCGCACGCGCGGATGAGGTCGCCATGGCTGCCATTCGTGCCAACCCCCAGATCTTGGAGGAGCACCTTGCCATTTGCTAGCTACGCCGGTTAAGCATGCTTGGTTTACCCATTGCGTGTGCTGCTCCTGCCTTTGCTTCACAAATTCTAGTGAATTGTGCTATCTAATTTTACCATGCAATCTGTTGCTCTAGTGTATATGTTCTATATGTCGTGCAGTGTGGTGCTCACTTATTAACTGTTTTTATCGGTGGGAACGACACCTATGGGATCACTGGAATCCCTTCTACGGTCGGCGGGCGTGGGGTTGTGAGAAGAGCAGGTCCAGGAGCTAGCACAAGGATCGTTTACCCAGGTTCGGGCCGCGAGGATGCGTAAAACCCTAGTCCTGCTTTGGTGGATGTATTGAGTGTTTTTGAGCTTTCGAACTAGCTACGATGGCTGTGTAGTTCCAAAAAGCCGAATCCCCCTCCAGTATGCCTCGGGCCTCCTTTTATAGTCGAAAAGGGGTTGCCACAGTGGCACACATGAGGTGGAAGGGCGTACAGTGCGCGAGCTTATCGCCCGGATTACGGGACAAAACGCATTAAATGCGCTACTTAGGTGTCCATTAGCTTTATCGGGGATGGGAACGAGGCCCGTCCCGTCCGTCGCCCCTTCGTCTCGCTTCGACACGCGCCTAGGCCAGCGATGCGTGCGGTGCCATGTAGGCAGGCAGGCTGCTGAGGTGGCGCGGTGGCAGGATCTTCACGAAGATCTGCATGCCACCACGCAGGTGCTTGCTGAGTTGGTCTGGAAGCTGCGTGTTGCCACGCAGGTGCCTGCCCAGCTGGTTGGGCTGGTAGCTGCATGCGAATGGTGGTGGAGCCTTGGCTTGTGCGGGCCTGGCAGTGGCCCTGCTGGCGCCCTCGGCAAGGGCCTTGCCGGGGGCCTGGCAAGGGTCTTGCCGTGGCGTCGCAGTTGTCCCCGGCAAGGCGCTTGCCGGGGGGTCTTGTGGATCTCCTCGGCTAGGATCCCGCCGAGGGTCGCCGCCTTCTGGTCCTCATCTGATCTTGTGAGTTTATGATCTCGACAAAGATCTGCATGCCACCACGGAGGTGCCTCCCGAGCCCTAGTTCCAATGTGGTTGGTGGGGTCGGAAATCGTGGGCTCAAGGGAGGCTCGCTCTGTTGGCATCGGGCAGGCTGCCCTAGCAAGGCCCTTGCCGGGGCTGCGGAGGCTGCCTCGGCAAGAACCTTGCCGAGGGAGTCTACCTCGCCTCCTCGCCCCCTTGTGTTCCTGGTCTTGGCGTTGCCTTGGCCGTCTTGTGCTTTGGCTTCTTCCCGGTTTCCCTCCTCTGCCCTGCTTAGCGTGGCCGTGGGCGCGGCTCTGACTGTCCGTGCACAGGTAAAGGGGTACAAAGGAGTGCCCCTACTTTAGTACACCGACAGTTTTGTTAATTAGTTGTCATCTTCAGTTAACTGTTTGGTTCAGTTCTGCAAATGTGATGTTCAATTCTTCAGGTTGCAATTTTGTATTGTCTTCCATGTGAGAAATAAATCGAATTAATCTTTACAAAATACATGAGAAACGAATACAATTGCTATATTTCCAAGTTGTCAAGCATGCTTGGTTTGGTTATGCATTGTGCAATGTGGTGCTGAGTTAACGTTTGGTTCATTTGTGTTGTGGTGTTTAGTTAACTGTTTGGTTCAATTCTACAATGCGACGTTCAATAGTTGTGGGTGCATTCTGTTATTGTATACCATGTGAGGAATAAATTGAATTTGGCTGTAGTAAATACATGAGAAACAAATACAATTGCTATATTTCCCAGTTGTTAAGCATGATTGGTTTGGTTAACTGTATGATCTTCTATTAGGAGTATGTTATATTGTGCAATGTGGTGCTTAGTTAATGTTTGGTTCATTTGTTGTGGTGTTTAGTTAACTGCTTGGTTCAATTCTGCAATGCGATGTCCAATTGTCATGGGTAGAATTTTGTATTGTTGTGCATGTGAGAAATAAATCGAATTTGGCTGCACTTAATACATGAGAAACATATACAAGTGTTATATTTCCTAGTTCTTAATCATGCTTGGTTTGGATAAATGGGTTTTCCATGTGGCTTGAATTAATCTGATGAATCTGCAATGTGCTTATTTTTCATCAACATATTTTACTGATAGCATGCGAACCCTCACTTAACCTGATGACCAACTATCTTATATGTGTTGCAGGAAAACAATGGGAAGCACTGAGGTTTACAATTGAGGTTAGACGTGCATGGCACGTTGTCTAATAGCACATTATTGTGCAATTGCAGGGACCATTTTAATATTTAGGTTTTTAACAATTTGGTCTTGCACATGTAGGTCCTGCTGTCAAAGGTTTTGACCCACTGTTCGACCCTTTTTGCATATGGGGAAATGAGTTGTCCATGAATATCAATCAAGTCAAGAAACTCAGAAAGATTGTTAGGATAAAGAAGTTAGCGACAAAAAACAACAAGATCTTTGCCTGCACAAAGAAGAAGACATCAGTTCACTACAAGATGGTACTAACTATTATATCTTGCCTTTTTTTATTCCTTTGCCCCATTTCCAATATAGAGAAGATATTTATGCACATCCTTGTTTTCAGGCCTTTCCAAAGCATTTCACTGATGATTACCTCTCAAACCACCTCTATGGTCAGGAGGTGAGGAAGGTTTTCATACAACACCCACGGTTCAATATTGAAGTGTTCCTGAAGAGGACGAAGGACGGACGGTCAATCATCCAGAGGCACTGGCCTAAAGTTGCAAAGACCTTCAACATCAATGAAGGCTCAATATTCGCCTTCCACTTCAGTAGTTTTCCAGATGAGATGCATCTGTCTATATACCGTCTATGATGCTAATTTCGAAAGGTTCTACATGTTGCATGTGAAACTTGGTGCTCGTGAAGTTGCGTAATGGGGTAGCTGAGTGTTGAAGCTATATCATGTTGTACTCTGATGTATTTCAATTATGAAATCCTGCTTTCTTAATATGGAAATGAAATATATTATGTCCTTAATATGAATGTCAATTAGATTAATAAATGGATTATTAATAATAGGGCAATTAGCCTGCTAATGGTGAATTAGCCTGCTAATTAGGTTTTGCTATTGCAAACGGTTATTCAGAAAATACCGTGGGCGATGACCTCAGGCAACACACAGAGTTTCTAGGAATAAACCGTGTTGGATCAATGAACAATCACACACGACCTTCTCTTGAAAACTGTTTGCGTTAGGCCACCTTGCGCAAATGTTTACCACATAAAAACTATGTGTGATGGACAACGTTTGCCACACAGTTTCTTCTACGCACCGTGTGTGATGCATTCAATAACGCAAACGATGAAATTGTTAATATCGTGTGCAATGGCAACGCTATCACAAACGATTTAACGGCGAAAATTGTGTGTGATGTACCTGTGAACGAAAACAGTTTCCTTGGAGCGACTGTGTGGGATGTACATACGAACGGAAACATTTAGCGGGGACTGACTATGTGGGACGTACTTGCGACCGGAAACAATTTTGCCTGTATAATTGTATTTTTTTAGCTCTACTGTACATATTTTCGTATTTGAGCGCTCGCCGGTCGCACACGACCTCATTTTGCCGAGCGTGTGTGCCAGGAGGGCATATCCCCGACGGTTTCTGGGTCGTGTGAGAAGGGCCCCCCTATCACCGTCACTCACTATGCGACGGTTCCAAATGCCGTCGCGAAAAGGGGTTAAAACCGTTTGTATAGCACCGACGCGTACCAGTGCAAGCTCCGGTTCATAAATATAATGTAGGCATGTATTCTGTAAATAGTCATACATGCTTATGGAAAGAACTTGCATGACATCTTTTGTCCTACCCTCCCGTGGCAGCGGGGTCTATTGGAAACTAAGGGATATTAAGGCCTCCTTTTAATAGAGAACTGGAACAAAGCATTAACACACGGTGAATACATGAACTCCTTAAACTACGGTCATCACCGGGAGTGGTCCCGACTATTGTCACACCGGGGTTGCCGGATCACAACACGTAGTAGGTGACTATAACTTGCAAGATCGGATCTAGAACATAGATATAATGGTGATAACATAACGGTTCAGATCTGAAATCATGGCACCCGGGCCCAAAGTGACAAGCATTAAGCATGACAAAGTCATAGCAACATTAATCTCAGAACATAGTGGATACTAGGGATCAAGCCCTAATAAAGCTAACTAGATTACATGATGAATCTCATCGAACTCCTCACCGACTAGCGAGCCTATGAAGGAATTACTCACTCCCGGTGAGGAGCATCATGAAATTGGTGATGAAGAAGGGTTGGTGATGACGAAGATCAAAGATCCCCCTCTCCGGAGCCCCAAACGGACTCCAGATCTGGCCTCCCGATGAAGAACAGGAGACGGTGGCGGCTCCATCTCGTGGAATGCGATAATTCTTCCTCTTTGATTTTTTTTGGAAAAATGTGATTTTATAGCGTCGGTTTCAGGGTCTGCAGGGCCACCAGGTGGGGACAACCCACCTGGGCGCGCCCTGGTGGGTTGTGCCCACCCAGGTGCCCCCCTTCGGTGGTTCTTGGCTCCATAAATTCTCTTTTATTATATAAAAAATCCTCACAAAGTTTTGTTCCATTCTGAGAACTTTTATTTCTGCACAAAAAACAACACCATGGTAGTTCTGCTAAAAACAGCGTCAGTTCGGGTTAGTTTCATTCAAATCATGCAAATTAGAGTCTAAAACAAGAGGAAAAGTGTTAGAAAAAGTAGATACGATGGAGACGTATCAACGACATCCACAATCAGGTCTTGAAGTGCCACTTCTTCAGCTAATGCAGCTGAGATTTCTTCTGCAATGGTCTGAAGAGAAGGTTGACTTTCTTAAGAACCAGTGTGAATTTCTTCAGTGCGCGCTCGCGACTGTGGCACTTGGGTCAGAGGTGTGGTGAGAGGCGAATTTGGGTAATTTGCTTCCCAAAAGTCGTCATGGATGGGTGGTGTCGTGGAACCATCAATGTCCACATCCTCTTCAGTTTCATCAGTCATCGGGACATGCTGAGGCGTCCACAATAATTCTTGGTGAAGTGAAGCATCTGCTTCAACTTCAATTTCTTCATTCGTTTGCTCTGTGGTAGAAGCAGAATGGGTATGACCTACTTCATCATCAGCTGGAGGAATAAAATATTCCATCCCAATATGAACAATATGAGGATTTTTAGGGTTGCAGGCAGGGGCGCTGATGAATTAGAATAACATCAATTGGTACAACTAAAGACAATGGTGTCGTCTTCAGTTTCTTCACTGACTCAATGGTAGGACGAGCTGATGTTTCCCTCTTCTTGGCTTCCTTTTCAGCTGCCTTTGTCTTCTTCGCTTTTGATGCAAAAGGAAGAGTGATGAGCTTCAAAGATAAATACTTTGTAGGCGCTACAATGGAGGACCTTGGTGGAGCATTTTCTTCAGGCGTGACTGATGCAATCGCCCTGGTAGTTTCTTCAGACGCAATTTCTTCAGTTCCCCTGGCTTGTTCTTGCGGAGGAGGAGAGGGCACGGTCTCACTGGCCTGAGGGGTTGACGGAAGAGCTAAAGAACTTGAAGGAGGCATAGAGCCAAACTTGGCTGCCTCACGCTTGTTGTAGTCATCAAGCACTTTGGTGGTGGCTTGGATGAATCTGTCTTTGACACCTTAACAGGAATTGGCTTGGCGATCATATTCTTCAGACAACTGTTGAATTTCAGGCTGTAGAATCACGAACTGTTGAGGAGATATTGATAACATGTTCTTCCTCAACTCCTTCTCCTTCTGTTGTTGCTGTTTCTTTATCAGCTTGGCCTGAGCAATCTTGTGCTTCTCATTGAGTATGAAAGAAGACATCACATTGATACGTCCATTTTGCATCATGTTTTCCTACTGTTATTTATAATGCTTTTGATCAATATAACACTTTCTGGAGCAATTCTAATGCCTTTTCTCTCTTAATTTGCAAGACTTACATGAAGAGGGAGATTGCTGGCAGCTGGAATTCGGGACCTGGAAAAGCTATGTCAGAGATACCTATTCTGCACATCTCCAAATGAGCTAAAATTTCACAGAGAATTATTTTGGAATAAATAAAAAATACTAGAGAAAAGAAATACCAGAGGAGGCCACCCAGGTGCCCACAAGGCACCAGGGCGCGCCTTGGTGGCTTGTGGGGCCCTTGGCCAGCCTCTGTGGCCCATCTTCTAGTATATAATCCCATTTTCCCTAGAAAAAAATTAAGGAGATTACTTTCGGGACGGGACGCCGCCATATCGAGGCGGAACTTGGGCAGGAGCACTTTTGCTCTCCAGCAGAGCAATTCCGCCGGGGACACTTCCCTCCAAGAGGGGGAAATCGAAGCCATCGTCATCACCAACAACCCTCTCATCATCGGAGAACCAATCTTCATCAACATTTTCACTAGCACCATCTCATCTCAAACCCTAGTTCATCTCTTGTATTCAATCTTTGTCTCAAAACATCAGATTGGTACCTGTGGGTTGCTAGTAGTGTTGATTACATCTTGTAGTTGATGCTAGTTGGTTTATTGGTGGAAGATTATATGTTCAGATCCTTGATGCTATTTAATACCCCTCTGATCTTGAACATGAATATGATTTGTGAGTAGTTAATTTTGTTCTTGAGGACATGGGAGAAGTCTTGTCACAAGTAATCATGTGAATTTCGTATTCATTCGATATTTTAATGATATATATGTTGTTGATTCCCTTAGTGGTGTTATGTGAACATTGACTACATGACCCTTCACCATATTTGGGCCTAAGGGAATGCATTGTGAAGTAGTAATTAGATGATGGGTTGCTAGAGTGACAGAAACTTAAACCCTAGTTTATGCGCTATTTCATAAGGGGTTGATTTGGATCCAGGCGTTTCATGCTATGGTTAGATTTATCTTAATTCTTCTTTCGTAGTTGTGGGTGCTTGCGAGAGGGGTTAATCATAAGTGGGAGGGTTGTTCAAGTAAGAACAACCCCCAAGCACCGGTCCACCCACATATCAAATTATCAAAGTAACAAACACGAATCAAACAAACATGATGAAAGTGACTAGATGGAATTCTCGTGTGTCCTCAAGAGTGCTTGCTTATTATAAGAGACTGTTCCGGCCTGTCCTTTGCTACAAAAAGGATTGGGATACCTTGCTGCACCTTAGTTACTATTTTTACTTGTCGCTTGTTACAAATTACCTTGCTATCAAACTATCTATTACCGATAATTTCGGTGCTTGTAGACATTACCTTTCTAAAAACTGTTTGTCATTTCCTTCTGCTCCTCGTTGGGTTCGACACTCTTACTTATCTAAAGGACTACGATTGATCCCCTATGCTTGTGGGTCATCACACATGACTAGGGACCGGAGGCAAGTTGAGATCGTCAAGTGGTGTATCAGGTTTCTTCACCCATATATCAATGAAATCCAGGATCTTCTTCGGATCCAGAAGCAATGTGACTGAAGAATTCTTTGCGATGGCGGCTTGTTCTTGTTTCCTTCTGAGGAATTCGGCGAGCTCATCTTCGTCAGCTAGCCCATGTTCATCAGCCTGAGGTACAATGGACTTGCTCTTGGGACTGGGCCTGACGCCACGGCCTGCAGTAGCTTTAGTCTTCAGCTTGGGCGATGATGAAGATATTTGCCCACTAGCTGAGGCACTTGATGCATCATTGGTGATAATTGGAAAACGTTTGGTGCGCTGGCAAGATGTGAGCACAACCGGTGTTGAAGCTTTTGCTGCTGCCATTGAAGAGCTTGTGGCAGGCAGAGGCACTGACGATTGAGTAGCCTTGGGTACTTGTTGTGGTTTTGTCACGGCAGATGTCCTCGAAAAAGGACTTAGTCGTGAGTCCATCGCAGCTAGGTAGTAGCTTGAATGGGGTTATTTAGGATCAAGAGACACGAGCTACCTAGGTTCAGCCTCTCATGGCAGAGGTAATAGCCTACTTCCTGCTTGATTGATTATTGCTTGAGATCTCGATTACAAGGGTGCGGCTTGGCTAACCAAGTACCCGAGAGCTTGTAACTTTTATTTCTACCTCAGGGGCTCCCCTTTATATATATGTTGAGGCCCTGAGTTTACAACATAGTCCGGCTCGTATATCAACCCGTGCCCTAGTCTACTTCCTATTCATTTTGTCCTTCAAGTAAGGGAAATTCCCTACAACTTCCTTGTCGAGCCGGCTTACAGATACTGGGCCATGGGCCGGCCTCTTTCCTAAGCTACCTCTGGGCCTTAAATTTCTTGGCTTGTTGAAGTCCAACAACGAGGTCGTCCTCAAGTTACCAAGTGATGGCCAGGCCATACCCTGGTCGGGTCATGTCGTGGGGTATATCCCCAAGATTAGCCCCTAGGTAAACTTGGATTCATCTATGTTAAACTTCATACTGGAACTAAGTCCGGATCCTGTGTCGTGAGCCAGAACTCTCTTTTGTTTCTTTTAGCTTATTCTCTGACCGGGTTATGAGATGATGTCGGCTTGTGATGTTTCCTTGCCTTAGCATTCCACACCCTTCGTTGATGCCGTGACGTCATTTCGCTAGACCTCCGTAATTTACGCATGACATCATCACAAATCTTGAGCGGATCTGACAGGCCCGAAGATCGAGCGCCGTTCCACCCAAAAATTACCGCGCCACCTCTATTTTCGCACTTGTCGTTCACACTTCTTACTCCTTTATAAATACGTACGAGCGGCCCTGGGTCTTAGTTTTACCATTGCCACCTCCTCATCCGTCTTCTTCCTTGCGCCTACTACCTCCTGCGACCGAAGTGCCGCCGCATCTCCTCGAGCTCTCCGGCGACATTTACCACGACCTCTACGCCACTCCAGTTTGCCATCGGAGCTCACCAAAAACGCTCCGGCCACGCCCGCCGTGCTCAGGTACGCCCAAACTCCTTCCCCTCAGATCTGTAGTGCACCATTATTCTCCTGTGTAGTTCATTAGTGTTCATCACCATATTTCATTTGTAGATCTAGATTCACTTGAATAAGCCGAGTAGGTGCCTTAGTTATTGCCGCAATACCATTTTTCCATCTAGGATCTCTGTACTGCTTTCAACAGACCCTCATTGACATACGGGCTCTTGTATCCAGCCGCGCCTAGGTCTTTAACTTTTCCTTTTCGAATTATTTTTAGATTATAAAGTAGTTGCCCCGTTGGATTCTTGTTTGTAGCTAGCTCAACACTTAGCAGAAAACCAGAATGCCACTGAATGACTAACGTTGGCTCACTATTTTTTCGGCTTATCCACACTTTCCATAGCCTGCTTCAATCCGAGTCATAGCCTTAGTAAACATGGCTGTCTTACTATTTTGCCGTCTTATAACTTGAATAGCCTGGCGGCTTACCACCCATGGAGATGATGTGCCGGCTTATCTTATCACCTTCATTTTGCAGTTAAACCTTATTCAGAATCATCATGGCTCCCAAGACCGATAAAGCAGTTAACTAGGTTAGATCCCATGTTTCGATCCTTATGTTAGATGACCTCATGGGTCAAGGTCTGCTGCCGGCTCAAGAAAAGATCGATTGGCACGCGCCCGAAGAAGAAAATCCCCCACAACCTCAACAAGGAGAAGTTGTCATCTTTGCAGATCATCTACACAGGGGTTTCTGCCCGCCTGGTGTCGTGGGAACGATTCCGACAATAATAAGGTATAGGGTAACGGAGCATGATCTATCGAGATGCATATGGGTGACACGGTGGTTTTAGCGAGTTCGGGCTTCTCACGGTGGAGATAACAGTCCTACGTCTCGTGCTCCGGAGAGGCTTTGTTCTACCTGAGTATGTATCCAGTGATTACAATGAGAGAGAGAGGAACGGATCCCCATGCCAGAGCTCAGTCCTGAGACTAATGGCGAGTGAGTAGAGGGAGAAGAATGAGAACCTGCCCCAAGTCTAGTGGTGGGGGTGGCTTATATAGAGTGCGCCACCCCCTCACCTCCTATGTTACAAAGTGGGGCATGAATGCCATAATGCCAGCTCACTACCAAGCCTTCACTATGAGAATGATGCTTTGACTGCTTTGCTTCCTGCTGGTCTTCGTATGCCCGAGTGAGTCGTACGGTCGAGTGGTGAACTGTTATCCGAGTGGATGGTATGCTGCTTGGTCGAGTGGATAGTATGTCGTTTGTCCGAGTGGATAGTATGCTTCTTGTCCGAGTGATAGTATGTCTGTATGAAATTTATCTGGACCCACATGTTGTGTGGACCCCATGCTTTATGATATTTCGACCCTTTGTGGGCCTACCTGTTATGTGTATCCCCAACATTAGCCCCCGAATCGGTTGCGATTTTGAAGAATGAGTTTGTGAAAGACACAACTTGGCCTGAGTGATTACGGAAATACTTGGTACCTGTCATCGTGCTTTCAGACAACCAAGGTTTGAACAAAATATCAATGGATTCTGGCACTGCGCTTCCCGACTGATCTGGGGTAAGTGCCCGCGAGGAGCAACTTGGTGACATTCGATCATCCCTCGGAAGAGGTTAACTCGTGATCAGAGTATGGATGTGTCATTAAATCCAGGCAACAAGATTGATGCATGGACTGCTCTCTCGGTGAGATGCCATTCTTATCCCGGAGGAACGTCACTACGAGTCAGCTCTAGATCCAAACTTATGAGTTTCACGCTTTGAGTCCTAGAAGAAGGCTCAAAACAGGTCCACAAAGGAGCGTTAAACTCACCTTATAGCATTTTTTTGGGTAGCCGACGGGAGCCTTAGAACTTGTTTGTTTGTTGTTCTCCACTCGGACCGGTCAGGCCGTACCGAGTGGAGATTACTCCAGTGGGGGCACGCTGAGTGCACCCACTGGGTGTAGGCCCCGAGACCGCCGTCGACTGCGGGCAGTTGACGGGGGTCTGAGAGAACTAAAAATCTTCTTAGCTGGTACTGATAGAATTTGTTCCTCTCCGACTCGGAGGTCGAGTAGCACTTGAGTGATCTGGAGATGGTCTTGCTGTCGGTGTCAAAACCGGCGGATCTCGGGTAGGGGGTCCCAACTGTGCGTCTAAGGTAGATGGTAACAGGAGACGGGGGACACAATGTTTACCCAGGTTCGAGCCCTCTTTATGGAGGTAATATCCTACTTCCTGCTTGATTGATCTTGATGAATATGAGTATTACAAGAGTGGATCTACCACGAGATCATAATGGCTAAAACCCTAGAAGTCTAGCCTATATGACTATAATTGTGTATATTCGCCTCTACAGACCTAGCCCTCCGGTTTATATAGACACCGGAGGGATCTAGGGTTACCTAAGGTCGGTTATAGAGAAAGGAATCTTTATATTTGATCGCCAAGCTTGCCTTCCACGCCAAGGAGAGTCCCATCCGGACACGGGAAGAGCCTTCGGTCTTTGTATCTTCATAGCCCATCAGTCCGGCCCATGGCTAACAGGCTGGCCGCCCGAGGACCCCTTAGTCCAGGACTCCCTCAGTAGCCCCCGAACCAGACTTCAATGACAAGGTGTCCGGCGTGTGGATTGTCTTAGGCATTGCAAGGCGGGCTCCTCCTCCGTCGACTTCAAAGTGATGTATTTGGCCTTCCATTTAATGTCGAACCCCTCGGCTTCTATGTATCAACAACTTCAGCTTCCACGCGTCAAGCGAATGCGAGAGGTCAGGGTATTTTTGCAGATAGCCCCCCGGCCAGGCGAGGAAGAGTGTCTATTTAAAGAGATTGGATCTCAGATCCATTCGGCACCACGCGGAAAAATCCTCAGAGATTGCTAGGAAAGACCACTTCAACATGGCTAGCGCTCCCAGCTCCTCATCCCGTCCCTGCGGCCCAGAAAAAGGCGAGTGGGAGAGGTGCTCCGTATCCCATGGTCAGCTAGAGAAGCTGCAAACACAGGGATTCCTTCCTCCTGCGGATTTGGTCCCTGTTCGGGCAGGGGTGACCTCCTTCAATGGTGAGGCCCAGGCGGAGAATTTCCCCAATCCATCTGAGGGGTAACGAGTGTGTTTTGTCCCCTACCTGCTAAGAGGCGTCGGGTTTCCAATTCATCCGTTCCTCAGAGGGCTTCTGGAGTACTATGGCCTCCAACTGCACAACTTCACTCCGGCCTCCAGCCTACATATCGCGGGTTACGTCGCCCTTTGCGAGCTATTCTTGGGCTGTGAGGCCCATTTTGAATTGTGGAGAAAGCTATTCTGTCTTGTCCCGCGCAACCATGAGGGATCAATATTTGAAGTGGGCGGAGCCGAAATATGGCGCATCGCCGTGACCGGATACCTATCCGGCACACCGAAGAAGGCATCCGAAGAGTGGCCTTCCGAATGGTTTTGTATTGAGGACATCGCACTTCCAGACCCAGTTCGGAGGGGTCTTCCCGAGTTCACAAGCGTTCCTTTGAAGAAACGCCACAGCTGGCGCCCTCGAAGCCTCGAGGAGGAAGATAGTGCGGATGTTCGTCAACTCATGAGCAAGATAAGGACGCTCGCTCAGTCCGGATTATCAATAGTCGAAATAATGGCGACTTCGATAGTACGGGGGGTTCAGCCACTCCAATACAGAGGGCTTCCCATGTGGCACCACAATGGGGAGGATGACGCCTCCCGCTGCAGCAGGAAGGGTCCGGACACCCCCGCCGCTCTGGCCAAAATACTGACCGGACTGTTCAAAGGGGAGGAAGAGGAATTTCTACAAATCAACCGCAGAGATGGATTTTCCATGTACAGTCCTCCTAGCTGGGTAAGTCCCAACTCCTCTGCTCTACTTACTCCACTCCCTGAGCTATTTTCAATGAATATTAATCCATCCATTTATAACAGCATTGGTGAAAGATTTCTGAAGGGCTTCACAGCCCCGCCCCGCAGCCCGAGGGCCACAATCGGGACCTTGACCCCGGATTCAAAGAGGATCCGGATATATTCGTGGTGCTCAAGGACGGGGTGTTTTACCAAGCGAGCTGCGACGGCACATAAGTGGCCATCATCGCCGATTATCCCGGTCTTCTCCTTGCTTCACACGTAAGTAATCAGGAGACATCTCATCCGAAAGAGTTCTCTCATTCTGCCTCACCCACCGCACCGTCCTGTGCTCAAAAAGGGGAGGCGTTCAGCGCGCCATGCTACCTCAGGGGCATCTCCCAAGAGAGCGGCCCCCACGCCGGGCAAGCTTTCGAAGAGGAAGGCAAACGAAGATACGGCCGAGCCGTCATCGAAGAGGTATGGATTTGCAAATATGTTCTTCAGCAGTCGCATCCAATTGTGACTTCTATGTTTGTCCTGTATTAGGAAAAGATTGTGCCGGACTATGTTTGGGGGTCCGGCCGGTCATACTCCCCCCAGCCGGGATCCAGATCCTGCCGTAAAGACGGGGGCTGAGACGGGGGTGACGCCGGATTGTCCTCCAGCCGAGAATTCAAATGATGTATCCGTCACCAACTCGGAAGTGGAGCGCGCCATGAATCATCGGCGCCGAAGGGCCGTTTTACGAGACCCCAGCTTTTCAGAAGAGGCGTTATGCCTTCAGCTTGGCTGATGCATACATCCGAGTTGCTCGAGACAGGCTTAACAGAGCCACGAGTCAATATTTAAAAGATGTGCAAGTAAGTTTATTTTGTCCGAATATGATAACCATATGCCAGTAGCCCCCAAGACTTGAAGCAATTGGTACAAATGATTTAAGGATCATTGTATAACCAGGTTCTTACGGAGAAGAACGACCTGCTAGCCCAAGATCTAGAAAAGTGTCGGACACAGCTGATTGCTGTTACCGCCGAACTGGAGAAGTCCAAGAAGGCGCCCTCTGGTAATATTTCCCTCCATCGAGAAACAATAATTATATACCAGCTGTGCTAATACTGTTGCTTATCTCCTAACAGGATCGTCAGATCAACTGGAGGAGAAACTGAAAGCCGCTCAAGCGGGCGACAAAGAGGCGAAAAGACTACACGCCGCAGGCGAGCGTGTTCTGACCCGAGTCAGAGATGAGAAAAACAAGCTGCTGGATGCCCAGACCCAGCTGGGCGAAGAACTGAAAGATGTACGGGCCCAGCAGTCTGATTCCGTGAAGGAAAATAAGAGGCTACGAGGTGGCATATTCAGTATGTTGTCGAATTTACCTTCGAATAATTCGGAGATAACAGGACAGAGTTATGTCTGCAAGTATGCTGACCGGTCGTCCCAAAGAGGAGATGTCCGGATTCTCGGGCGATCTGCTACAAGAGCTGTCACACATGCATGAGCAGGCTCTGCAGGTGATGCGAAGCGTTGCCAAGGCCTTGTGGACATCTGCCTCCCCTCCAGGAAAGACGGAGGAGCTCCTAGAGCTATTCAAGGGAGCGCGGCGGCGCTTTCGATTGTGGAAGATATCGTCCTGCCGGGAAGGTGCACGAGAAGCCTGGGCCATGGTGAAAACACGGTACACCAAGCTTGATCCAAATCATATGGCTCGGGTCGGACCTCTAGGGTCAGATGGGAAAGAAGTTCCCGTTAATTTGGTATATGACCAAGTAAAAGTAGCCGCCAAGTATTCCCAGCAGGATTGTAAGTTAGATAGCCTGCTGGACGGTATAGAGGAGGAAATTTTTGAGTCCAAGTGACTATGTATTTTCCTTCTAGCTGAATTGTAAAACGATTGTCATGGCAGACCTTTTCGCTTCGACCTCTGGACCTAAAGGTGCAGAGTGCTTCCGAATACCTGAGCGGTAAAATAGACTGGGGCATGCGTGGAAACCAGGCGTAGGGGTCATAGTTGCTTGAACAGACAAGTTGTATCCGGCTAGTTATGTTATATTACATTATGATTGTAAGAAACATCTTCCAGAGAGAATAGTTCCGTTAAGGGTTCCTTTCCCTGGGTGTGCATGCGTAAAAATGCATGTCCGAACTGTGATTGGAACAATCGCAGTATAAGTAACATCTGGGGGTTCATGATGGGGTGAAAGCAAAAACATCTTTAATCCACCGACCGAATATTCCCTTAAGAACGCTAGCTTTCGGCTTCACCCAGTCTGAGGTACACGTCCGGATGACCCGGCAGTAACAATCGCAGAGGCGCTCCCTTTATGCCCTAGCCGAACTAACGGGAACGTAGGGCATAAGCACAGGAGCTAGGCAACCCAGCTTGGCCAAAACTTAAGTCATATCGATGCATATAATGGTGAAGAAAAGGTACATATGGGGAAAACGCGCATATGTGATGAGCTTGATCCTTAAAAAAATAACATTAACAAGCTTCTGTCAAAGAAGCCCCCAGGCATAATGGACGTACATATTTGAGTATGTGTAGGTCACAGGTGCACGGTTGAGCCGCACGAAAAGCTTTAAGGCTAATAAAAGAAGGAAAAAGCGAAAAGAGAGGAAAAAGCAATGGGAACAATAAGGAGAAGGAAACGAACAAAGAGTTCGGTGCTAGGCATAGAATCTTCGGAGTCTGGCCGCGTTCCAAGGGTTCGGCTCTAGGCGATTGTCTGACGCATCATGCAGGCGGTACGCTCCTCCAGTGAGAACTTCATCAATGATGTAGGGACCCTCCCATTTGGGCTTGAGTTTGTCCTTTTTCTTCTCCGGCAAGCGTAGAACGAGTTCGCCAACATTATAAGTCTTGGCCCGTACTTCTCTGCTTTGATATCTGCGGGCCTGTTGTTGATAGAATGCGGAACGTGCTTTTGCAACATCGCGCTCCTCCTCCAGGCCGTCTAGGCTGTCCTGCCGATCGATCTTGGCCTCTCTCTCTTCGTACATGCGCACTCGAGGTGAGTCATGAATAATGTCGCAGGGTAGCACAGCCTCTGCGCCTTACACCATGAAAAAAGGTGTGTATCCGGTAGTGCGATTAGGCGTGGTCCGCAGCCCCAGAGTACAGAGTCGAGCTCCTCAACCCAGTGCTTGTCTGATTCCTTCAAAGACCGCACCAGCCTAGGTTTGATGCCGCTCATAATAAGACCGTTGGCCCGTCGACTTGACCATTTGTTTGCGGGTGATAGACGGAGGTGTAATCGAGCTTAATGCCCAGATTGGCGCACCAATTTTTCACCTCATCGGCTGTGAAGTTGGAGCCGTTATCGGTGATGATGCTGTGTGGAACACCATAGCGGTGTACAACGCCGGATATAAGTCTATCACTGGTCCGGCTTCAGCCGTTTTAACTGGTTTGGCCTCTATCCACTTAGTGAATTTATCCACCATGACCGGCAGATATTTTTTCTTATGGCTTCCTCCTTTAAGGGGTCCGACCATATCAAGCCCCCTGATCGTGAAAGGCCAAGTGATGGGGATTGTTTGTAGAGCGGTGGGTGGCATATGGCTCTGGTTGGCAAAAATGCTGGCATCCGACGCAACGTTGGACAAGGTCCTGCGCGTCTGCTCGGGCCGTCGGCCAATAAAAACCTGTACAGAAGGCCTTGCTAACAAGGGCCCGAGCTGCGGCATGGTGGCCGCCGAGACCGGCATGAATTTCAGCCAAGAGCTGTCGCCCCTCCTCCTCGGAGATACATCTTTTAAGGACTCTGGTAGCGCTTTTCTTGTAGAGCTCTCCGTCATGAACCTTGTAGGCCTTCGAACGCCGGACAATGCGGCGGGCCTCGTTCTGATCCTCAGGGAGTTCCTTCCTATTAAGGTAGGCCAAGAAGGGTTCAGTCCATGGGGCAAGTACTGCCATAATGAGATGGGCCGACGGTGTTATTTCGGTGGCTGAGCCCCTGATGATATCGGTGTGTTCGGAATCTGGGGTTGTGTTCGGATCCGGACTGGTGTTGCCGCTCTCCCCTTTCCACACCACAGATGGCTTGAAAAGCCTTTCCAGAAAGATGTTAGGTGGGACGGGGTCGCGCTTGGCGCCGATGCGAGCAAGGACGTCCGCCGCTTGATTACTTTATCGAGCCAAGTGATGAAACTCGAGCCCCTCGAACCGAGCCGACATTTTTAGGACGACATTGCGATAAGCCGCCATCTTCGGATCTTTGGCGTCAAAATCTCTATTTATTTGAGATATTGCGAGGTTTGTGTCCCCGCGCACTTCTAGGCATTGTATGCCCATGGAGACGGCCATCCGAAGACCATGCAATAAGGCCTCGTATTCGGCTGCATTGTTGGAGTCTGTATATAATATTTGGAGTATGTACTGGACTACATCTCCAGTGGGGGACGTTAAAACAACGCCTGCTCCTAATCCTGCCAGCATTTTGGAGCCATCGAAATACATAACCCAGTTGGAATATGTGCCGTACTCTTTAGGGAGTTCGACCTCTGTCCATTTGGCGACGAAGTCCGCCAGTACTTGGGATTTAATGGCCCGACGCGGTTTGTATGTTATGTCGAATGGAAGGAGCTCAATGGCCCATTTGGCAATCCTGCCCGTAGCATCGCGATTGTTTATTATATCATTGAGTGGTACTTTGGAAGCCACCGTGATCGAACACTCTTGGAAGTAGTGTCGTAGCTTCGGGATGCCATGAAGACCGCGTATGCTATCTTTTGATAATGGGGGTACCGGGATTTGCATGGTGTGAGGACAGTGGATACATAGTATACCGGCTTCTGAAGCGGAAATTTGTGTCCGTCCTGTTCTCGTTCTACGACAAGCACGGCGCTTACCACCTGGTGTGTTGCCGATATGTATAATAACATGGGTTCGCCGACGTTCGGTGCGGCCAGGATTGGGTTGCTTGCTAGAAGGGCCTTTATTTCTTCCAGTCCGGCCGTTGCTGCATCCGTCCACTCGAAGTGATCGGTGCGCCTTAGAACGCGATAGAGAGGCAATGCCTTTTCTCCCAATCTGGAGATAAAGTGGCTTAAAGATGCCACGCACCCGGCGAGTTTTTGGAGCTGTTTAAGGTCCGTTGGCGTAGCCAATTGTGACAAAGCTCAGATTTTGGCTGGATTTGCTTCAATTCCTCTATTGGAAACGATGAAGCCCAACAGTTTTCTAGCGGGGACACCGAAAACGCACTTTTCCGGATTGAGCTTGATGTCATATGCACGGAGGTTGTTGAATGTGAGACTTAAATCGTCTATCAGTGACTCGACGTGCCTGGTTTTGATGACGACGTCATCCACATATGCTTCAACTGTCTTGCCGATCTGCTTCTCCAGGCATGTTTGAATCATGCGTTGGTAGGTGGCGCCAGCATTTTTGAGCCTGAAAGGCATGGTGTTGAAGCAGAAAGGCCCATATGGGGTAATGAATGCTGTTGCGGCTTGATCGAACTCCTTCATCTTGATCTGATGGTATCTGGAGTACGCGTCGAGGAAACACAGTGAATCGTGTCCTGCGGTTGCGTCAATGATCTGATCGATGCGAGGGAGGGGAAGGGATCCTTAGGGCAAGCCTTGTTGAGGTCTTTGAAATCGACGCATAGGTGCCAGGATTTATCCTTCTTTGGTACAATCACCAGGTTTGCTAGACAGTCCGGGTGTTTGATTTCTCTGATGAATCTGGCTTCCAGTAACTTGGCTGGCTCTTCTCCCATAGCTTGTCGTTTGGGTTCGGCTAGCCTGCGTGGGATTCCTGGCATGTCGGAGGGGTGCCAGGCGAATATGTCCCAGATTTCACGCAGGAACTCTCGTAGCGCGGCATCGACCGTTGGATCGAGTTGTGCCTCGATAGATGCTGTCTTGTTGGGGTCTGTTGGATGGACCTGGATTTTGACTATTTCTTCTGCTGGCTTGAAGGAGGTGGATTTGGGTCGTTTGTCTAGGATCACATCGTCCCTGTCCACCGTGGAGCGCAATGCGGTTAACTCTTCGGCCGCGAGGGCTTCAGATAATGCCTCAAGGGCGAGGGATGCGGTTTTATTTTTGGCGCGGAGTGCTATGTCTGGATCACTGGAGAGAGTGATTGTGCCGTTGGGCCCGGGCATCTTAAGCTTCATGTACCCGTAGTGAGGTATAGCTTGGAAGCGTGTAAATGCGTCTCGCCCCAAGAGGGCGTGATATCCGCTGTTGAAAGGTGTCGGTGTGGAACGACACCTATGGGATCACAAGAATCCCTACTACGGTTGCCGGGGCGCAGGGTTGCGAGGAGAGCAGGGCTAGTAGACAGCATAGGGATCGTTTACCCAGGTTCGGGCCGCGAGGATGCGTAAAACCCTAGTCCTGCTTTGGTGGGTGTATTTTTTAGAGTTCTTGAGCTCTCAAACTAGCAGTGGTCAGTGCGTGGTTCGAAAGAGCCGAATCCTCCTCCAGTATGCCATGGGCCTCCTTTTATAGTTGAAAGGGGCAGCCACAGTGACACACAGGAGGTGGAAAGGCATACAGTGCCCTGAGCTTATCGCTCGTATTACAGGACAAGACGCATTTAATGCATAGCTTAGGTGTCCCCTTGCTTTATTGGGGACGGGGGCGAGGCCCGTCCCGTCCGTCGCCGCTCCTCCTCGCCTTGACACGCGCCCTGGCTAGTGAGGTGCGTGGTGCCATGTAGGCAATCAGGCAGGTGAGGTGGCGCGGTGGCGGAGCCTTCACGAAGATCTGCATGCCGCCACGCAGGCGCTCGATGAGTTGGCCTGGGAGCTGCATGTTGCCACGCAGGTGCCTGCCCAGCTGGTTGGGCTAGCAGCTGCATGTGAACGGTGGTGGAAGCTTGTTTGGCGCGGGTTTGGCGGTGGCCCCGCTGGCGTCCTTGGCGAGGGTCTTGCCGGGTGGCCCGGCAAGGGTCTTGCCGTGGCGTGCTGTCGATCCCCGGCGAGGACCTTGCCGGGGGTCTGGTGGCCTTCCTCGGCAGGGATCTTGCCGAGAATCGTCGTCTTCTGATCCTCATCTGATCTTGAATATATCTTCACAAAGATCCGCATGCCACCACAGAGGTGCCTTCCCGAGCCCTGGCCCCATGTTGATGACGGCGTTGGGGACCGTGGGCTCAAGGGTGGCTCGCTCTGTTGGTGTGGGGCGAGCTGTCCCGGCAAGGGTCTTGTCGGGGCCGCTGAGGCCGCCCGGCAAGGGTCTTGCCGGGGGAACCTACTTCGCCCCTCTGCTCTTTGTGGTCTTGGCCTTGGCGTTGCTTTGATTGTCTTGGGCTTCAGTCTTACCTTGGCTCACCTCCCCTGTTCTGCTTGGTGTGGTCGTGGGCGCAGCTCTGACTACCCGTGCACAGGTAAAGGGGTACAAAAGCGTGCCCCTCTTTTTGTACACCGACAAAAGGGGCCACTTGGAAGGTTATCTCTTCGGACCGATAATTCTCCGGCGTGCCGAATACCACGTCAAGTGTGATTTTTCCCGCACACCGCGCCTCCCGACTGGGAATGATTCCTCGGAAGGTCGTGCTGCTTTGCTCGATGCGGCTCCTGTCTATTTCCATTTTGTGGAGTGTATCCTCATAAATGAGGTTTAGTCTGCTGCCGCCGTCCGTGAGAACCTTGGTGAGCCGAAAGCCGTCCACGATTGGACTGAGGACCAAGGCGGCTGGTGCTCGGACTGTCCTGTATTTTGGTTCGTCACTGGCATTAAAAGTTATAGTCGTGTTGTTCCAAGGGTTTATTGCCGAAATTTGGCACACTTCGGCGAGTTCGCGGAGTGCCCTTTTGCGCCTATTGTTTGAAGCAAATGTCTCGAAGACCGTCAATACTTTGAGGTTGTCGTCTTCCGGGGGGTGTTGTTCTGGGGTATTCTTGGTGAGGATATCCTCGCCGCTCTTGGCCACTTGCCGGAGTATCCAACATGCTCTAAGGCTATGGGTTGGTATGTTATCCGAAGTTGTGTGTATTTTGCATGGCCCATCGAGCCATCCTTCCAGAATGGTTTCGCGCCCCGTAGTGGACTTGTATTTCTTTACTATTGGACCGGGCGTGCCACAAGGGTGCGCCCTTTTCGCCTGAACGAGGGGTTGAGTGGGGACCGATGGTTCCCAACGGGCTGCCTGAGTTTTCCAGGCGCTTTCCATTGCGTTGTACTTCTGTGCCATAGTTGCCAAGTCAGCAAAGTGTAATATGCGACGGCGGTTGATGGCGTTGAGGATTCCTTCGTCCATGCAATTGGTGCGGAAGCTGAGATCGCGTCTTCGTCACGGCAATCTTTAATCTTGTCCTTGACAAGAAGGAATCTGGCCCAGAAGTGATGGACCGTTTCCTGAGACTGCTGTTGTATGCTCCTGAGCGCGCTTATGTCCGGGTGGGTGGGTGGATTTAAATCTGAACCTTGACCCAATTTTGGATCTGGAGTCTGAAGATCTTCCGGACTCAACAGTCCAGGCTCCGGGATATCAACTGATTTTTTAGGCTTGTCGTCTGATTCTATGTTCAGAGGACAAGATGCATCTCTTTGCAGGTGGGTGTGTCCGGTTCTTCGAGGTCGGGGATCCGGACATAGTCCGTCCTCAGTATAGAGGAAGAGTTGTCGCCTCGCTCCTCGACTACCGCTATCTAGTGGGTGATCGGTGGAGCTTTGGTTTCTCTCTGATCGGGTTTAAGCCCAATTCGATCGTAGTCTGTAGCGACCCCCAGGGAGGCGATGCGATCTAAGAGCTCGTTTAAAGACGAAAGCTTCACCGCTGCTTGGAGTGTTCGGAGTCAATGCGAAGGGGATTTTCGATGACTTGAGAGGTCAGCGTTGGCTTAACGGCCGAACGGGCGGTCATGGTAAAGCCTCCCAGCCGGAGGGTTTGGCCTGGGGCCAATGCTCCTCCAGAGGTGATATTGTCCTGGAGAATAAGGCGAGCAATCGATCCTATCTTCGACGTCACAGTGGAACTCTCAATGAAAGCACCAATGTCGGTGTCAAAACCGGTGAATCTCGGGTAGGGGGTCCCGAACTGTGCATCTAAGGTAGATGGTAACAGGAGACGGGGGACACAATGTTTACCCAGGTTCGGGCCCTCTTTATGGAGGTAATACCCTACTTCCTGCTTGATTGATCTTGATGAATATGAGTATTACAAGAGTGGATCTACCACGAGATCGTAATGGCTAAAACCCTAGAAGTCTAGCGTGTATGACTATAATTGTTTATATTCGCCTCTACAGACCTAGCCCTCCGGTTTATATAGACACCGGAGGGACCTAGGGTTACCTAAGGTCGGTTATAGAGAAAGGAATCTTTATATTCGGTTGCCAAGCTTGCCTTCCACGCCAAGGAGAGTCCCATCCGGACACGGGTAGAGTCTTCGGTCTTTGTATCTTCACAGCCCATCAGTCCGGCCCACGGCTAACAGGCCGGACGCCTGAGGACCCCTTAGTCCAGGACTCCCTCACTTGCGTCGAGCAAAATGTTTCTTTCTGAGTTCTCTTCCAGTGGGGGCACGCTGAGTGCACCCACTGGGTGTAGTCCCTAAGCCTCTGTCGGACAAGATGAGTCGGGCAGAGGTTTTAAGTCTCCTCGTAAACCTCCACGCAGTCGACACGGTAAATATCTTTTAGTCTGAAATTGAATCAATCGGATGCATCTTCAGACGCTTGACATGGTAAATAAGCTCAGCCTGGAGCTGAGTCAGTCGGACTGATCTTCGTGCACCCGGCACGGAATAAATTCAGCCTGGAACTCGGTCAAGCAGGTGAATCTTCGTGCTCTCGGCACGGTGAATGAATTCGGCTTTGAAACTACCGACTGTAGAAAAAAGCTGGACACTCCAGGGAGTAATCGTTCCAGTAGTACTTCTTATATTGACCGTTAGATTTTGCGTGAAAGCGGTATTTGTAAGAGTACATTGTATCCGTAGAGGAGCTTCATTTTCACCCTTTTGCATGAAAAGGGGTATTTGTTTGAGTGGACGTGCTTCCTGATTGATCGGGGTATGTTGACTGCAAGGAAAAATTTGGTGGCACTTGTATGTCTCCCGGAGGAGATAGACTAGTGGTCTGACATGGATGTGCCATGAAACCCGAGTGACGAGGCTAATGTGTGGGCTGACTCTCCGGAGAGAGGCCACTCATTATCCTGGGGGAACACCAGCACATGCCATCTCTGAGTCCAAGTTTGTGAAACTGACGCCTTGGAGCCTAGGATAGGGCCAAGTGTATCCGAAGAGGAGTGTTGTTTTCACCCTTTTGCAGTCCTGAAGATGACTTTAGGTAATGATTTGGGCGATCGTCCGAGTGGATAGTACTACCCTAATAGATTTTCGGTAGACCGAGCATGTATGGTCAGAAAGATATTCCGGATGTGATCAATGGGTTGAGTGAATGGGCGTAACCCCTGAGGGCGGCATGGCCAACGGCTGTGCGTAGCCCCCGAGTGATGCTCGAAAGAGGTAAGCTTGCTACAGAGTGTGATATGAGGTTTGATCATATGAGTAACTTAGTCGTTCCCGTGTTGGGGGTGTAGAGGTAAAGACATGCCCAACAGATGGTGATGCGCGAGGCGGCCGAGGGGCGATGATGTGTACAACCGAGTGACGACGCACGAGGCAGCCGAGTGGTGAAGACTGCAAAACCGATTGGCAACGCGCGGAGCGGCTGAGTGGTGAAGACGTGCCCAACCGAGTGGCAACGCGCGGGGCGACCGAGTCATGATGTGCGAGGTGCCCGAATGATGAAGACGTGCACAACTGAGTGGCAACGCGCGCGGCGGCCGAGTGGTGAAGACGTACACAACCGAGAGGCGACGCACGGAGCGGCCGAGTGGTGTAGACGTGCACAACCGAGTGGCGTGGTGTGGGACGGCCGAGTGAGGATGCGCGAGGTGGCCGAATGATGAAGACGTGCACAACTGAGTGGCAATGCGCGGGGCGGCCGAGTGGTGAAGACGTGCACAACCGAGAGGCGACGCACGGAGCGGCCGAGTGGTGAAGACGTGCACAACCGAGTGGCGTAGTGCGGGACGGCCAAGTGAGGATGCGCGAGGTGGCCGAGTGAAGGACTACGTGTCCAGCCAAGTGGTGATGCGTGGGGCGGTCGAGTGACAGATTGCGTGTCGCAGCCCCCGAGTGCGGCATAGCCCCCGAGCGTACTACAGGCTTCGACAACGGACATGTCGGTATACGAGAAATATAGTTTTGAATGGATGATTTGCAATTCATCGAGTCGGACTCAGGTAAAGATGAGGAGAAGCTTCCGAGTGAGGCTCCAAAGAGGCAAACTCGCAAAAGAGTGAAGTGTGAAGTTTAATTATAAAAGGGACTTATCTGTCTCATGCCTGATGAGGTCTATATCATTGATACGATGAAGAGGATTCCACAGAGGGGTTGGCCGAATGTGTTTGAAGTCAACAGAGTGACAAGGTCGGTGTTGTGGTGCGCTGGGACCGGTATGGTGACCGAGTCCGAGCAGCGACGAAGTTGGCGCATAGGGCCGTCGAGTGATCATGTAACTTGTGTAAAAAATGGCACAAGCCAACGAAATAATTTCTCGAGGAAATTTGATGTGTCCTGAAATGATTTGTGTGAATAACACCCATAGACACCCGCTGGGAGTGCATGGGGCTTGCTAGTTAACCAGCAAGAGTCTGAAAGAGCGAAGGATCCGTTCGAACTTGTCGAAGCGACGGATGCGACTGAACTCATTGGAATACTAGCTCAAATAAAACGGAAGTGCAGTGTTTCGACTGAGTTGCAGCCCCAGAGGACCGATGCAAACTCGAAATGAAGAACGACACATGGTGTTCATGAATGATGTATGCAAAAAATGGAAGTTGGATTCGGGAGTCACATAACCAGTACTAAGCAAGTATGTGAAAATAAGCAGCCGAGCGTAGAGGTACACTCGGTGGCGTGGCCTCCGAGTGAACGTGATGTGTGAATTACGGGATACTCGGGAAGACGAAAATAATAGAATGTAAAATGACTTAGCTGTTTGAAGGCGCGTGGGCGGCCGAGTGGTGATGGGGCGACCAACCGAGTGGCGACGCGCGGGGCGGCCGAGTGGTGATGAGGTGACTAACTGATGGCGACGCGCGGGGCGGCCGAGTGGTTATGAGGTGACCAACCGATGGCGATGCGCGGGGCGGCCGAGTAGTGATGAGGTGACCAACCGATGGCGACGCGCGGGGCGGCCGAGTGGTGATGAGGTGACCAACCTATGGCGACGCGCGGGGCGGCCGGGTGATGATGAGGTGACCAACCGATGACGATGCGCGGGCCCGCCGAGTGGTGATGAGGTGACCAACCGATGGCGACGCGCGGGGCGGCCGAGTGATGAGGTGACCAACCGATGGCGAAGCGCGGGGCGGCCGAGTGGTTATGAGGTTACCAACCGAGTGACGACGCGCGGGGCGGCCGAGTGGTGATGAGGTGACCAACCGATGGCGACGCGCGGGACGGCCGAGTGGTTATCAGGTGACCAACCGAGTGGCGACGCACGGGGCGACCGAGCGGTGATGGGGTGACCAACCGATGGCGACGCGCGGGGCGGCCGAGTGGTTATGAGGTGACCAACCGATGGCGACGCATGGGGCGGCCGAGTGGTGATGAGGTGACCAACCGATGGCGACGCGCGGGGCGGCCGAGTGGTGATGAGGTGACCAACCAGTGGCAACGCGCGGGGCGGCCGAGTGGTTATGAGGTGACCAACCGAGTGGCGGCGTGCCGGGCGGCTGAGTGGTGATGAGGTGACCAACTGATGGCGACGCGCGGGGCGGCCGAGTGGTTATGAGGTGACCAACCGATGGCGACGCGCGGGGCGGCCGAGTGGTGATGAGGTGACCAACCGATGGCGACGTGCGGGGCGTTCGGTTGATATAGACACGTCCCGCGAAGTGTCGATGCATGAGGTGTCCGAGTGATGAAGATGCGTGCGGCCGAGTGGCGATGCGCGAACGACCGAGTGATGATGGCTTGTTGAGCAGTTGATTACGGTGCTTCACCGTTCGGGAGCCGAATCGTTCATTGGAACAAAGGAGATGCGGACCGGCCGCCGTAACTGCCGTTGTTGTTGTCGATGATGTTCTCGATGTTAGCCAACCAAGTAGTACCAGGCGAACCGACCGAGTGAACCCATGGGCTTCACAGTCGAGTGAGCGTCGTCCGAGTGGACTCCTCATCCAAGTGCACCCGCTGGTCCGAGGGAATCACAATTGTGCTGCGATCCGGTTGGTGTGGAGCTGGCTGGGCAGGCCGACGCGGAGTGCTGGGCTTGGAGGCCTCGGTGAGGTTCGGCATGGATGTACCCACGAGTGCTATCCCACCCGATGGAGGCGGGCGGCTTGATCGCTTGCAGGCGGACCGGATCCAAAGTGCGTGGGAGAAGTTGTCCACGTCTAGCGCCGAATTAATCTGCATGCAAGTGGTTTAACACTAATTAAGTGAGAGTCAAAGCCATTCGTGCATGTAATGGACGTTTCCCACGGCCATTTATCTCTGCATGCAGGACATAAATGGGAAGGAATTAAGATTAGAAGGAAAGTGGAAGGCAGGGCGCACAGCTCCCTGATCAGCCATGGCGGCGGCAGTTTTTGGCGCGGATCCATCGCGAGGTGAGGCGGCTGCGATGAATCCGAGTGCGGGACGGCGTTCTCCTGCGAGGCTGCGTGCGGGCGGAGACCCGGTGGCTCCCGTCATGTTGTGATCGGAGACGTGGGCAGCCCCGGCGTTGGTGTTGCGTCCGGTCCGTGCATCCACCGCCGCGGTCGTCGCCGCGTGGTTGACGAGGGACACCGCGGAGTGGCAATGTGCGGGCCGTTGAGTGATGAAGACGCGTCCAGCTGAGCAACGGTGCACGTGCAGCTGAGTGAGGAAGACGCGTCCAGCTGAGCGACGACGCATAGGCGGCCGAGTGAGCTAGGGTCCATGGCCTAGTGAACTTGAGTCTGCATCCGAGTGGATTCATCTATGTGAACTCTAGACGAATCGGGTTCGCAGCTGTCCGAGTGGAAGATTCATCGGGTGAACCTGCAAGTTACTAGCAAACACGGCCAGGAAGTTCAAGGCCTGATGGTCAGTCATACATGCATGCATGCACGAATTAACTAGGGTCCGTGGCCTAGCAATCAGATAAGTGGCATTAGTAATCCATCAATTGGCCGCTTAATGAGGCAGCCAATTAATTTGACGTGGGAGATCACCACGCCCTTCAGTTGCCTGTACTCCGCATTAACCTGCATGCAGGTAATAGGGGAGATGGCCCACTCACCTTGCATGGTTAAAGGAGAAAGGAAAACCATGGCCGATAGCCAACGACGGAGGGAAGAACCGCCGCACCCGGAGGAGCGACGGGTGGATCCGCGCGCGCGCCACAGCGACCACGCTGGAGAAGCTGACGAGGAGGAGTGCAGCACGCCTGCGACGTCGGCAGGAGGTGTGGTTCTGGTGCGGATGGACGCGCCCGAGGTCAGCGAAGCCGGATGGGTGGCGGTTGACTTGGTGGAGGCGTCGGTGGTCGACGACGAAGAAGACGGGTGACAACGGACTGGCCATGTCAAGAGCTCGGCCTCCATGGCGCTCGTCAGAACAGAGCTTGGTGGCACGGCTGCGCTGCAGCTATTGCTCGCGCTCGTGCATGTACATACAGAAGAAAAAACAACCATTGTTAGATTAAAGATCGATTGTAAAGAACAAGATAGTATGGAATGGGACTTCCTGATCCCTCTGTACGAAGAGTGTCATGTCTCTCCTGTGGATGGAGTGATGTCCGGAACATCCTGGATGAAACCCTCCATTGATGATTGTTGATCGACGGACGAAGATCAAAGAAATAAAACCATTTGCATCATGGCTCAATAGACGCCATGCTCCATGGTGGGCGCCAACTGTCGTGGGAACGATTCCGACAATAATAAGGTATAGGGTAAGGGAGCATGATCTATCAAGATGCATATGGGTGACACGGTGGTTTTAGCGAGTTCGGGCCTCTCACGGTGGAGATAACATCCCTACGTCTCGTGCTCCGGAGAGGCTTTGTTTTATCTGAGTATGTATCCGGAGATTACAATGAGAGAGAGAGAGAGGAACGGATCCCCATGCCAGAGCTAAGTCCTGAGACTAATGGCGAGTGAGTAGAGGGAGAAGAATGAGAACCTGCCCCAAGTCTAGTGGTGGGGGTGGTTTATATAGAGTGCGCCACCCCCTCACCTCCTATGTTACAAAGTGGGGCATGAATGCCATAATGCCAGCCCACTACCAAGTTTTCACTATGAGAATGATGCTTGGGCTGCTTTGCTGCTTGCTGGTCTTCGTATGCCCGAGTGAGTCATACGGTCGAGTGGTGAACTGTTACCCGAGTGGATGGTATGATGCTTGGTCGAGTGGATAGTATGCCGTTTGTCAAAGTGGATAGTATGCTGCTTGTCCAAGTGATAGTATGTCTGTATGAAATTTATCTGGACCCACATGTTGTGTGGACCCCATGCTTTATGATATTTCGACCCTTCGTGGGTCTACCTGTTATTTGTATCCCCAACACCTGGGTCAAAATTCTTCTACGACGTGCTCAATTTCTTCAACCTCTGGCCCAGGATCTCAGCCCAAACTCAATCACCAACCACTGCCATTTCCAAGTTTTCTGTGAAGTGTATCTCCAGACAGAGCCAACTGTCCTTCTCTTCTGGGAATTCTTTTATATCAACCACCAAACTGAATTCAAAGATGGTCCCAGTATAGAACTTGGTGGAATCTCCCAAGGATTGGAACAAAACTTGGTTTTATTGTAGAAATACCGCTCCACAAGGTGAAAAAACCCTGCCGGGTTATAGATTGGACCAACTCAATGCTAGTGTTGCCTTTCCGAGATGGCCATCCGAGGAGGAGCGGAAACAAATTGCACCTTTTTATTCCAAGTTAAGGGCTTTGACGGCTAATGGCCTCACCAAGATCGAGACCCAGTGTTGGATAAGCTGGCAAATCCATCCCCTTTGCTTAAGGGGCGACTTGGTGTGCAACTATACTGATGAGCCAGTAGATGCGCAATGCTTCAGTCAAGTCAATCTGTCTGAAGAGGAGATTAATAAAGCCACAAAGAAACTGCAGGGAGAACCCCAAGAAAAATTCAATAAGACTGGGCTAGCTCCCTTCTGTCTCACCAATCTCGTGCCTCAAGTAAGTGTATTTGTGCTTTCTTGCTTATGTTGTTCATGATTTATTTTCTGCCTCAAGCTTAATTATCGGCTCATCATACATGCAGGCGGACTCCAGGTTTTGGAAGAACAAAGCTCGGAAGTCTGCTCCTCCTCCAGTTGAGCAGGAAAATGAGCCGGTCGATGCTGATGAGGAGGCTGCTGGAGATGATTCGGAGGTAGAGCTCGACTCACTTGGTCGTCTTTTTATTGAACTTGCTGACGCTCCCTCTTTTCAGGATTACACCAAGACCAGCAGAGCCAACAATGTTGAGGTAATTTAAATTTCATCAAGCTCGGAAACATTTGTCCCGAAGAGAGCGAGACGAGTCGTCAGAAAGGTACTGTTTTCGCATCCAGATGCTCACTTAGACCCAAAATTTATTTTGAAGAAAACACATGTCATGGAGGAACACGATCACCTATGGGGCCACGGGCCCCTTGTGGTTTGGCAAGGGGAAGATCACATTGCACAAAGAACGGAGGCCATGAAGCAACACGACGACGAGACTCTGGCGGTTTTTACCCAGGTTCGGGCCACTGAGAAGTGTAAAACCCTACTCCTGCTTTTGGTGGATTGGATGGTGGAACACTACAACACGCAACGCTCAAGCTCGGCAAGGTGGCCTTGGGAAGTGCTGCTACGCGTGTACAAGTGTGTAAAAAGTCTGAATCTCTGTCTAGGTTGCCTTGGACCTCCTTTTCTAGTCTGAGGGGTAACCACAGTGGCAAAATAGACATTATCCTATGATTAGACAGCTAACAGTGCTATCATACCCAACTCTGCCACTTAGAACAAAATGCCATATATGCTACCTTAGCTGGCGTGCGGGGGGTGCATCCCCAGCAAGGTTATACCACCGCTTAGCCATCTTTTCCTTATTATCTTGACACGCCTCTGGACAGGTGTCAAATGGATGTGATCTGTCTCCCAGCCAGCTGCCACATGCTTGGTGATTGCCACTTAATCGCCTGGGGGGCTTGACACCGCATCGATAAGTGACTGGCGTCGCAGTGCGGTGGAGCGGTGGTGTCTTGGCGCGGTTTTGAGTCTTGGTGGCCTAGGCAAGCCTTCCGGGGTAAATCTAGACTTGCTTCCGGAGCGTTGTCGACCTGGACGGGCCCTCCTGCCCGGCAAGGGAGCCCTTCCCAAGGTGATATCCTGTTGTCTTATTCTTCATAATGCGCTCCTTGATCTCACGAAGAGCGGCTTCTCTGGCTTGGCTTTGTGTTACATGTTGGTATTGGATGTGTGATCGCCAGCATGCCTCTGTATGAGTCTGGTCAGCGAATGCTGATGTTCATTGCACCGACGGGAGCCCACAGGCCTAGCCCACACGCGCTGCCAGGCATTGGTGGGGTAGGCCCTAACAAATATACAGGCGAGCACTTCGATCATGCCGCAAGGGGGTTCATGTCTTCCTTGACATCTTCTTTGCTTCTTCATTAACGTGGGATTGAATCAGCTTCCGGTTTCCCCGCGAGTCGTGCGAATTCAAAAGCCGTGCGGTTACCCACGTACAGGGGCAGGGGGCACCCACGTTCTGGGGTAATTAATTGAAGCGCCTGTGCACGACCCCTGGGGAAGAGGTAACTGCCTTTTTACTTCACACCACCACACCTGCGGTTTCTGCCACATACGCTGCATGCATTGCATAGGGTAGGTAATGGACGCGCAGGGCGCGGGAATGAGTGCCATGGTAGAAAGCTAGGCGCCCTAGATTGGCGCAGGAGGGCGGTCGACGAATCTGGACGCCGTCAGCGGCGCAGACGACCCAGATAGGCGAGGCGGGGCGGTTGCCTCTTGGGTGGCGAGGAGCTAGCCCCCGGCCACACTCCGGTATAAAAGGAGGCGTGAAGGTGGCAGGAGGGGCTCGACCTGCACATTCCCTTCTCCTTCTTCTCGCGCTCTCCTTCCACCATGGCGAGGGGAAGTGGGCGCGGTAGAGCTCCAGCGACGGCGATGAGGGCTTCGTCTCGGCACCATATCCCTGCCTCTGCTGCAGACACAGGGGCAGGATCCAGTGCGCAAGGTGGAGCTATGGGGCATGGTCATGGCCACCGTGGTTCTCGGGGCCGAGGAGGAGGACGTGGTGGTGGTTTGGCCACTCCTCTTCCAGCCGCTCCAAATCCTCCGGAGGGCCATGTTGGAGATACGGCGTTGGAATTCCTTGTTAGGCTGCGCGAGCCCCCGCGCAGCCATCTTTGGCTTCCTACCCCCTTTGCGAGGGTAATGGAGGTCGACCAGCCGCACAGACTGAAGCTACACATGAGGGGTTGGTGTAATGGCAACATGTAGGTGGACGTGGAGTTCACCGCACCTCATGTCATGCTTCTCCTGCGTGGTTGGGAGACCTTTGCTCGTGCCCATAGCCTGGCGGAGGGGCACATTCTCCATTTTAAGCTAATGGAGGCCGATCTGCTCTCCATCAAGGTCTTCGGACACTTGGGTGCTCGTTTAGGGTGCTACGGAGAGCTTGACTAATGAAGAAAGTTCCTCCTCGAGCAATAGCAACGAGGAGGACACCGGTGCGGAGGGCGGCGACAGCAAGTCCCCGGTCGCCAAGCATGAGGGCGACGACACGGACTCAAGTTGAAAGCCGGTCGCACCGTCACCGTCAGCCAGGCATCGGCAGCACCATCATCTGCACCTGGCCTTCTCCCCGGCAGAGCGATTTTCCAGGGTGTTGGGTGTGGATGCCTTCGCCTCCTCCAACTGGACTCCGGCAGGCTTCCTCATGGACTCCGGATTCGTCTTCCCTGCCGGTGTCCCTCCTACCGCGTCCCTCTGGTCCTGGCGGTCGTGGCCAGGGCATCGCCTGGCCGCTCCTTCCACCCTTCCGGCTTCGTCCTCGCCCTCCCGATCTTGTCAGGCTGCGCCCCACAGGCCCTGACGGGGTCAGGCTGGGCTTCAGCCCAGGCGCTCCTTTTGCCCTCTTCACCTCCCTCTGTAGCTCCTAGGAGGAGGGGACAAGAAACGCATTACAGGGCACTTATCCTTTTTCAATTTAAAAGATGTAGGCATCTGCCAAATTTTAGCTTGAATTATGTAATATTCCATCCATGTTTGTATCTTGTATGATCTGTACTTACTCTGCATGAATGGAAAAGATGCTTTGCCTTGAGCCCGTGCACGTGTCTTTCAACACGCTAAGGAAACAGTCCCTTTGTACCCTCTAGTAGGCAAGAGTTTTCCCGGCAAGACATCCCGCCAACCCTCTCACCACGGCTTCTACTGGACCTAGTCACTGGGCCAGGAGCGAGGATAAGAGATGGCTCCCCACGCCAACTCCCCTCAAATGCCACTACAACCATCCCAGCCAAGAATGGGAGCACAAATGATGGAAGCGGCAAGGTTCTCCAATCACATAAGATTTTTTTATACTCTGAATAAAACATGGATGGCAAGGCAAAACTTATCTGTGTTGATTGCCCTTCTCGTCGCCTCGAGAAAAAGGAGTTGCCGGGGACCGATATGCTAGGCCGCTCTCACTCCGTCCCTTCGGGGAGTTCATCCGCGGCAGGGACCCTGTTGATAGTACGGGGGGAAGGAAAATAGCAGCACATAATCCTCACCAAATGGATTGATTATCATAGCAAAAATTGTACTTAAGGATGCATGCATGCAAGTCTAGGCGCCAGCGCTTCGTTTTATTATCTTTGCATAGGGTCTACGCTTGGCTTTGTACAAAAGGTTACATGCGCAGCGGCAATGCTTGTACAAAAGGTGGTTGCCGGGGCCGAGCCCGGCAGCCGCACCTTACGGGTAGAACTTACGAAGATGCTCAATATTCCATGAGTTTTGCATTTTGATGCCATCTTCGGTCTCCAGACGGATTGTGCCGGGTCTGGTGACTTGTACTACCCGGTAAGGGCCTTCCCACTTCTGCGTCAACTTGTTTGAACCCTTGGTAGACTCAACGTGCCTAAGGACAAGGTCGCCTTCCTTGAGGCTCTGAGCATGCACCTTGCGGCTATGATAGCGGCGCAGGGCCTGATGGTAGCATGCAACACGCACAGTGGCCCAGAGATGATCTTCCTCGAGGAGCACGACATCGTCATGCCGTAGCTGCTCTTGCGCTACTTCATCATAGGCAAGTACTCGAGGTGACCCGTTTATCAGTTCCCTGGGGAGCACTGCTTCTGCCCCATACACAAGGGAGAAGGGAGTCTGGCCGGTAGCTCGATTTGGTGTCGTTCCGAGGGACCAAAGAACCATCGGCAGCTCTTCGATCCAACGCTTGCCGCATTTTTGCAACTTGTCAGAAGTTCTTGTCTTGAGCCCGCACAACACATCATTATTCATCCTCCCAGCTTGCCCATTGCTCTGTGGATGAGCAACAGTGGCAAAGAATACCTTGCTTCTAAGGCTTTGGATGTACTGCATAAATGTGCGGCTCATGAACTGGGTGCCGTTGTCGGGTACTCCAAAGCGGCACCCCAATCCTTTCAAGAATTTGACAGCTGATTGTGCGCTCACCTTCCTCACTGGCTCCACCTCAGGCCACTTTGTAAACTTGTCGATCGCCACGTACAAGAATTCAAAGCCCCCGGCAGCACGAGGGAAGGGGCCCAAGTTATCGAGCCCCCAGACCGAGAATGGACAGGATAAAGGGATCGTCTGGAGAGCTTGAGCTAGTTGATGGATGTTTTTGGAATGGAACTAACAAGCCTCACACTTGGCGACCAACTCAGTTGCATCCTGGAGTGCTGTGGGCCAATAGAAACCCTGCTGGAAAGCTTTTCCGACCAGGGCTCTTGATCCAATGTGAGAACCACACACACCCCTATGTATCTCTCCCAACAGCTTCAGCCCATCTTCCCGGCAAATGCACTTCAATTTCATGTCGTTTGGCCTTTTTCTCTATAGTGTGTCATTGACAAAGTGGTACATATTGGACCGTTGGGCTACTTTTTCAGCTTTTTCTTGCTCTTCAGGAAGTTCCCCTGTTTGAACGAAATGGACTATGTGCTGCACCCAAGTTGGAGCCTGTGGCTCGACAACAAGGATTAAAGGCATCTCCTCGTTCGTGGGAGCGCTTATGTTGACCGTAAGAACCCGTGGTTCTGCGGGAGGGTGATGCTCACCAACCAAAGCGGGGTCATCCCCGGCAGCCTCTCTACTGGCGGCTTCAGGAAGTTCTGCCGGGAAATGCTCACCGGAGTTCAACTTTCTCCTTTTCCTAGCCAACATTGAAGGAGACACTGATGGCTGAGTTAGATGGAGGACAGAAGTCCCTGGTTCCATAGGGAGCTTTTGTGCGGCGCACTTAGACAAGTGATCAGCGATGCTATTCTCCGTACGTGGCACATGCTCTGCTTGTAATCCATCAAAGTGCTCTTCCAGCTTTCTCAGCTCCTCCACATATGCCTCCATCAACGGGCTCTAATAATCCTTGTTGACTTGTTTCACCACGAGTTGAGAGTCTCCGCGGATAACTAGTTTCTTGATTCCCAACTCCACTGGAATTCTGAGTCCCGCAAGGAGTCCCTCATACTCAACAGTGTTGTTGGTAGCCTTCTCCCGGGTAAAGTGCATTTGAACCACATACTTGAGACGCTCTCCTGTGGGGGCGATAAGAAGCACGCCGGCTCCGGAGCCCTGTAGTGAGAAAGCTCCATCAAAGTACATGATCCATTCTTGAGGTGCCTGTTTGCCGGGGAGAATTGTCTCAGGTACTTCTTCGTTTGGAGTAGGTGTCCATTCCGCAATAAACTCCACCAGCGCTCTGCTCTGAATAGTTGAGGTGCCCTCATACTTTAAGCCAAGGCTTGGTAGCTCTAGTGCTGACTCAACTATCCTGTCGGTGGCTTCAGGGTTCCTTAATATGCACTGCAGCGGGAAACGGGTGACAATTATGATCTCGTGGGCTTGGAAGTAGTGGCGCAGCTTCCTCGAGGCCATGATAAGGCTGAAGATCAACTTTTGTACTCCAGAATATCTCGACCTGCCCCCCTGCAATAGGGAGCTGACAAAGTAAACCGGTCGTTGTACCACTTTCTTCCTTGCCGCGGCCTTGGCGTTGCCCTCGCTGGTTAGCCTTGCATCTTCCTGGTTTGTGTCTAGCCCTGCCGCGGGTGTTTTGGTTCTACCTCCGAAAGGGTCTGTTGCTGCAGCTGCTTCCTCATCCACTTCTCGTTGTGCCACCAACGCAGCACTAACCACTTGATTCATTGCAGCTAAATATAGCAACAACGGTTCTTGTGGTTTAGGTGCGACAAAGGTGGGAGCAGAGGAAAGGTAAATTTTTAAGTCTTGCAGCGCTGCTTCTGCTTCCGGGGTCCACTTCATCGGGCCTGCCTTCTTCAGGATTTTAAAGAAAGGCAAGGCACGTTCGGCTGATTTGGAGATGAACCTAGTCAGCGCGGCAACGCATCCAGTCAAACACCTCACGCCCTTGACAGTCCTGGGTGCTTGTATCTGCTCGATTGCTTTGATTTTGTCGGGATTGGCCTCTATTCCCCGTTGGGACACAAACAAACCAAGGAGCTTGCCTGGTGGGACGCCAAACACACATTTCTCCGGGTTTAGCTTCAAATTGATCTTGCACAAGTTTGCAAAGCTCTCTTCCAGGGCTTGGATGAGGGTTGCTCTATCCCGGGTCTTGACCACTATATCATCCATATAAGCTTCTACGTTCCTGTGCAGCTGGGGCTCGAAACCAATATGTACTGCTCTCGAAAAAGTGGATCCGGCGCTCTTTAACCCGGAAGGCATACGCACAAAGCAGTGTGTGCCACTTGGAGTTATGAACGCGGTTTTCTCTTCATCTTCCTTGGCCATGAATATCTGATGATACCCGGAGTATGTATCCAAGAAGGAAAGCAAATCACATCCGGAGGTGGCAACAATTTGGTCAATGCGCGGCAGGGGGAAAGGATCTTTTGGACATGCTTTGTTCAAGTTAGTGAAATCAATGAGAGCCTCCATTTCCCGTTTGCCTTGTGCACTACCACTAGGTTCGCTAACCAAGTTGGATGCAGCACCCCTCTGACCAAACTAGGTGCTTCAAGTTTCTTGATCTCCTCGGCAATGAACTGTTGTCGCTCTAAAGCTTGCTTTCTGACCTTCTGCTTGACGGGCTGAGCATGAGGGCAGATAGCAAGGTGGTGCTCGATTACCTCCCTGGGAACACCGGGGATGTCGGACGGTCGCCGAGCAAACACGTCGACATTCACCCGCAGGAAGGCAACGAGCGTGCTTTCCTATTTATCATCAAGGGTTGCGCTGATAGTAAATGTACCATCAATGCCATCCTACTTGCTGGGACCTTTTTCATAGTAGGTGAAGCAACCTTGGATCTCTTGCTAGTGGAACTCTCCGGTAGGTCGTCAATGTGTGCAGCGCACTCCGGAGAGGCGCGCTTCCCGGAGTCATTGCCGGCATATCTGCTAGCCTTCTTTCCCCTCTCAGTTTCCTTGGCGGGAGCTGAGGCCTCTGTGGCCTCAGCTGCTACCGCGTCTCGGTACATCTGATCCACACATATGATTGCATCTTTCTTATCCGACGGGATGGAAATGACACCCATCGTCACTGGCATCTTCAAGGTGTTGTAGGCATAATGGGATGCTGCCATGAATTTTGGCAGAGCAGGGCGACCAAGAATTCCATTGTAAGGAAAAGGAAGTTCAACAACGTCAAACATAACTTTCTCCGTCCGGTAGTTCAAATCCCCGCCAAATGTCACAAGCAGCGTCACCTTTCCCTTAGGACGGCTCCTGGGGGTTGATCCCCTGGAACGTACCCGTAGCCTTGAGCTCTTCATCAAGAATCTGTAGCTTCCCAACCACTTTAGGGGAGATCAAGTTCAGCCCAGCCCCACCATCGACTAGCATCTTTGTTTCTTTGAGGTTGCGGATTGTTGGGGAGACCGACAACGGCAAACACCCAACCGTAGTGTTATGGTCAGGGTGATCCTCGGCATCAAATATGATAGGCGTGTGGGACCATTTGAGTGGCCTTTGAGAGTCTGGCGCTGGCTCCACGACATTGACCTCATGCGCCCACTGCTTGAGTTGGCGGTGAGAGGAGTGCAAGGATGCGCCCCCATCAATGCACATGGCTTCAGTGGCCTTCTGGAATTCTTGCTCACTGGTCTCTTCCTCATCCTCTTCATCACTCCCATCGTCTCCTTCTTTCTTTTCACGACCTCTAGTAGGTTTTTCCTGTTGCTGTGGGGCCTTGCCGTGGCGGCCTCCTCTATCACTATGGCCTTTCCCTCCAGCACCCTCTTGGCCTCTCTCCCTGTCTTGATTTTAATATTCTGCCTTTTGCTTCTTAGCAAGCTGCTCAACTTGGTGGCAATCTTTGAGATTATGGCCTTTGGTGCGGTGGATTTTGCAGTATGGCCCGCCAGATTGCCCGGCTTTCTCTGCTACCGCGGCCTCCCGGCAATCAGGACACATGGCAGCTCCTTTGCCGGGGGCCTCGGTTTTGGCTTTCTTGCCGTCACTGGGATCACCAGAGCTCTCAAAAGCCAATACTCCCTTCTCTTTGCGCTTCCTATTGCGCCTCTGGTTTCTCTTCTTCGGGTTGGTGGCCTCGTCGTGATTGTCCGAATCAATTTCGACGCTAGCCTCTTCCCCGGGAGTCGCCTTCCTTCTTCAGCCCGAGCACACTTATCCTCCAAGGTATACAACTCGTTGACGGTCTTGGGCAACTGAACATTCATTTTGGCTCGCATCCTCCTGTTGCGCACGTTCGAGTGGAACGTAGCAATCATTGCTGCTGGGTGTATCACTGGAATGTTATGATGTACTCGACTGAACCTCTATATGTATTTACGCAAATCCTCTCCTTCCTTCTGTGGAAGGACTTGCAAATAACTAGGCTATCCAGGCTCTTGGTGGCCGCCTGTGAAGGCACCAACAAACTCATTGCACAAGTCAGCCCATGATGAAATAGAGTTCTCCGGCAGGTGCATCAGCCACGACCTCACATTTGGCTTGAGTGCCAAAGGGAAGTAGTTGGCGAACACCTTCTCATCCCTGCCCCCGGCGGCTTGAATGGCAATCGTGTAAATGCTCAAGAACTCTATCGGGTTTAACTTACCGTTGTATTTTTCTGGTAGTTTAGGTTTGAATACTCGGGCAGATGGCCAGCAGACCTGCCGCAGCTCGTGAGTAAAGGCAGGGCACCCAACCTCGCAAGGCAAATACCCACCGGTACTGGCGCGGACTCGTCAACCCGGGCTGCCATCGTCGTTCGCGGGTATCGAGACGGCTCCGTTGAGATTTACCAATTCCAGCGAAGCTGATCAAGCTCTAGATGGTGGCTCTCCACACATCCATCTTGTCAGCTGCCGACGGAAAATTCTGCAAGAGCTGGGCACGTGCCATCGCTTCCGCGGCTGTGCTTTGCATGGCTAACGAGGCAGATCGCGACGTTGCTCGACTCCTGGTGGAACTGATGTTTGCTTGAACTACGTCGGTATTTCCCCAAAGAGGAAGGGATGATGCAGCACAACAACGGTAGGTATTTCGCTCAGTGATGAGACCAAGGTTATCGAACCAGTAGGAGAACCACGCAACACCACATAAACAGCTCCTGCACACAAAGAACAAATACTTGCAACCCGACGTGTTAAAGGGGTTGTCAATCCCTTTCGGGTAACGGTGCCAGAAGTTAGCGACTGGACGAGAGAAAGTTGTAATAGATTGATATATGCAAATAAAAGCAAATAAAATTCAATGAGGTATTTTTAGGTTTTTGATAATATAGATCTGAAAAATAAAAGTTGGAAATAAATAAAAAGGAAAATAGCAAAATAGATCTGAAAGTATATGATGAGAAAATAGACCCGGGGGCCGTAGGTTTCACTAGTGGCTTCTCTCGAGAAAAATAACATACGATGGGTAAACAAATTACTGTTGGGCAATTGATAGAACTTCAAATAATCATGACGATATTCAGGCAATGATAATTATATAGGCATCATGTCCAAGATTAGTAGACCGACTCCTGCCTGCATCTAATACTATTACTCCACACATCGGCCGCTATCCAGCATGCATCTAGTGTATTAAATTCATGGAAAAACGGAGTAATGCAATAAGAACGATGACATGATGTAGACAAGATCTATTTATGTAGAAATAGACCGTATCTTGTTATTCTTAATCGCAACGATACATATGTGTCGGTTCCCCTTCTGTCACTGGGATGAAGCACCGTAAGATCGAACCCATCACAAAGCACCTCTTCCCATGGCAAGAAAAATCGATCTAGTTGGCCTAACTAAACCAAAGATTCAAAGAAGAAATATGAGGCCATAAGTAATCATGCATATAAGAGATCAAAAGACTCAAATAACTTTCATGGATAAAAACATAGATCAGATCATAAACTCAAAGTTCATCGGATCCCAACAAACACACCGCAAAAAGAGTTACATCAAATAGATCTCCAAGAGACCATTGTATTGAGAATCAAAAGAGAGAGAGAGGAAGCCATCTAGCTACTAACTAGGGACCCGTAGGTCTACAATGAACTACTCACGCATCATCGGAGAGGCACCAATGAGGATGATGAACCCCTCCATGATGGTGTCTAGATTGGATCTGGTGGTTCTGGAACTTGCGGTGGCTGGAATTGATTTTCGTTGACTCCCCTAAGGTTTCTGGAATGTTGGGGTATTTATAAAGCAAAGAGGCGGTGCGGGAGGCCACCAAGGTGGGCACAACCCACCGGGCGCGCCCTGGTGGGTTGTGCTCCCCTCGGAGCTCCCCTCAGGTACTTTCTTGGCCCAATAGGTGTCTTCTGGTCCAAAAAAATCCACAAAAAGTTTCACTGCATTTGGACTCTGTTCGATATTGATTTCCTGCGATGTAAAAACAAGCAAAAAACAACAACTGGCAATAGGCACTATGTCAATAGGTTAGTCCCAAAAAATGATATAAAATTGTTATAAAATTATTGTAAAATATCCAAGAATGATAATATAACGGCATGGAACAATCAAAAATTATAGATATGTTGGAGACGTATCAGCATCCCCAAGCTTAATTCCTACTCGTCCTCGAGTAGGTGAATGATAAAAACAGAATTTTTGATTTGGAATGCTGCCTAACATGTTCATCACATATTCTTTTCTTTGTAGCATGGACATTTGGACTTTTATATGGTTCAAAGCAATAGTCTAGTTTTGACATGAAGATTTCAATACTCAAGCATATCAACAAACAACCATGTCCTTCAAAATATCAACACTAAAGCAAGTTATCCCTAGCCCATTATGCTCAATCATTGATCCATTCATGAAACACACTCACATATTAGCTACACCCAATGCTCAAGTACGATCGTAGTGCCCCTTAGTTGGTGCTTTATAAGGGAAGATGGAGACTCAAGTAAATTTTTTTTGCATAAAGTAAATAGAAAGGCCCGTCGCAGAGGGAAGTAGGGATTTGTAGAGGTGCCAGAGCTCAAAGCGAAAAAGGTAGAGATAAAATATTTTGGGTGGCATGCTTTTCCTGTCAACGAAAACGAGCGAGTAGTTCCCAATACTTTCCATGCTAGATATATCATAGGCGGTTGCCAAACAGAAAATAAAGTTTATTCCTTTTCCACAATACTTTCACTTTCCATGGCTAACTGTCTCCACGGGTGCCTTCCATACCAACACTTTCCAAGGAATTTGTTATTTGACAACATAAAGTAAATTCATTTTTCATTTCGGGACTGGGCATCCCTAATACCTTTGCCGTACTCTCGTGCAATGACAAGTGAATAAACACTCATCTTGAGAACAACACATCTAGGATGAAAATATATTAGCCACCCCCTACCGTTTCATGAGCGGTACGAGCGCACAAAAGAGAAATTTATTTTGAAAATTAGAGATGGCGCATACAAATTTGCTTAGAACGGCAAAAGAATACCGCATATAGGTAGGTATAGTGGACTCATGTGGCAAAAACTGGTTTAAAGGATTTTGGATGCACAAGTAGTGATCATACTTAGTGCAAATGAAGGCTAGCACAAGATTGAGAAGCATCCAACCAAGAAACGAAAAATCTCATAAGCGAGCATTAAGCATAACTAACACCGAATAATGCACTACAAGTAGGATGTAATTTCATTGCATAACTATTGACTTTCGTGCTTGCATAGGGAATCACAAACCTTAACACCAATATTCTTACTAAAGCATAATTATTCATCAACATGACTCACATATCACTATCATCATATCTCAAAACTATTACAAAGAATCAAGTTTATTTTGTCCAATGATCTTCATGAAAGTTTTTATTATATCCTCCTTGGATATCTATCACTTTGGGACTAGTTTCATATGTTGCCTTTTTAATAAGCTCAAACAAATACAAGTCAAGAACATGATCATCATATTTATTTCTCTCAAATTAATCTAAGTGAAGCATCAGAGAATTTCTTCAAAGATAACAAAGCACACCGTGCTCAAAAAGATATAAGTGAAGCAATAGAGTAATTCCAAGGCTCTAAAAATTTAAGCGAAGCATAGAAGCAATTCTAACAAGTCATAGCATAATTTTGGCTCTCTCAAATAGGTGTGTCCAACAAGGATTCATGACTTAAAATAAAAATCAAAACAAGCAAAGACTCATATCATATAAGACGCTCCAAGCAAAACTCATGATATGTGACGAATAAAAATATAGTTCCAAGTAAAATACCGATGGTTGTAAGAAGAAAGAGGGGATGCCACTCGGGGGAAACCCCAAGCGTAGTTGCTTGATACTTTTTGAATATTATCTTGGGGTGCCTATGGTATCCCCAAGCTTAGCCTTTTGCTAATAATTATTCCTTCATCCATCGTGATCTCACCCAACACTTGAAAACTTCAAGCACACAAAACTCAACAAAACCTTTGTGAGATCCGTTAGTATAAGAAAACAAATCACTACTATAAGTACTGTTGCAAACCCATTCATATTTTATTCTTGCATTATATCTACTGTATTCCAACTTTTCTATGGCAAAAACTCTTCAAAGGAAACTATAGAATCATTGAAACAAGCACACAACGCAAAGAAAACAGAATGTGTCAAATACATAACAGTTTGTAGTAATCAGGGAACTTCGTATATGATGACCCACAAGTATAGGGATCAATTGTAGCTCTTTTCGATAAGTAAGTGTGTCGAACCCAACAAGGAGCAGAAGGAAATGACAAGTAGTTTTCAGTAAGGTAATGTCTGCAAGTGCTAAAATTGTAAGTAGCAGAGTAGTTTGATAGAAAGATAATTTGTAACGAGCAAGTAACGATAGTAGTAACAAAAGTGCATCAAGGAAGCCCAATACTTTTGAGGCAAGGGACAGGCCAAAACGGTCTCTTATTATAAGCAAATCGTTCTTGAGGGTACACGGGAATTTCATCTAGTCACTTTCATCATGTTGGTTTAATTCGTGTTCGCTACTTTGATAATTTGATATGTGGGTGGACCGGTGCTTAGGTGTTGTTCTTACTTGAACAAAACTCCTACTTATGATTAACCCTCCCGCAAGCATCTGCAACTATGAGAAAAGTATAAAGAATAAATTCTAACCATAGCATTAAAATATTGGATCCAATCGGTCCCTTACGAAATAGCGCATAAACTAGGGTCTAAGCTTCTGTAACTCTCGCAACCCATCATCTAATTGCTACTCCACAATGCATTCCCTTAGGCCCAAATATGGTGAAGTGTCATGTAGTCGACGTTCACATGACACCACTAAGGGAATAACAACATACATACTATCAAGATATCGAACACATATCAAATTCACATGATTACTTGCAACATGATTTCTCCCGTGACCTCAAGAACAAAAGTAACTACTCACAAATGATAAACATGCTCATGATCAGAGGAATATTAAATAGCATAATGGATATGAACATATAATCTTCCACCAAATAAACCATATAGTAATCAACTACAAGATGTAATGAACACTACTAGTCACCCACAAGCACCAATCTATAGTTCCGCTAACAAGATTGGACACAAGAGATGAACTAGGGTTTGAGATTAGATGGTGTTGTTGAAGATGTTGATAGAGATTGCCCTCCCCAAGATGGGAGAGTTGTTGGTGATGATGATGACGATGATTTCCCCCTTCGGGAGGGAAGTTCCCCGGGCAGAATCGCTCCACCGGAGGGCAAAAGTGCTCCTGCCCAATTTCCGCCTGGAGACGGCGGCGCTCCGTCCCGAAAGTCCTCTCCTTATTTTTTTCTAGGTCAAAATGACCTATATACCAGAAGATGAGCACCGGAGGTGGGCCCGGGTGAGCACAACCCACCAGTGGGTTGTGCCCACCTGGTGGGCCCCCTCTGGTAGTTATTTGCTTCAATATTTCTTAAATATTCCATAAAAAATCTCTGTGAAGTTTCAGCTTGTTTGGAGTTCTGCAGAATAGGTAGCCTGATGTAGCTTTTCCAGGTCCAGATTTCCAGCTGCCGGAATTCTCCCTTGGTTTGTTCCTTGCAAATTATGAGAGAAAAGGCATCAGAATTACTCCAAAAAGCATTATTATGGATAAAAACATCATAAATAACAGTAAGAAAACATGATGCAAAATTTATGTATGAACTCCCCCTAGCTTAGACCTCGCTTGTCCTCAAGCGAAAACCGAAATCGAAAAACATGTCCACATGCTTAGAGAGAGAGGTGTCGATAAAAACAAAATACGGACATAGAAGCATCATGTAGATTATTATAACATCAACAAATTTAAACATAAGACTTTTATCATAGAGCTTTTATCATAGACTTCCCATGAATAAGTAACAGTTCATCACACAATCGAAGTATAAAGCAAAAACTCTATTAGAAACCAACAAACTATGTTCTCAGTCAACTTTGCAACTACAATTCATCACCTTTTCAGGAAGGGTCACATGTCGGAGCCTTTGGGCAAGTCCACATACTCAACCATCATATAGTCTTCTATGATTGCTAACACTCACCGCGTACACATGAGCAAAACGTTTCAACCGGACACATAGAAAGATAGGGGCTTATAGTTTCGCCTCCCAACATATTCACCTCAAGGGTGGTGTCAACAATATAACTCATGCTATCTATATTCAACTAGACATATGTGCCTAGATCTTTCCTCACCACATGATGCTTGCCAAAGGAGAAAAATAAAAAGGAATAGAAGGAAAACTTTGACTCTTTGCATAAAAGTAAATACATAAAAGTAAAAGATAGGACCTTCGCAGAGGGAAGCAGAGGTTGCCATGCGCTTATTTGTTTGTATGCCCAACCCCTTAGTGCAAAGGAACGCCACGTTGCATTGCCCCTTGTGATAGCGACCTTTATTATGCAGTCTATCGCTTTTATTCTTCACCATCACAAGTTCATGCAACGCTCAGTTTTCTCTTACACTAAATGATCGCACACATTTAGAAGCAATTTTTATTGCCTTTTTGCACGATGGCAACTTACTTGAGGGATCTTGCTCAATCCCTAGGTAGGTATGGTGGACACTTGAAAATAATATTTGGGTTTAAGGGTTTTCGGATGCACAAGTAGTATCTCTACTTGGTGCGGAGTTTTTGGCTAGCAAAGATAGGGGCAAGCACCACATGTTGAAGGATCTATGACAATATGACTTATATGTGAATATAAACAAACATAAATCATTAAGTTGTCTTCCTTTTCCAACGTCAACAATTTTGGCATATAATATTTTGATGAGGGCTCACAATCACAAAATATTTCTAGGATAGTATATTTATATGTGAATCTTCTCTTCCCTTATTAATTCTTTCATGAGTTGCATCATTGACTAATGCTATGTTTGTCAATCTATAATAAAATTTTCTACTTATACTTTTCCTTATGTGGTGCCATCACCTACCATAGGATTAGTATATGATCTTATTGATTTATTCCCTTTCTTTTATTTACTTCCTTTCTCTTTCTTATTTGCAACATGAAAGTAAAGAAAGCAAAAACTCAAACTAAACTTTATTATATAACTTGCACACAATTACAAGGATAGATCACTAAGCAAACTCTCAAAGAATAACGGATCAGACTAAACTTTTATTCATCTAAAGCAAAAGATCGAACTAAGATAAGTAAAAGCCAAAAGATAGTGGGATGATACGATACCGGGACACCTCCCCCAAGCTTGGCGGAAGCCAACGGGAGTACCCATACCCGATACTCAATTCTCCTTTGGTGGTGAAGAAGATGGTAGTGGTGATGAAGCGATCCTGCCCTTAAGGATCAATAGATTCTCCAACCGATGGATGACGCTCCGGAGATGGATGATATGCTCTTGATGCAGAATATTTTTGCGAGTGAGATACTTATTTTGTATGCGAACTATTTCAATGACGCGAAAAGCTTCAATCTCAGTAGGAGTAAGATGAGTAAGGTAGGGCTTAAGGATATCTTCTTCCTCCTCTTCAACCAGCAGTGATTGTGCTGCCACCGGGGATGGATCTACGGTAGCTTACTTGCCCTTGTCCCCCCTTGATAGCGTCCATAGGCTCCTCCCTCTTCGTCTCGATCTTCATCAGCCAAGCATCTTCTTCCATGTTATTGGAGGAGCAAGAAGACATGATGCCTGGCTTGATAAATCTGACCGGAAACAGCTAGAAAAGAGAACAGAGGGTTTCTTCGAGATATGGTGATCAATAGGTTCGGGAAGTATATATATATATATTTTTATCTTGGAGGACAAGCATCTGGAAGAAAAACAGAGTCCGGAAGGTGTCCCAGGTGGGCACAACCCACCTGGGCACGCGAGGCTGCCTGGCGCGCTCTGGTGTCTTGTGCCCACCAGGGGACGCTTCCTGGAAGTTTCTTTATTCCCAAAATTCTTAAATATTCCAAAACTGATATTGTGGATTTTTTGGAGTCTGTTTACTTACCGTATCACGTACCTCCTTATTTTCACGATTCTAGAGTGTTCCAGAAGGACTCTTTTATGTGTTCTTCTGGTGTCAAAGTTTGGATAATATTACTTTCAACATTAATGGGCGTACCTGAGATATAATGCCTTACTCGTTGCCCATTGACAACCTTCGGCTTAGTACCTTCGAAATTATTTATTTTTATGGCTCCAGACTGATAAACCTCCTCGATAACATAAGGGCCTTCCCATTTTGGGGGGAGTTTTCCTGCAAAGAATCTGAAACGAGAATTGTACAAAAGAACATATTCTCTGACTTTAAACTCACGCTTTTGGATTCTTTTGTCATGCCATCTTTTAACTTTTTCTTCGAATAATTTTGCATTTTCATAAGCTTGGGTTCTCCATTCATCTAAAGAACTAATATCAAATAACCTCTTTTCACCAGCAAGTTTGAAATCATAGTTGAGCTCTTTGATGGCCCAATATGCTTTATGTTCTAACTCAAGAGGCAAATGACAAGCTTTTCCATAAACCATTTTATAAGGAGACATACCCATAGGATTTTTATATGCTGTTCTATAAGCCCAAAGTGCATCATCTAATTTCTTAGACCGATTCTTCCTGGACCTATTGACAGTCTTTTGCAAAATTAATTTTATTTCTCTATTGCTAAGTTCAACTTGACCATTGGACTGAGAATGATAGGGTGATGCAATTCTATGGTTAACATCATACTTGGCAAGCATTTAACGGAAAGCACCATGAATAAAGTGTGAACCACCATCAGTCATTAAATATCCAGGGACTCCAAACCTTGGGAAAATAACTTCCTTAAGCATTTTAATAGAGGTGTTGTGATCGGCACTACTGGTTGGAATAGCTTCTACCCATTTAGTAACATAATCAACAGCAACCAAAATATGTGTATACCCATTGGAGGAAGGAATAGGTCCCATGTAATCAAATCCCCAAACAACAGCAAGTGAATAATTCATAGGCATTTCTTGACGTCTACCGATATTACCTATTCTTCGACATTCATCACAAGATGAGACATACTTACAGGCATCCTTGAAGAGAGTAGGCCAATAAAATCCAGACTGCAATACCTTATGAGCAGTTCTTTCTCCAGCATGATGCCATCCATAAGCTTCAGAGTGACATTTCCGTAGGATTTGTCCTTGTTCATGCTCAGGTACACAACGTCTAACAATACCATCTACCCCTTCTTTATAAAGATGTGGGTCATCCCAAAAGTAATGTCTTAAATCATAGAAGAATTTTTTCTTTTGTTGGTATGTAAAGCTAGGAGGCAAATATTTAGCAACAATGTAATTAGAATAGTCAGCATACCAAGGAGTACTATGAGCAACATTTATTGCAGCTAAGTGCTCATCAGGAAAACTATCATCAATAGGTAGTGGGTCATCAAGCACATTTTCAAGCCTAGACAAGTTATTAGCTACGGGGTTCTCAACTCCTTTTCTATCAATTATATGTAAATCAAATTCTTGTAACAAGAGAACCCAACGAATAAGTCTAGGTTTAGTATCTTTCTTTTCCATAAGATATTTAATAGCAGCATGGTCGGTGTGAACGACAACTTTAGAATCAACAATGTAAGATCTAAATTTATCACAAGCAAACACCACTGCTAGAAATTCCTTTTCAGTAGTAGCATAATTCCGTTGAGCATTGTCTAGAGTTTTACTAGCATAATGAATAACATTCAGTTTCTTATCAACTCTTTGTCCTACAACAGCACCAACAACATAATCACTAGCATCACACATAATTTCAAAAGGCAAGTTCCGGTCAGGTGGTTGAACAATAGGTGCAGAAATTAAGGCTTTCTTGAGTGTTTCAAAAGCTTCTAAACAATCATCATTGAAAACAAAAGGAATATCCTTTTGCAAAGATTCGTAAGAGGCCTAGAAATTTTAGAAAAGTCTTTTATAAATCTCCTATAGAAACCAGCGTGACCAAGGGAACTTCGAATACCTTTGATGTCCTTAGGACATGGCATTTTCTCAATTGCATCAACCTTAGCTTTGTCCACTTCAATGCCCTTCTCAGAAATCTTATGACCCAAGACAATCCCTTTGTTAACCATAAAGTGGCACTTCTCCCAATTCAAGACAAGATTTGTTTGTTCACATCTCTGCAAAACTCGATCAAGATTGCTTAAACAATCATCAAAAGACTTCCCATAAACAGAGAAGTCATCCATGAAAACCTCAACAATCTTTTCACAAAAGTTAGAGAATATAGCAGTCATACATCTTTGAAAGGTAGCAGGTGCATTACATAAACCAAAAGGCATACACCTATAAGCATAAGTTCCAAAGGGACAAGTAAAAGTGGTCTTTTCTTGATTAGGTTGAGAAACAGGTATTTGTGAAAAACCAGAGTATCCATCAAGGAAGCAAAACTGTGTGTGCTTAGATAATCTTTCAAGCATTTGATCAATAATAGGCAGAGGGTAATGATCTTTTCTTGTTGCTTTGTTTAGATTTCTAAAATCAATTACCATTCTATAGCCTATAACAATTCTTTGTGGGATAAGTTCATTCTTATCATTAGGAACAACAGTTATACCTCCTTTCTTAGGGACACAATGAACAGGACTTACCCATCTACTTGTTGGGGAACGTAGTAATTTCAAAAAAATTCCTACGCACACACAGGATCATGGTGATGCATAGCAACGAGAGGGGAGAGTGTTGTCCACGTACCCTCGTAGACCGAAAGTGGAAGCGTTAGCATAACGCAGTTGATGTAGTCGTACGTCTTCACGATCCGACCGATCCAAGTACCGAACGTACGGCACCTCCGAGTTCAGCACATGTTCAGCTCGATGACGTCCCGTGAACTCCGATCCAGCAGAGCTTCACGGGAGAGTTCCATCAGCACGACGCGTGGTGACGGTGATGATGATGCTACCGACGCAGGGCTTCGCCTAAGCACCGCTAAGATATGATCGAGGTGGAATATGGTGGAGGGGGGCACCGCACACGGCTAAGAGATCAAGAGATCAATTGTTGTGTCTATGGGGTGCTCCCCTGCCCCGTATATAAAGGAGCAAGGGACGGAGAGGCGGCCGGCCAGGAGGAGGCGCTAGGAGGAGTCCTACTCCCACCGGGAGTAGGACTCCCTCCTTTCCTAGTTGGAGTAGGAGAAGGGGGAAGGAGGAGGGAGAGAGGAAGCAAAGGGGGGTGCCGCCCCCCCTCCTTGTTCAATTCGGACTAGAGGGGGAGGGGGCGCGTGGCCTGCCCTACCTCTCTCCCCTAAAGCCCAATAAGGCCCATATACTTCTTCTCCCGTAATCCCGTAACTCCCCGGTACTCCGAAAAATACCCGAACCACTCAGAACCTTTCCGATGTCCGAATATAGTCGTCCAATATATCGATCTTTACATCTCAACCATTCCGAGACTCCTCGTCATGTCCCCGATCTCATCCGGGACTCCGAACTACCTTCGGTACATCAAATCACATAAACTCATAATACAAATCATCACAGAACTTTAAGCATGCGGACCCTACGGGTTCGAAAACTATGTAGACATGACCGAGACACGTCTCCGGTCAATAACCAATAGCGGAACCTGAATGCTCATATTGGCTCCCACATATTCTAGGAAGATCTTTATCGGTCAAACCGCATAACAACATACGTTGTTCCCTTTGTCATCGGTATGTTACTTGCCCGAGATTCGATCGTCGGTATCTCAATACCTAGTTTAATCTCGTTACCGGCAAGTCTATTTACTCATTCCATAATGCATCATCCCGCAACTAACTCATTATTCACATTGTTTGCAAGGCTTATAGCGATGTGCATTACCGAGAGGGCCCAGAGATACCTCTCCGACAATCGGAGTGAAAAATCCTAATCTCGAAATACGCCAACCCAACAAGTACCTTTGGAGACACCTGTAGAGCACCTTTATAATCACCCAGTTACGTTGTGACGTTTGGTAGCACACAAAGTGTTCCTCCGGTAAACGGAAGTTGCATAATCTCATAGTCATAGGAACATGTATAAGTCATGAAGAAAGCAATAGCAACATACTAAACGATCAAGTGCTAAGCTAACGGAATGGGTCAAGTCAATCACATCATTCTCCTAATGATGTGACCCCGTTAATCAAATGACAACTCATGTCTATGGCTAGGAAACGTAACCATCTTTCATCAACGAGCTAGTCAAGTAGAGGCATACTAGTGCACTCTGTTTGTCTATGTATTCACACATGTATCATGTTTTCGGTTAATACAATTCTAGCATGAATAATAAACATTTATCATGAAATAAGGAAATAAATAATAACTTTATTATTGCCTCTAGGGCATATTTCCTTCAGTCTCCCACTTGCACTAGAGTCAATAATCTAGTTCACATCGCCATGTGATTTAACATCAATAGTTCACATCTTTATGTGGTTAACACCCATAGTTCACATCGATATGTGATCAACACCCAAAGGGTTTACTAGAGTCAATAATCTAGTTTACATCACTATGTGATTAACACCCAAAGAGTACTAAGGTGTCATCATGTTTTGCTTGTGAGATAATTTTAGTCAACGGGTCTGTCACATTCAGATCCGTAAGTATTTTGCAAATTTCTATGTCTACAATTCTCTGCATGGAGCTACTCTAGCTAATAGCTCCCACTTTCAATATGTATTTAGATTGAGACTTAGAGTCATCCAGATCAGTGTCAAAACTTGCATCGACGTAACCCTTTACGACGAACCTTTTGTCACTTTCATAATCGAGAAACATATCCTTATTCCACTAAGGATAATTTTGACCGCTGTCCAGTGATCTACTCCTAGATCACTATTGTACTTCCTTGCTAAACATAGTGCTAGGGTATACAATAGATCTGGTACACAACATGGCATACTTTATAGAACCTATGGCTGAGGCATAGGGAATGACTTTCATTCTCTTTCTATCTTCTGCCGTGGTCGGGCTTTGAGTCTTACTCAACTTCACACCTTGTAACACAGGCAAGAACTCTTTCTTTGACTGTTCCATTTTGAACTACTTCAAAATCTTGTCAAGGTATGTACTCATTGAAAAAACTTATCAAGCGTCTTGATCTATCTCTATAGATCTTGATGCTCAATATGTAAGCAGCTTCACCGAGGTCTTTCTTTGAAAAAACTCCTTTCAAACACTCCTTTATGCTTTGCAGAATAATTCTACATTATTTCCGATCAACAATATGTCATTCACATATATTTATCAGAAATGTTGTAGTGCTCCCACTCACTTTCTTGTAAATACAGGCTTCACCGCAAGTCTGTATAAAACTATATGCTTTGATCAACTCATCAAAGCATATATTCCAACTCTGAGATGCTTGCACCAGTCCATAGATGGATCGCTGGAGCTTGCACATTTTGTTAGCGCCCTTTGGATCGATAAAACCTTCAGGTTGTATCATATACAACTCTTCTTCCAGAAATCCATTCAGGAATGCAGTCTTTACATCCATTTGCCAAATTTCATAATCATAAAATGCGGCAATTGCTAACATGATTCGGAGGGACTTTAAGCATCGGTACGAGTGAGAAAATCTCATCATAGTCAACACCTTGTACTTTGTCAAAACCTTTTTCGACAAGTCTAGCTTTGTAGATAGTAACACTACTATCAACGTCCGTCTTCCTCTTGAAGATCCATTTATTTTCTATGGCTTGCCGATCATCGGGCAAGTCAACCAAAGTCCACACTTTTCATACATGGATCCCATCTCAGATTTCATGGCCTCAAGCCATTTCGCGGAATCTGGGCTCATCATTGCTTCCTCATAGTTCGTAGGTTCGTCATGGTCAAGTAACATGACCTCCAGAACAGGATTACCCTACCACTCTGGTGCGGATCTCACTCTGGTTTACCTACGAGGTTCGGTAGTAACTTGATCTTAAGTTACATGATCATCATCATTAGCTTCCTCACTAATTGGTGTAGTAGTCACAGGAACATATTTCTTTGATGAACTACTTTCCAATAAGGGAGCAGGTACAATTACCTCATCAAGTTCTACTTTCCTCCCACTCACTTCTTTCGAGCGAAACTCCTTCTCTAGAAAGGATCCATTCTTAGCAACGAATATCTTGCCTTCGGATCTGTGATAGAAGGGGTATCAGAATGAAACTTTTTCAATAAGCATCGCAACCCCAAACTTTAAGAAACGACAACTTTGGTTTCTTGCTAAACCACAGTTCATACGGTGTCGTCTCAACGGATTTAGATGGTGCCCTTTTTAACGTGAATGCAGCTGTCTCTAATGCATAAACCCAAAACGATAGTGGTAAATCGGTAAGAAACATCATAGATTGCACTATATCCAATAAAGTACGGTTATAATGTTCGGACACACCATTATGCTGTGGTGTTCCAGGTGGCATGAGTTTGTGAAACTATTCCACATTGTTTTAATTGAAGGCCAAACTCGTAACTCAAATATTTTGTCTCCGCGATCATATCGTAGAAACTTTATTTTCTTGTTTACGATGATTTTCCACTTCACTCTGAAATTCTTTGAACTTTTCAAATATTTCAGACTTATGTTTCATCGAGTAGATATACTCATATCTGCTCAAATCATCTGTGAAGGTCAGAAAATAATGATACTTGCCGTGAGCCTCAACATTCATCGGACCACATACATCAGTATGCATTATTTCCAATAAGTCAGTTGCTCGCTCCATTGTTCCGGACAATCGGAGTCTTAGTCATCTTGCCCATAAGGCATGGTTCGCAAGCATCAAGTGATTCATAATCAAGTGATTCCAAAATCCCATCAGCATGGAGTTTCTTCATGCGCTTTACACCAATATGACCTAAATGGCAGTGCCACAAATAAGTTGCACTATCATTATTAACTTTGCATCTTTTGGCTTCAATATTATGAATATGTGTATTACTACGATCGAGATCCAACAAAACATTTTTATTGGGTGTATGACCATAGAAGGTTTTATTCATGTAAATAGAACAACAATTATTCTCTAATTTAAATGAATAACCGTATTGCAATAAACATGATCAAATCATATTCATGCTCAACGCAAACACCAAATAACACTTATTTGGTTTCAACACTAATCCCGAAAGTATAGTGAGTGTGCGATGATGATCATATCAATCTTGGAACTACTTCCAACACACATCGTCACCTCGCCCTTCACTAGTTTCTGTTCATTCTGCAACTCCCGTTTCGAGTCACTAATCTTAGCAACTGAACTAGTATCAAATACCGAGGGGTTGCTATAAACACTAGTAAAGTACACATCAATAACATGTATATCAAATATAGCTTGTTCACTTTGCCATCCTTCTTATCCGCCAAATACTTGGGGTAGTTCCGCTTCCAGTGACCAATCCCTTTGCAATAGAAGCACTTAGTCTCAGGCTTAGGTCCAGACTTGGGCTTCTTCACTTGAGCAGCAACTTGCTTGCCGTTCTTCTTAAAGTTCCCCTTCTTCCCTTTGCCCTTTTCCTTGAAACTAGTGGTCTTGTCAACCATCAACACTTGATGCTCTTTCTTGATTTCTACCTTCATCGATTTCATCATCATGAAAAACTCGGGAATCGTTTTCGTCATGTAACATCCCAAATTTTCAATTTGGAATGTTATACATTAGATCATCATTGCATAGCATATTTTATTGCATTTTTGGCAAATCCTCGAAAAATCCTAAGCAACTCAAGGAACCTCGGAGAGAGTTGGGGATTTTCTTGACTTTCCTATTTGATTTTTATCAAATAAGGAAACAAGGATTTTGGTTTTAATTATTTTCTCTCCGAAAGATATTTCATATTAAAATAAATGAGAGGAGAAAATATGACTTCTCCAAAATAATTGAAATATTGGAGGAAAAATATTAAATTCAAATATTTGATTTTATTCGGATTTTATTTGCAATTTTGTTTGCATTAAAAAAATTGCACGTTTTCAAAACTGCATTTTTGGGCCAAGAAAAATGTTCATCTCGTTTTAATTATTTTAATTAGACGGGAAAATTTTGTTTTAGCATTTTTGGATTTTTATTTATTTTTCTGCGATTTTCTTTAGATTCGGCGAATTATTTATTAAAAAAACGCCGAGCGCCGACTGGGCCGAAGCCCAGCCGCGCGGCCCAGCCAGCCCGCGCCTCGTCTCCCTCCTGGAGACCGAGACGGAGACGCCGCCGCCGCCCGTGTCCCTCCCGGAGTCGTCGCCGCCGCCGCCTTGCCCCCTCCTCCACGGCACCCCCCTCCTTTTATACCCCGAGCCCCCCCCCCCCGTCCTTCTCCTCACCCCGCCGCCCCGACCCGCACCCGTCCCCGCCGCCAGGAGCCGCCCGCCCCGCCGCCCGAAGGAGGAGCCGCCCGCCCCGCCGCCCGAAGGAGGAGCCGCCGGAGCTGCCGTACGCCGCCGCCCGCCGACCCGTTCGTCGCCCCCGCCGACGCCTGAACCCCGCCGCCCCTCGCCGCCCTCGCCCGACCCGCCGGAGCCCCGCCGGAGCTGCCGACGAGGTAGCCGAGCCGCCACCGCCGCCGTGCCGGTTTTCTTTAAAAAACCATTCGTTTTTTTCTTTCTAAACCCTAGTCGGTTTCTTTTATTTTTGGTTTAATGATCTAGTGAACGTTCACCGATCCGTTCGTTTTAACGAACGTGTTCGTCGGATTGACGCTGTTAACGAACGTCCGTTTGTTTAACCGTTCATTAGCTTTCTTTTTCGACGAATTTTCCGCGATTATTCCAGATCGCGATTTCTGATCAGATTTTCATTTTAGTTTAACTTTTCGCTCGTTTATCGGAATCAGGCGATTCAAGCGCCTAGAGTTTCGTCTCAAAATTCTCTTTCCGTTTAACCTACTCAAACAAGTTTTTGCTACTGTAAAATTTGATTTAGATCCAGATTAGTAAACAAAGCTTGTTTCTTTCGCCGTTTGATTTTTGTTGCTTCGTTTGATTGATTCTTTTTCCAAACCAGAGTTCTTAAGTTGAATTTTCTGGTTAGTTCTCTTATTTGAGCTTTACCTGTGCATTAGATGAGTACTTATTGTTTGCTTGTTTGTTTACGATAGAGTACCCGGAGTGCGCCGCTTGCTACTTCGAATCGCTAGGTTTCGCGGATCATCAGCAAGGCAAGTAACACTTTGATCATACCCCTTTACTACCCAGTTTTGTTGCATTAGATCAACCCTCAAACATTGCATGGTTAGGATCTAATTAAATTGTGGGTTTTGGGAAGTAGTTGAGGTAGTACCTATCACCTGTTTTATTATCAAACCCTTGGGAGTTACTTCTACGTTGCTTATATTGCTATGCTATGCTTGTAGACGTGGATTGGGTTTGAGAGATATCCATGACAGATGTGAGATTGTTAATATATGGTTAAACTTAAGGTGGCAACTAAAACTCACATCTGGGTGGATTGAGGTACCTGGGTATTCCAGGATTGCCTGTTTTCTTTTGGACCGCCACCCAGGTTCAAAGGGATCATGAGATTATTCATGCTAGAAACTTCCGTGTGCAGCCACAAGCTATTATGGGCTCTAGCATAGTTGATTAAGTTGTGTGAACTCTTACAGTGGTAGACTAGCAGATGTAGGGGATGTAGGTGTACCGGTCTACCCATCGTAAGGTGCTAACGCTTCTGAAAGACTGTGTCTCGGTCATCCGTTTCTCAAACAACATGTAGTGCGAGAATCATGCGGAGGCGATCGAGTCTTGTGGGGAAAAGTGCGCAAACCTCTGCAGAGTGTACAATCTAATCATGGTTAGTTGTGTCCCCGGTTATGGACATCTTGAGTATCTAGTACTTGGATTATCATGTGAATCTCATCATGTTACTTTAATTAATTTTGTTGGGTTAATGATGATACTTAATTGGGATTGAGATGCTGTCAACCATCTCAATGTTTAACAACCACCATGATAGTTAAATAAAATTGATTCCTTTGCAGTAGGAAAAAACTGGCTTTTTTCGCAAAATTGTAACCATAGAGCTTTCTACCAGCCATATATGCATGTAGTATAGCATTATTATGTTCATTACTCTCTATGTGTTACATTGCCAGCATATTCCATGTGCTGACCCGTTTCCGGGCTGCAACGTTTCATGTTGCAGACTTTTCAGACGACGAGTAAGGTGCCTTAGGTCGTGGTCTTATACTCAGTGATGCCGTTGGAGTTGATGGACTCACTATTCTTCCAAGTCTTCCGCTGTTATCGTATTAGATGGCCTTAAGCCATATTTATCATACTTATTCTCTTTTGAGATATTCGTTGTAATAAGTGTGTGATTGCTACTCTGTTATAAATCCTCCATTTGCACTGTGCGTGTTAGCATTACTGATCCAGGGATGACACTGGTGCACAGCAGCACAGACTGTTTGAGGTCTGGTCGCTACAAAGGTGGTATCAGAGCACACGTTGACTGTAGGACACGACCACTAAGCTTAAACCCTAGAACACTACTCTCTTCTCATTTCTGACTCCTCTCCACTTTCTACTCTTTTAGGAATGGCGAATGCAAGGAACAAGTTCATGCAACCAGATGAAGATACACCTTTTGGACGACACTTGAAGGAAGTCACTAAGTACCTGAACATTGGAATACCAAGCTTCACCGGAACCTACAATGCCACACTACCAGAAGAGTAGCGCTGGAAGATTCAAGTTCAAATTCCAGGAAGGACGTTTGCGCCAGTCACTGAGCCTATAAAATTTTCTTTTGAAGCACCAACCTGGAGTTTAGGGAAGAGCATGGCAGCCCACATCTCTGTGGGACGCATTGGAGACGTCTACCACAGGGAGCTTAAGGATACTATTTATCAGATTTGTGGACGTCGAGACGAGCAATGGGAGATGATCAGCACCAAGAAGGATGGATCAATTGCAGCTTTCATCCAGGAGCAAAACCAACACATTCGTCGCCAGGAGAACCAGATGTGCTCAGACATGATAGATTTGAAGAAGGCATTGACCAAGATCACGGAGTTGGAGGAAGAACTCAAGTCTACGCGCGATGGATATGAGGAGGAGATCGCCACATTGTTGGAGAAGAACGGCGAACTGATACAGAAGATCGAAGTATTCCTGGGAGACCCAGCACCAGGAGGAGAAGATGACGATTCTACTTGCCCGGATAACTACATCATCATCGACGATACCGACTCGGAACCAAGTGAAGATGACTTTGTTGATGAAGCTGGAACAGATATCATGGAGTCTTCGACTGATCAAAATTCCTAGTAGACCACCATATCAGTAGTAGTATTCCCCCATGTATATAGTATAGTCCGAGCACTTTTGTAACGCTAGTTAGATCGATTGTATGCCTTGTTTGATTTGATTGAGTGATATTGATTGTGTTTGTCGCATGAGCATATGGGTAGTGTTTTCTCTCTAGACTTTATTCTATTCTAAATTCTCACCTTTTCTAAACCTATCAAATGCCTCCGAGACGCGACACTGGATTTGTTTTCCCACCGGAGATCACTCAGTTGATTCAGCAGCAGAATGCCCTGATGCAAGTGTTAGTACAGAACCAAGGCAACAACAACAACAACAACAACAACCCACTACCACCACCAGTTGATCACTTAGCCCGTTTCTTGAGGCTAAACCCGCCGGTGTTTTCCAGCAGCACCGAGCCGATTGTTGCAGATGATTGGCTCCGCAAAGTTGGAAGGGAGTTGACCACTGCAGGATGCACAGATGCGGAGAGAGTGCGTTTTGCCGCACATCAACTTGATGGACCCGCAGCATCATGGTGGGAGAATTACACAGCCACACACCCTATTGACACCGTCACATGGGACCAGTTTCAGCAAGCTTTCCGTACTGCCCATGTTTCAGCAGGAGCTATGGCTATGAAGAAGCGTGAATTTCGCAACCTACGCCAAGGAGGACGTACCGTAGGCCAGTATGTGGAGGATTTCAGTAAGTTAGCACGTTATGCTCCAGATGACGTTGCTACAGATGCAGCCAAGCAGGAGAAGTTTCTGGAAGGACTGAATGATGAGCTGAGCATGCAGTTGATGGTAGCAACCTTCAACAACTACCAGGAGTTGGTAGATAGAGCTCTCATGATTGAAGGGAAGCAACAGCAGATTGAAAACCGTAAGAGGAAGTATGGACAAGGGAAGTATAATTCTGGAGCTCAGCAGAAGCCACGTTTTACCCCGAAATCGGGAGGACAGTTTCAGCATACACATGGAGGAGGTAGTTCGCACAACCATAATGGCTCCAAGAATGGTAATGGGAACGGAGGAAGCAACGGACAGAACCGTACCAACCCTTCAACCCCAGCTAAGAGAGACCTGAGCCAAGTCACTTGCTTTAAGTGCCAGAAGACTGGACATTATGCCAATGAATGTCCTGAAGCCCAGAATGGTAATGGAAATGGAAGCTCTGGGAAGAAGCCGAACCCTTTCAACAAAGGACATGTGAACCACGTTTACGTGGAGGAGGTTGAAGCACAGCCTGATGCAGTAATAGGTAAGTTTTTGGTTAAGTCATTTACTGCACTCGTTCTTTTCGATACTGGTGCATCGCATTCATACATATCAAGGGGATTTGTGGATAAGTATAAACTGCCCACCAAGGTTCTTAAAACACCTATGTTAGTAAGTTCACCAGGAGCAGAGTATATGGCAAGCCAAGGATGTTTTCAGATGCCATTGGCCATAGGTAGGCATGTTTTCCCCTCAGACTTGATAATCTTGGAGTCGCAATTGGATGTAATTTTGGGTATGGACTGGCTATCGATGTACGGAGGAAACATCGATTGCGCCAGTAAGACGATTTCGCTTACCACCCCAGAAGGAAGAAGGATTAATTATGTATCCCGGCATATGCCGAAGAGGACTCAGGTGAATTCCTTATCAGGAGTTGTACAGGAGGAAGTACCAGTGGTGAAGGATTATCCGGATGTATTTCCAGAAGAGTTGCCAGGTATGCCACCGGATAGAGACATTGAGTTTCTGATTGAACTTTTGCCAGGCACAGGACCAATATCTAAGAGACCATACAGGATGCCCGCAAAAGATTTGGAGGAAATTAAGAAGCAGATTAAGGAGTTACTGGATAAAGGATATATTCGCCAAGTTCGTCACCTTGGGGATCACCAGTACTTCTAGTGGAGAAGAAAGATGGATCGTTGAGGATGGTTGTTGATTATCGAGGATTGAACGAAGTGACCATCAAGAACAAGTACCCACCGCCGATGATCAATGATTTGTTTGACCGCTTACAAGGATGCTAAGGTATTTTCCAAGATCGATCTACGATCAGGATACCATCAGTTGAAGATTCGAGAGCAGGATATACCTAAGACGGCTTTTACCACCAGGTATGGGCTGTATGAGTATACCATTATGTCATTTGGTCTGACTAACGCACCTGCCTATTTCATGAACCTAATGAACAAAGTGTTTATGGAGTTTTTGGATAAGTTCGTCGTGGTGTTCATTGATGATATTTTGGTCTACTCAAAGAATGAAGAGGAGCATAAGGAGCATTTGAGTTTGGTACTTGAGAAACTCAGAGAACATCAGTTATACGCCAAATTCAGCAAGTGTGAGTTTTGGCTGAAGGAAGTTGGATTCCTCGGACATGTTATATCCGGAGAAGGAATAGCAGTAGACCCCGCCAAAGTTGACACAGTAACAAGTTGGGAATCACCCACGTCAGTTGGAGAGATCCGGAGTTTTCTTGGACTTGCAGGATACTACCGGAGGTTCATTGAGAATTTCTCAAAGATTGCAAAACCCATGACTGAGCTATTGAAGAAAGACACCAAATTCAATTGGACTGAGGAATGTGAAGCTAGTTTCCAAGAGTTGAAGAAACGTTTGGTTACATCACCAGTGTTGATTCTGCCAGACCAACGCAAGGATTATGAAGTTTATTGTGACGCTTCACGTCGAGGACTTGGGCGGTGCTTATGCAGGAAGGAAGAGTTGTTTCATATGCTTCACGACAACTTAAACCCCATGAGAAGAATTATTGCACACATGATTTGGAATTAGCAGCCGTAGTGCATGCGTTGAAGACATGGAGATATTTTCTCATCGGAAACCATTGTGAGGTGTACACGGATCACAAGAGTTTGAAGTACATTTTCACGCAGAAGGAGTTGAATCTCAAGCAGAGGAGATGGTTGGAGCTCATTAAGGATTATGATATGAGATTGCATTATCTCCCAGGGAAGGCTAACGTAGTAGCAGATGCGTTGAGCCGCAAGAGCCATGTCAACACACTCATGACCGGAGAGTTACCGAAAGTATTAGCCGAGGATCTTCGCGAGCTATGTTTGGAGATAGTTCCAAGAGGCTATTTAGCAACATTGGAGATTCAGTCTACTTTGATGGAAAAGATCAGAGAAGCTCAGAAGACAGACAAGGAAATTAACGATATAAAGGAAAGGATGAGCAAAGGAAAAGCCAAGGGATTTCGTGAGGATGAGCACGATACCTTATGGTTTGAGGACCGCGTTTATGTGCCCAATGATCCGGAGATCACGAAGTTGATCTTGCAAGAGGCCCATGATTCACCGTATTCGATTCACCCAGGAAATACCAAGATGTATTTGGATTTGAAGGATACTTTCTGGTGGACCAGAATGAAGAAGGATATTGCGGAGTATGTAGCAGTTTGTGATGTATGTCAGAGAGTGAAGGCAGAACATCAGAAGCCAGCAGGATTGCTACAACCATTGCCGATACCCGAATGGAAGTGGGATAAACTAGGCATGGATTTTATCACGGGATTTCCCAGGACTCGTTCAGGCTATGACTCAATATGGGTTGTAGTTGATCGTTTGACGAAAGTAGCTCATTTCATTCCAATGAAGACCACTTACACCAGTGCTAAGTTGGCAAAGATATACATGACCAGAATCGTATGTTTGCATGGAGTTCCGAGGACCATTGTATCAGATAGAGGAACCCAGTTTACCTCGAAGTTTTGGAATCAGTTACATGAAACTTTGGGAACCAGGCTAGAATTCAGTACAGCCTTTCACCCACAGACAGATGGACAGACCGAGAGAGTCAATCAGATTTTGGAAGACATGTTGAGAGCTTGTGCGCTAGATTATGGATCAAGTTGGGACAACAATTTGCCATATGCAGAGTTTTCTTACAACAACAGTTATCAAACCAGTTTGAAGATGGCCCCTTTCGAAGCTTTATACGGAAGGAGGTGTAGAACACCATTGTTATGGGACGAAGTTGGAGACCGTCAGTTGTTTGGACCAGATTTGATTAAAGAGTCTGAACAGAAAGTGAGGTTGATTCGTGATAGGCTCAAGGTAGCCCAGTCCAGGCAGAAGAGTTATGCGGATTCTAAACGTAAGGAGACAGTTCACGAAGTCGGAGACAGAGTTTATCTTCGAGTATCACCACTTCGAGGAGTGAAGCGCTTTGGAGTTAAGGGAAAGTTAGCGCCACGTTTTATCGGACCATACAGAGTTTTGGAGCGTATGGGAGAAGTTGCTTACAAGCTGGAATTGCCTGAAGGATTCTCAGGAGTTCATGATGTATTTCACGTTTCCCAGTTGAAGAACTGCCACGCAGAAATGGCTGAGATACCACTGAGAGATACAGTGCCACTAGAAGCGATTCAGTTGGAAAGTGATTTGACCTATGAGGAGAAACCAGTTAAGATTCTTGAGTATGCCAGCCGAGCCACCCGCAGCAAGGTTATCAATTCTGCAAAGTTCAGTGGAGTCACCACACTGAGGATGAAGCCACCTTGGAGCGAGAGGAAGATCTACGGAAGAACCACTCTCACCTATTTTCTAGCCAACCCGAATCTCGAGGGCGAGATTCATCTTAAGGGGGTAGGTTTGTAAATTCCCAAATTTTCAATTTGAAATGTTATACATTAGATCATCATTGCATAGCATATTTTATTGCATTTTTGGCAAATCCTCGAAAAATCCTAAGCAACTCAAGCACCCTCGGAGAGAGTTGGAGATTTTCTTGACTTTCCTATTTGACTTTTATCAAATAAGGAAACAAGGATTTTGGTTTTAATTATTTTCTCTCCGAAAGATATTTCATATTAAAATAAATGAGAGGAGAAAATATGACTTCTCCAAAATAATTGAAATATTGGAGGAAAAATATTAAATTCAAATATTTGATTTTATTCGGATTTTATTTGCAATTTTGTTTGCATTAAAAAAAATTGCACGTTTCCAAAACTGCATTTTTGGGCCAAGAAAAATGTTCATCTCGTTCTAATTATTTTAATTAGACGGGGAAAATATGTTTTAGCATTTTTGGATTTTTATTTATTTTTTTGCGATTTTCTTTAGATTCGGCGAATTATTTATAAAAAAAAACGCCGAGCGCCGACTGGGCCGAAGCCCAGCCGCGCGGCCCAGCCAGCCCGCGCCTCGTCTCCCTCCTGGAGACCGAGACGGAGATGCCGCCGCCGCCCGTGTCCCTCCCGGACTCGTCGTCGCCGCCGCCTTGCCCCCTCCTCCACGGCACCCCCCTCCTTTTATACCCCGAGCCCCCCCCCGTCCTTCTCCTCACCCCGCCGCCCCGACCCGCACCCGTCCCCACCGCCAGGAGCCGCCCGCCCCGCCGCCCTAAGGAGGAGCCGCCGGAGCCGCCATACGCCGCCGCCCGCCGCCCCGTCCGTCGCCCCCGCCGACGCCCGAACCCCGCCGCCCCTCGCCGCCCTCGCCCGACCCGCTGGAACCCCGCCGGAGTTGCCGACGAGGTAGCCGAGCCGCCGCCGTGCCGGTTTTCTTTAAAAAACCGTTCGTTTTTTTCTTTCTAAACCCTAGTCGGTTTATTTTTTTTCGGTTTAATGATCTAGTGAACGTTCACCGACCCGTTCGTTTTAACGAACGTGTTCGTCGGATTGACGCTGTTAACGAACGTCCGTTTGTTTAACCGTTCGTCAGCTTTCTTTTTTGACGAATTTTCCGCGATTATTCCAGATCGCGATTTCTGATCAGATTTTCGTTTTAGTTTAACTTTTCGCTCGTTTATCGGAATCAGGCGATTCAAGCGCCTAGAGTTTCGTCTCGAAATTCTCTTTTCGTTTAACCTACTCAAACAAGTTTTTGCTACTGTAAAATTTGATTTAGATCCAGATTAGTAAATGAAGCTTGTTTCTTTCGCCGTTTGATTGATTGTTTTTCCAAACCGGAGTTCTTAAGTTGAATTTTCTGGTTAGTTCTCTTATTTGAGCTTTACCTGTGCATTAGATGAGTACTTATTGTTTTCTTGTTTGTTTACGATAGAGTACCCGGAGTGCGCCGCTTGCTACTTCGAATCGCTAGGTTTCGCGGATCGTTAGCAAGGCAAGTAACACTTTGATCATACCCCTTTACTACCCAGTTTTGTTGCATTAGATCAACCCTCAAACATTGCATGGTTAGGATCTAATTAAATTGTGGGTTTTTGGGAAGTAGTTGAGGTAGTACCTATCACCTGTTTTATTATCAAACCCTTGGGAGTTACTTCTACGTTGCTTATATTGCTATGCTATGCTTGTAGACGTGGATTGGGTTTGAGAGATATCCATGACAGATGTGAGATTGTAAATATATGGTTAAACTTAAGGTGGCAACTAAAACTCACATCTGGGTGGATTGAGGTACCTGGGTATTCCAGGATTGCCTGTTTTCTTTTGGACCGCCACCCAGGTTCAAAGGGATCATGAGATTATTTATGCTAGAAACTTCCGTGTGCAGCCACAAGCTATTATGGGCTCTAGCATAGTTGATTAAGTTGTGTGAACTCTTACAGTGGTAGACTAGCAGATGTAGGGGATGTAGGTGTACCGGTCTACCCATCGTAAGGTGCTAACGCTTCTGAAAGACTGTGTCTCGGTCATCCGTTTCTCAAACATCATGTAGTGCGAGAATCAAGCGGAGGCGATTGAGTCTTGTGGGGAAAAGTGCGCAAACCTCTGCAGAGTGTACAATCTAATCATGGTTAGCCGTGTCCCCGGTTATGGACATCTTGAGTATCTAGTACCTGGATTATCATGTGAATCTCATCATGTTACTTTAATTAATTTTGTTGGGTAATGATGATACTTAATTGGGATTGAGATGCTGTCAACCATCTCAATGTTTAACAACCACCATGATAGTTAAATAAAATTTATTCCTTTGCAGTAGGGAAAAACTGGCTTGTCGCAAAACTGTAACCATAGAGCTTTCTACCAGCCATATATGCATGTAGTATAGCATTATTATGTTCATTACTCTCTATGTGTTACATTGCCAGCATATTCCATGTGCTGACCCGTTTCCGGGCTGCAACGTTTCATGTTGCAAAATTTTCAGACGACGAGTAAGGTGCCTTAGGTCGTGGTCTTATACTCAGTGATGCCGTTGGAGTTGATGGACTCACTATTCTTCCAAGTCTTCCGTTGTTATCGTATTAGATGGCCTTAAGCCATATTTATCATACTTATTCTCTTTTGAGATATTCGTTGTAATAAGTGTGTGATTGCTACTCTGTTATAAATCCTCCATTTATACTGTGTGTGTCAGCATTACTGATCCAGGGATGACACTGGTGCACAGCAGCACAGACTGTTTGAGGTCTGGTCGCTACACGTCATCCCTTGCATACTATAGTTCATCACGAAGTTCTACTAACTTGGTGATGGTGACTAGAGAATTCTGTCAATCACTATTTTATCTGGAAGATTAACTCCCACTTGATTCAAGCGATTGTAGTACTCAGACATTCTGAGCACATGCTCACTAGCTGAGCAATTCTCCTCCATCTTGTAGGCAAAGTACTGTCAGAGGTCTCATACCTCTCGACACGGGCATGAGTATGAAATACCAATTTTAACTCTCGGAACATCTTATATGCTCCTTGGCGTTCAAAACATTTTTGAAGTCCCGATTCTAAGCCGTTAAGCATGGTACACTAAACTATCAAGTAGTCATCATATTGAGCTAGCCAAACGTTCATAATGTCAGCATCTGCTCCTGCAATACGTCTGTCACCTTGCGGTGCATCAAGGACATAATTCTTCTGTGCAGCAATGAGGATAATCCTCAGATCATGGATCCAATCCGCATCATTGCTACTAACATCGTTCAACTTAGTTTTCTCTAGGAACATATCAAAAAATAAAACAGGGGAGCTAAACGCGAGCTATTGATCTACAACATAGATATGCTAATACTACCAGGACTAAGTTCATGATAAATTAAAGTTCAATTAATCATATTACTTAAGAACTCCCACTTAGATAGACATCCCTCTAATCATCTAAGTGATCACATGATCCATATCAACTAAACCATGTCCGATCATCACGTGAGATGGAGTAGTTTCAATGGTGAACGTCACTATGTTGATCATATCTACTATATGATTCATGCTCGACCTTTCGGTCTCAGTGTTCCGAGGCCATATCTGCATATGCTAGGCTTGTCAAGTTTAACCTGAGTATTCCGCGTGTGCAACTGTTTTGCACCCGTTGTATTTGAACGTAGAGCTTATCACACCCGATCATCACGTGGTGTCTCAGCACGAAGAACTTTCGCAACGGTGCATACTCAGGGAGAACACTTATACCTTGATAATCTAGTGAGAGATCATCTTATAATGCAACCGTCAATCAAAGCAAGATAAGATGCATAAAAAGGTAAACATCACATGCAATCAATATAAGTGATATGATATGGCCATCATCATCTTGTGCTTGTGATCTCCATCTCCGAAGCACCGTCATGATCACCATCGTCACCGGTGCGACACCTTGATCTCCATCGTAGCATCGTTGTCGTCTCGCCAACTATTGCTTCTACGACTATCGCTACCGCTTAGTGATAAAGTAAAGCAATTACAGGGCGATTGCATTGCATACAATAAAGCGACAACCATATGGCTCCTGCCAGTTGCCGATAACTCGGTTATAAAACATGATTATCTCATACAATAAAATATAGCATCATGCCTTGACCATATCACATCACAACATGCCCTGCAAAAATAAGTTAGACGTCCTCTACTTTGTCGTTGCAAGTTTTACGTGGCTGCTATGGGCTGAGCAAGAACCGTTCTTACCTACGCATCAAAACCACAACACTAGTTCGTCAAGTCAGTGCTGTTTTAACCTTCTCAAGGACCGGGCGTAGCCACACTCGGTTCAACTAAAGTTGGAGAAACTGACACCCGCCAGCCACCTATGTGCAAAGCACGTCGGTAGAACCAGTCTCGCGTAAGCGTACACGTAATGTCGGTCCGGGCCGCTTCATCCAATAATACTGCCGAACCAAAGTATGACATGCTGGTAAGCAGTATGACTTGTATCGCCCACAACTCACTTGTGTTCTACTCGTGCATATAACATCTACGCATAAAACCAGGCTCAGATGCCACTGTTGGGGAACGTAGTAATTTCAAAAAAATTCCTACGCACACACAGGATCAAGTGATGCATAGCTACGAGAGGGGAGAGTGTTGTCCAAGTACCCTCGTAAACCGAAAGCGGAAGCGTTAGCACAACGCGGTTGATGTAGTCGTACGTCTTCACGATCCGACCGATCCAAGTACCAAACGTATGGCACCTCCGAGTTCAGCACACGTTCAGCTCGATGACATCCCGCGAACTCTGATCCAGCAGAGCTTCACGGGAGAGTTCCGTCAGCACAACGGCGTGGTGACGGTGATGATGATGCTACCGACGCAGGGCTTCCCCTAAGCACCGCTACGATATGATCGAGGTGGAATATGGTGGAGGGGGGCACCGCACACGGCTAAGAGATCAAGAGATCAATTGTTGTGTCTATGGGGTGCCCCCTACCCCGTATATAAAGGAGCAAGGGAGGGAGAGGTGGCCGGCCAGGAGGAGGCGCGCCAGGAGGAGTCCTGCTCCCACCGGGAGTAGGACTCCCTCCTTTCCTAGTTGGAGTAGGAGAAGGGGGAAGGAGGAGGGAGAGAGGAAGGAAAGGGGGGCGCCGCCCCCCTCCTTGTCCAATTCGGACTAGAGGGGGAGGGGCGTGCGGCCTGCCCCACCTCTTTCCCCTAAAGCCCAATAAGGCCCATATACTTCTTCTCCCGTATTCCCGTAACTCTCCGGTACTCCGAAAAATACCCGAACCACTCGGAACCTTTCCGATGTCCGAATATAGTCGTCCAATATATCGATCTTTACGTCTCGGCCATTTCGAGACTCCTCGTCATGTCCCCGATCTCATACAGGACTCCGAACTATGTTCGGTACATCAAATCACATAAACTCATAATACAAATCGTCACAGAACTTTAAGCGTGCGGACCCTACGGTTTCGAGAACTATGTAGACATGACCGAGACACGTCTCCGGTCAATAACCAATAGCGGAACCTGGATGCTCATATTGGCTCCCACATATTCTACGAAGATCTTTATCGGTCAAACCGCATAACAACATACGTTGTTCCCTTTGTCATCGGTATGTTACTTGCCCGAGATTCGATCGTCGGTAACTCAATACCTAGTTTAATCTCGTTACCGGCAAGTCTCTTTACTCGTTCCGTAATGCATCATCCCGCAACTAACTCATTAGTCACATTGCTTGCAAGGCTTATAGTGATGTGCATTACCGAGAGGGCCCAGAGATACCTCTCCGACAATCGGAGTGACAAATCCTAATCTCGCAATACGCCAACCCAACAAGTACCTTTGGAGACACCTGTAGAGCACCTTTATAATCACTCAGTTATGTTGTGACGTTTGGTAGCACACAAAGTGTTCCTCCGGTAAACGGGAGTTGCATAATCTCATAGTCATAGGAACATGTATAAGTCATGAAGAAAGCAATAGCAACATACTAATTGATCAAGAGCTAAGCTAACGGAATGGGTCAAGTCAATCACATCATTCTCCTAATGATGTGACCCCGTTAATCAAATGACAACTCATGTCTATGGCTAGGAAACATAACCATCTTTGATCAACGAGCTAGTCAAGTAGAGGCATAATAGTGACACTCTGTTTGTCTATGTATTCACACATGTATCATATTTCCGGTTAATACAATTCTAGCATGAATAATAAACATTTATCATGAAATAAGGAAATAAATAATAACTTTATTATTGCCTCTAGGGCATATTTCCTTCACTACTATCAGCTATGGGATAAATTATACCTGCTTCCAGAAGTTTTAATATTTCCGTTCTTACCACTTCTTTCATCTTCGGATTTAACCCACGTTGGTGATCAAAAACGGGTTTAGCATCAGGTTCCATATTAATTTTGTGCTGACATAGAGTGGGACTAATGCCCTTTAAATCATCAAGAGTATATCCAATAGCAGCTCGGTGCTTCCTTAGAACTTTCAATAATCTTTCTTCTTCATGCTGTGGAAGGTTAGCACTGATAATAACATGATATATCTTCTTTTCATCAAGATAAGCATATTTCAAAGTGTCTGCCAATTGTTTTAATTCAAACACAGGATCACCTTTAGGTGGAGGAGGACCTCCCAGAGTTTCAATAGGCAAATTGTGTTTAAGTAGAGGATGTTGTTCAAAGACAATCTTATCTATTTCATTTCTTTCATGCATATGTAAATCATTTTCATGGTCTAGGAAATATTGTTCTAAAGGATCAGTAGGTGGCACAAAAATAGAAGCAAGACCAATTAATTCATCCTTACTAGGCAATTCTTTTTCATGAAGATTTCTACTAAACTTGAAAAAATTTAACTCATGAGACTCATTACCAAAGCTAACACCGACAGTTTGTTTCTCACAATCTATTCTAGCATTAACAGTGTTCAAGAAAGGTCTACCAAAAATAATGGGATAGAAGTCATTTTGTGGGGAACCAAGAACAAGAAAATCAGTATGGTATTTTATTTTCCCACACAAGACTTCAACATCTCTAACAATCCAAATTGGTGATATGGTGTCTCTTTTAGCAAGTTTAATAGTAACATCTATTTCTTCTATCTCTGCGGGTGCTATGTCATTCATAATTCTTGATATAAGGTGTAAGGAATAGCACTCACACTAGCACCTATGTCACATAAACCATGATAACAGTGATCTCCTATTTTAACTGAGATGACAAGCATGGCAACAACAGGTCTATGTTTATCCCTTTTATCAGGTTTGACAATTCTTGCAGCTTCTTCGCAGAAGTAAATAACATGCCCATCCATATCTTCTTCCAAGAGATCTTTAACCATAGCAATTCTAGGTTCTACTTTAATTTGTTCATCAGGTTTAGGTGTTCTAATATAGCTTTTGTTAACCACAGTTGAAACTTTAGCATGTTCCTTTATCCTAACAGGAAAAGGTGGTTTCTCAATATAAACGGAAGGAACAACTGGATCAACATTATAAGTTATAGTTTCTTCTTTAATTGGTAACGGTTCTTTGATTTCTTATTTAACAGGTGGGTGATATTTAAACCACTTCTCTTTAGGGAGATCAACATGAGTAGCAAATGATTCACAAAAGGAGGCTACTATCTTAGAGTCAAGCCCATATTTAGTGCTAAACTTTTGAAAAGCATTGGTATTCATAAAAGATTTAACACAATCATACTTAAGCTTAATACCTGACTCTTTACCTTCGTCGAGTTCCCAATCTTCAGAATTGCATTTAATTCTTTCCAAAAGATCCCACCGGAATTCAATAGTATTCTTCATAAAAGAACCAACACAAGAAGTATCAAGCATGGTTTGATCATTACGAGAAAGCCGAGCATAAAAGTTCTAGATAATAATTTCTCTCGAGAGCTCATGATTGGGGCATGAATATAGCATTACTTCAGCCTCCCCCAAGCTAGAGCGATACTTTCTCCTTCACGAGGCCAAAAATTATATATATAATTCCGATCACGATGAACTAGATGCATGGGATTAGCTAGCAGTTGTTCTATCATACCCGAAGGAATTTCATATTCAATATTTTCAGTAGGTGCAGTAAGTTGAGGGGTAGCTAATTGTGGTTCCGGACGAGGTGAAGATACCCCGAACAAACCCCTCAAAGGATTGTTTTCCATAGTAACAAGTGACAGTAAATTTCAGCACACTATATAAATGTTTCCTTACCAAATTCCACTTACCAAAGGCGCTTCACTCCCCGGCAATAGCGCTAGAAAATAGCCTTGATGACCCACAAGTATACGGGATCAATTGTAGCTCTTTTCGATAAGTAAGAGTGTCGAACCCAACGAGGAGCAGAAGGAAATGACAAGTACTTTTCAGTAAGGTAATGTCTGCAAGTGCTGAAATTGTAAGTAGCGGAGTAGTTTGATAGCAAGATAATTTGTAACGAGCAAGTAACAATAGTAGTAACAAAAGTGCAGCAAGGTAGCCCAATCCTTTTGAGGCAAAGGACAGACCAAAACGATCTCTTATGATAAGCAAAGCGTTCTTCAGGGTACACGAGAATTTCATCTAGTCACTTTCATCATGTTGGTTAAATTCGTGTTCGCTACTTTGATAATTTCATATATGGGTGGACCGGTGCTTAGGTGTTGTTCTTACTTGAAAAAACCTTCTACTTATGATTAACCCTCCACGCAAGCATCCGCAACTATGAGAAAAGTATTAATAATAAATTCTAACCGTAGCATTAAACTTTTGGATCCAATTGGTCCCTTACGAAATAGCGCATAAGCTGGGGTTAAAGCTTGTGTAACTCTCGTAACCCATCATCTAATTGCTACTCCACAATGCATTCCCTTAGGCCCAAATATGGTGAAGTGTCATGTAGTCAACGTTCACATGACACCACTAAGGGAATAACAACATAGATACTATCAAGATATCGAACACATATCAAATTCACATGATTACTTGCAACATGATTTCTCCCGTGACCTCAAGAACAAAAGTAACTACTCAAAAATGATAAACATGCTCATGATCAGAGGAATATTAAATAGCATAATGGATCTGAACATATAATCTTCCACCAAATAAACCATATAGTAATCAACTACAAGATGTAATCAACACTACTAGTCACCCAAAAGCACCAATCTATAGTTCCGGTAACAAGATTGAACAACAAAGATGAACTAGGGTTTGAGATGAGATGGTGTTGTTGAATATGTTGATGGAGATTTCCCTCCCCAAGATGGGAGAGTTGTTGGTGATGATGATGGCGATGATTTCCCCCTTCGGGAGGGAAGTTCCCCCGGCGGAATCGCTCCGCTGGAGGGCAAAAGTGCTCCTGCCCAAGTTCCGCCTCGAGACGGCGGCGCTCCATCCCGAAAGTCCTCTCCTTATTTTTTCTAGGTCAAAATGACCTATATACCAGAAGATGGGCACCGGAGGTGGGCCTGGGTGATCACAACCCACCAGGGCGGGCCTCGGCTCCCTGGCGCGCACAGGTGGGTTGTGCCCACCTGGTGGGCCCCCTCTGGTAGTTATCTGCTCCAATAATTCTTAAATATTCCATAAAAAATCTCCGTGAAGTTTCAGCTTGTTTGGAGTTGTGCAGAATAGGTAGCCTGACATAGCTTTTCCAAGTCCAGATTTCCAGCTGCCGGAATTCTCCCTCTTGGTTTGTTCCTTGCAAATTATGAGAGAAAAGGCATTAGAATTACTCCAAAAAGCATTATTATGGAATAAAACACCATAAATAACAGTAAGAAAACATGATGCAAAATGGCGCATCAGTATACTTCTGTAACTCCAAAAATTCTGAAAAATTGGGACAACATGGGCAATTTGTATATCAATCTTGTGTAAAAAATTCAGAGCAAAAGCACGTTTCTGTGATTTATGAAAATTATTTTTCTAAGTGCAAAAGTTTCTTTTTTCAACAAGATCAAATCAACTATCACCCAACATGATCCCAAAGGCTTTGCTTGGCACAAACACTAATTTAAACCACAAAACACTTCTAATCAGAGGCATAATTGGGTATTTTATTGAAAACGGCAAAAAACCAAAAAGCAAAAAGATACAAGTTGGGTTGCCTCCCAACGAGCGCTATCATTTTACGCCCCTAGCTAGGCATAATGCGAAGGATCTAAGTATTGTCATCTTATTTTCTAGATCCATACGATGCCCTCACGATTGATTCATATGGTGGCTTAATTCTAGTTCTAGGGAATGTTCCATACCCTTCCTTAGTGGGAATTGAAATTTAATATTGCCTTCTTTCATATCAATCACGGCGCCAATAGTACGTAGAAAGGTCTACCAAGAATAATTGGACAAGACGGATTGCAATCAATATCAAGAACAATAAAATCTATGGGCACATAAGTCCTATTTGCAAGAATAAAAACATCATTAATTCTTCCCATAGGCGTTTTAATAATGGAATCCACCAAGTGCAAATTTAAAGAACATTCTTCAATGTCGGTAAGACCAAGCACATCACATAAAGATTTCGAAATTGTAGAAACACTAGCACGCAAGTCACATAAAGCAAAACACTCATAATTTTTAATCTTGACTTTGATAGTAGGTTCCCATTCATCATGTAATTTTCTAGGAATTGAAACTTCTAATTCCAACTTTTCTTCCAAAGCTTCATCATGGCATCAATGATATGTTTAGTAGAATCTTTATTTTGTTCATAAGCATGGGGTGAATTTATCATGGATTGTAAGAAACAAATACAATCAATCAAAGAGCAACTATCATAATTGAAATCTTTGTAATCCAAAAGAGTGGGCACCTCACTAGTTAAAGTTTTGACCTCTTCAAACCCACTTTTATCACTTTTCCCAACAAGATTTTCTTCAGTCCCTTTTTCATCTAGCTAAAGTTAACTCTTCTTCAGTCCCTTTTTCATCAATCCTAATTTTACTAAACAAATAATCAATAGAAGAAACACCGATCATTTTAAGATCTTCATCACTTTTATGAAAGCAATCACTAGAAAACGCTTTTTCTAAAAATTCTCTTCTAGCTCTAAGCATAGCGGTTCTTCTCTTAATTTCATCCATGGAAACATAAAGAGCCTTAATTGATTCCTCAACCTTAGGCACAAAAAATTTCATCTTGAGATTTTCTAGATCATGAGAAATTCTATCAATACTTCTAGATATATCATCAATCTTATTCAGCTTTTCTTCTATTGTAGCATTGAAAACTTTTTGAGTATTGATAAATTCTTTAATATTATTCTCAAGATCAGAGGTGTTCCTATTATTATTATAAGAAGGATTACCATAGGAATTACCATAATTATTAGAGGAATTACTAGAAAAAGGCCTAGGACTAAAATTACCTCTATGAGCATTGTTATTGAAATTGTTTCGCGAGATAAAATTCACATCTATGGCATCACTATTTTGCTCAATCAAAGTAGACAAAGGCACATCATTAAAGTTAATAGGAGCACTTTTATTAGCAACCAATTTCATAAGAGCATCAACTTTTTCACTCAAAGAAGAAATTTCTTCAACCGAATTAACATTTTTACAAGTAGGAGCTCTTTCGGTATGCCATTGTGAATAATTTGCCATAATATTGTCTAGAAATTTAGTAGCTTCACCCAAAGTAATTTCCATATAAGTACCTCCCGCGGCGGAATCTAAAAGATTTCTAGAAAAAACATTCAACCCCGCATAAATTTTTTGTATGATTATCCAAGGATTTAACCCATGAAGTGGGCAATTCCTTAGCATTAATTTCATCCTTTCCCAAGATTGTGCAACATGCTCATATTCAAGTTGCTTGAAATTCATGATCTGGGTTCTAAGGGAAATAATTTTCGCGGGCCGAAAATACTTAGTAATAAAATCATCCTTGCACTTATTCCAAGAATCGATACTATTGCGAGGCAAAGAAGAAAACCAAATTTTTGCACGATCTCGCAAAGAAAACGGAAATAATGTCAACTTCACAATATCATTGTACACATCTTTTTTCTTTTGCATATCGCATAATTCCAAGAATGTGTTAAGATGGGACACGGCATCCTCATTAGGAGTACCGGAAAATTGATCTTTCATAACAAGATTCAGCAAAGCGGCATTAATATCACAAGACTCCGCACTAGTGGCGGGAGGAGCAATCGGAGTGCTAATAAAATCATTGTTGTTGGTGTTGGAAAAATCACACAACTTGGTGTTCTCTTGAGTCATCGTGACTACGCAACAAGATTGCACTCAAAAACAGATCTGACAAGAAAAACGGCGAACGAAAAAGAGGGCGAATAAAACGATAAATTTTTGTGAAGTGGGGGAGAGGAAAACGAGAGGTAAATGGCAAATAATGTAAATTTCAAGGAGTGAGATTTGTGATTAGGAACCTTGTAGATGTTGATGATGTCTCCCTGGCAACGGCGCCAGAAATTCCTTTTGATGTTTGCTTGAACTCCATCGGCATTTCCCCAAAGAGGAAGGGAACGATACATGCGTGTCGGTTCCCCTTCTGTCACTAGGATCAAGCACCATAAGATCGAACCCATCACAGAGCACCTCTTCCCATGGCAAGAAAAATTGATCCAGTTGGCCTAACTAAACCAAAGATTTGAAGAAGAAATACGAGGCTATAAGTAATCATGCATATAAGAGATCAAAAGACTCAAATAACTTTCATGGATAAAAACATAGATCTGATCATAGACTCAAAGTTCATCGGATCCCAACAAACACACATCAAAAAGAGTTACATCAAATAGATCTACAAGAGACCATTGTATTGAGAATTAAAAGAGAGACAGGAAGCCATCTAGCTACTAACTACGGACCTGTAGGTCTACAATGAACTACTCACGCATCATCGGAGAGGCACCAATGAGGATGATGAACCCCTCCGTGATGGTGTCTAGATTGGATCTGGTGGTTCTGGAACTTGCGGCGACTGGAATTAATTTTCGTTGACTCCCCTAGGGTTTCTGGAATATTGGGATATTTATAGAGCAAAGAGGCGGTGCGGGAGGCCGCCGAGGTGGGCACAACCCACCTGGGCATGCCTGGGCCCCCAAGCGCGCCCTGGTGGGTTGTGCTCCCCTCGGAGCTCCGCTCAGGTACTTTCTTGGCCCAACAGGTGTCTTCTGGTCCAGAAAAAATCCGCAAAAAGTTTCGAGGCATTTGGACTCCGTTTGATATTGATTTCCCGCGATGTAAAAAACAAGCAAACAACAACTGGCACTGGGCACTATGTCAATAGGTTAGTCCCAAAAAATGATTTCAAATTGCTATAAAATGATTGTAAAACGTCCAAGAATAATAATATAACAGCATGAAACAATCAAAAATTATAGATACGTTGGAGACGTATGAGGAACCAGCAGGAGTGTCGCCACATTCTTGCCGCCGTGAACTGATTGACATGGCGGTTTGGTGATGAGTATTCTGTGTTTGGGGGTCGACGGCCTCGTTCGGCATCTTGTTTTGCACATCTTGCTCTGGGCAAGGTGCGCCTTGTAGCTGCGCCCGTAGTGGGCGCAGCTGGAGGATCGCGACTTGCGACTGAGCGGGTGTCGCTGTTGCGACTGCGTCCGCCAGTGCGGCGGGGAGGTAGAGACTGAGTGTTCCCTCCACCCGTGGCTTCAAGGCCAAGCCCGTTAGTATGCTGTTGAAGATGCCCATCTCCAACGTTTCCCGCCCCTGTTGCGGCCTCGGGGGACACAACGACGGCATCGCCCGCACCAGTCGTGTCACCCGTGGCACCCGCCTCACCCAATGTCGCCGTGGCGTCTACAGCGTCCGCGGTCGCGTGCGAGGGGGCTTTCGAAGTGGAGGGGTGCATGGTCGCTCCGGGTTTCTTCTTGGGCGCCATGGATGAAGAATGATGATGATGAAGATCAACACGCTGTTCACAACCTCTGGTTCGTGCAATCAACCTCCCCTACCTGGTACGCCAAAGATGTCGTGGGGGAACACGATCACCTATGGGGCCCTGGGACCCTTATGGTTCAGCAATGGGGAGATCACATTGCACAAAGAGTGGAGGCCATGAAGCAATACGATGACAAGACTCATGCAGTTTTTACCCAGGTTCGGGCCGCTGGGAAGCGTAAAACCCTACTCCTGCTTTTGGTGGATTGGATGGTGGAACACTACAACACGCAGCGCTCAAGCTCGGCAAGGTAGCCTCGGGGAGTGCTACTACGCATGTACAAGTGTGTAAAAGTCCGAATCTCTGTCTAGGTTGCCTTGGACCTCCTTTTATAGTCCAAGGGGTAACCACAGTGGCAAAACAGACATTATCCCATGATTAGATAGCTAACAGTGCTATCATACCTAACTCTAGCACTTAGGACAAAATGCCATATATGCTACCTTAGGTGGCATGCGGGGGTGCATCCCCGGCAAGGTTATACCACTGCTTAGCCATCTTTTGCTTATTATCTTGACACGCCTATGGACGGGTGTCAAATGGGTGTGATCTGTCTCCCAGCCAGCTGCCACGTGCTTGGTGATTGCCACTTAATCACCTGGGGAGCTTGACACCGCATCGGTAAGTGACTGGCGTCACGGTGCGGTGGAGCGGTGGTGTCTTGGCGGGGTTTGTGTCTTGACGGCCCCGGCAAGCCTGTCGGGGTAAATCTAGACTTGCTTCCGGAGCGGTATCGACCTGGTCGGGCCCTCCTACCTGGCAAGGGAGCCCTTCCCAAGGTGATATCATGTTGTCTTGTTCTTCATAATGTGCTCCTTGATCTCATGAAGAGTGGCTTCTCTGGCTTGGCTTTGTGTTACATGTTGGTATTGGATGTGTGATCGCCAGCACGCATGTGTATGAGTCTGGTCAGTGAACGCTGATGTTCGTTGCACCGACAACACAACAAGCCGGTACGTACAAACGCAAGACCAGGAACAACTCTGGGGAGCTGTCCCTCCCCCACAGGCGACGAACTAAGTTGCCTCATAGCCCAACTCCATCTCTCCCACGAGACGGTCTTATTAGGCAACCACTTAATCCATCTCACTCAAATTATCAGGAAACATCGCCCTCTTTTGGAAAGTCGACCACGTCCTAGCTTCCGACTCTCTCGATCAAGCTTGGGTGAGTATTTGTTGCAGCATAGTTTTCCTTGCCATTATAACTGCTTCTTTGAGCTGGTATTACTCTTATAACTTCAAAGCAAAGCTTTCGTAAAAAAGAAAGCTATCGGGTCATCTTCTAGCGCTGCAGGCCCTGATACTGAAGAGCCGCAATTGGTTAATCCGAAGGCCCAAATCAACCCTGCTGGCGAAGATAACCCAGAGCAGAAGATTGAACTGACACATGAAAATGAGTCAGTAAATGCTGATGAGCCGGTGATGGTGGAAGAGCCGGTTCATGCAGATGAGCAGGTCAATACAAATGATCCGGCCGCCGAGGCCTCTATGCGCCTCCAGTCCTATGCAGGAGGTAGAGAATATCATTCCGTCGCGCGCAATGGATGATGCAGAGATGACCATCACCGGAGAGGCTCATAATGCTCCAGAGGCTTTGACTGCCTTGGCAAATATTATAGCCAAGGATGAGCCGACAATGTTGTCTAAAGGGAAAGCTAAACTAGAGCTCCCAAATTTTGACAAGCTGAGCACCAATGATCTGCATAAAAAATATTTGACCCGGCTGTCTGAGAGTCGGGACGCTGAGATGAACATGATAAATGCGCTGAAGCGCAAATATGAGGTACGAAGTACTCCTTTTCCTTTGTAATGTATACTCTTGTTGCCCCCAAGGGATGCTCAGTAAATAGTACTGGGTTGGCACTTATATAATAATCAAACTTGAGAGCAGACCGTAGCCCCCAAGTACTAGATCATCATAGAAATGACAAGCGGTTCTTCAAAAGACCACTTAAGCAATAGTTGGTAGAAAAGCGATCTGTAGCCCCCAAGGGCCGGCTTATCTCTGTGAGATAACCGGGTCTTTCATATTATCAACTTAAAAAAGTGTCTTGCTTTAGCCCCCAAGTGTCATGGGGTCTGCTTGCAGCGTCATGAGACTTGTCGTGAAAATATTGAGAAAAGATCAGCAATGTAGCCCTCAAGTGCTGGGTCGTGCGACCTTACCAGCTCGGGACTGTAGAAAAATTGAACTGAATTTGTATCTGTTGTAACAGGATATGCTGAATCTGGCCGAGTCAAAAGGGGACGGCTTCCAAAAGCAATTGAAAATAGAGCGAAAACTTCATGAGATGGCGGAATCCTCCGCCTCATAGTTGCAAGAATCTGTTTCTCTTACCAAGGAGAACTTGCAAACCTTGAAAGCCGCCCATGAAGAAGAGAAGACAAAACTTCTAAAGCGTGCAGAGGAGGCTGAAGGCCAACTTGAGCCGGTGACCCAAGAGCTGAACACTCTGAAGCGTCATATAACCAACATGAAAGTGGCCCTCTTTGGTAAGTAATATTATGACCATAGTCCAAATCCGGGTTAAGTGATTGGCCGGCTTGTTGACATTCATCTGTTCCCTGTACAGGAAGAAGAAATGACAATGTTGTCCAACTTCCTTTGGTGAAGTTGAAGGCAATTTACACCTATGTGGAGCAATTATACACAGATGGTGCTTATGCAATAATGGCAGCGAACAAGGCCGCAACGCCCCCTCCACGGATTAAAGATATGCTCAATGAATTGTCGACAGTTCCTCAATGGATCCAGGAGTTGGTAAAATTGGCAACTCGTACCGGGACCACCATGGTTCTTGCTTGAGCAAAAGCCTTTCTTCCTGAGATGGATCCTTCTGAGATGGTTGGCGGGTTTCCATGGTTCAACATTGATGGCACTGAATTTTCTTAAGAAGATTTTGTGCGATGTGTGAGGGAAACCCAGATAGTGGCGACTCAAATGTTAGAAGAGTTGGACTTATAAAAATATCAAGCTGGCTACACGGAGGAAAATAAGTGCATCAACCCGCCTGAGTTTAAGCCGTTGATACGTCTCCAACGTATCTATAATTTTTTATCGTTCCATGCTATTATATTATCTGTTTTGGATGTTTTTTACGCATTAATATGCTATTTTATATCTTTTTGGGGACTAACCTATTAACCTAGTGCCCAGTGCCAGTTGAAGTTTTTTCCTTGTTTTTGGCTTTTTCAGAAAGGAATATCAAACGGAGTTCAAACGGAATAAAACTTATGCGATGATTTTTCTTGGACCACAAGACACCCATGTAGCTTGGAGAGGGGGCCAGAGGAGTCCCGAGGAGCCCACAAGCCCTCAGGGCGTGCCCTAGGGGGGCGCCCCTGGCTTGTGGCCCCCTCGGGAGTCCCCCAACCCTAATATTTGCACTATAAATTCCCAAATATTCCCAAACCATCAGAAGCGTCCACCAAAATACTTTTTCGCCATCGCAAACCTCTCACCTCGTGAGATCCCATCTTGGGGAGAAGGACCCAGTCGAGGATGAACCTCCTGAGATACCACCAAAGCGTCGACGTCAGCGGTGCCGCTCTAAATCGCGTCGCGGAAAAGATAGCAATACCGGCACCGGAAACAATGATACTCCGGAGAACACCGAAGACCAAGAAGACCCAATCGAACCAACATCCGAACATGATGATCGGGAGGATGGGCAAGTTGACCCTGAGGAACCAGCAGGGAATGAAGACTCGGAGGATAGCAACTATCTACCACTCTCCGAGGATGATGTGAGCCTCGGCGCCGAAGATTTTATCGTGCCAGAGGAACCCCTCAAACAAGAGTGCTTTAAGCACCGGCTAATAGCCACGACAAGAAGCCTAAAAAGAAGCAGCAGCAGCTTCAAGCTGACCAGGATCTGTTCAACGACAGATGGACTAATATCCTGGCAGCCGAAGAATACGGCCTTGAACGCCCAACAAAGAGTTACCCGAAGCGTAAGCTGCTACCCCAATTCAACGACGAGGCGCTGGAGCCCATACCACCCGTGCGTAATGCGGCTGACGGACCTCACCGACCACGACGTGGCCGGGATAGAACGACAACTCAAGCCGAACACCAGCCCGCGCCACCTCGCCGTAAAAGCAGAGAAACAATAGCTCGGGGATACACATATGACCTACGACATGACCTGGAAAATAGAGCAGGTCAGACAAGATCAATCTACGAATCGCGGGGGCGTGCCCCGGCGCGTGAGGACGGCTATCAAGCCTGGCGCGACAAGCACAACCACGCCCGGGCCGAAAACCGCATACGGACTTCATGCGAACTGCGTCGTGATGTTGCTCGATACAGAGGCGCCGCACACCCCCTATGCTTCACCGATGAGGTAATGGAGCACCAGTTCCCAGAAGGGTTTAAACCCGTGAACATCGAATCATATGATGGCACAACAGATCCCGCAGTATGGATTGAAGATTTTCTTCTCCACATTCACATGGCACGTGGTGATGATCTACATGCCATCAAGTACCTCCCCCTAAAACTCAAGGGGCCAGCATGGCACTCGCTGAACAGCCTACCAGAAAACTCTATTGGTAGCTGGGAAGACTTGGAGGACGCATTTAGAGACAACATCCAAGGCACCTATGTTCGGCCCCCAGACGCCGATGACCTTAGTCACATAATCCAGCAACCCGGGCAATCGGCCCGGCAGCTCTGGACCAGGTTCCTCATAAAAAAGAACCAGATTGTGGATTGTCCGGACGCCGAAGCCCTCGCGGCCTTCAATCATAGAGTCCGAGACGAGTGTCCCGCCCAACACCTCGGCCAAGAAAAGTCGAAATGCATGGCAGCCCTCACATCACTTATGACATGCTTTTGCGTGGGAGAGGATAGCTGGCTTGCTCATAGAAGAAATAGCACCAGCGACCCTCGCACCTCCGAACCTAGGGACGGCAATGGCAAGCCACGACGCAACAAGCACAAGCGTCGAAACAATAACAAAGAAACCCAGGACATGGCGGTCAACACCGAATTCAGTGGCTCCAAACCTAGCCAACGGAAGAAGCCATTCAAGGCAAACAGAGATGGCCCATCCGTTTTAGACAGAATACTTGATCGGCCTTGCCAGATTCATGGCACCCCCGATAAGCCCACTAATCACACCAAGAGAAATTGTTGGGTCTTTAAACAGGCCGGCAAACTCAACGCCAAACACAAGGGGAAAGGGTCGCCCAGCGATGACGATAACCAAGAGCCTCGTCAAACGAACACAGGGGGGGCAGAAGCAATTTACCCCCAAGGTCAAAACAGTGAATATGATATATGTCACACATATCCCTAAGAGGGAACGCAAGCGCGCACTACGGGACGTCTACGCCTTAGAGCTGGTCGCCCCGAAATTCAACCCATGGTCGGCTTGTCCAATCACCTTCGATCGAAAGGACCACCCAACCAGTATCCGTCATGGAGGTTCAGCAGCTCTGGTCCTCGATCCAATCATCGACGGATTCCACCTCACGCAAGTCCTCATGGACGGAGGCAGCAGTCTCAATCTACTTTATCAAGACACTGTCCGCAAAATGGGCATCGATCCGTCAAGAATCAAGCCCACTAAAACTACCTTTAAAGGAGTAATACCTGGTGTAGAAGCCCACTGCACGGGCTCAATCACGCTGGAGGTCGTCTTTGGTTCACTGGACAACTTCCGAAGCGAAGACTTGATCTTCAATATCGTCCCATTCCGCAGTGGCTATCACGCACTGCTTGGATGAACCGCTTTCGCTCGCTTTAACATGGTCCCGCACTACGCCTATCTAAAGCTTAAGATGCCCGGTCCGCGTGGCGTCATTACAATCAACGGAAACATGGAACGCTCCCTCCGTACTGAGGAGCATACCACAGCCATCGCGGCCGAAGTACAAAGTGGCCCTGCCAAGCCGCACACCTCATCGGCTATTAAGCCGCCGGACTTTATTACGCAAGGCCGGTCAGTTCTGCATACTGGCAGCCCGGCAATCCTAGGGTGGGATTAGCAGTTTCGCCTCCGTCGACTGCCACGTACATCAGTGAGATTCATACCGCGCGTGCACAATTACGCACTCAAAGTACCTTGGGCATCGGCAGAGGCAAAATATGGACAGGCATATAGTACGGTTTGACCCTATATGGTCTCCCCCTCGTTTTTTACTCATTTCTTATCTTTTACCATAGGTGAATTAAAACCTCCTCATCCTACGGACTCACAAGGACTCTCTCCGAGCCCGGTCCCGCACAAATAGTCGAAGACCGTTCCTCTTAAGGAATCTTTCTTACTCAGGCGAAAGCAGGGCAGACGTGCGGCAGGAAGGTGCAAAGGATTTTGTAGACCATAACCTCACTCAAAGAACCTGTATAGAACTTTTCTCTTTATCCTTAAGACCCCCGGGATGTAAAATAGCCTTGGTGATTATGGTACCATCTGTAATACTACGTTTTGACGTATCAATCAGATTCCAGTGAAGCAAATTCTTCCTCGGTATCGTCTTGACTTATAGACTTTATTCCATCTCTTCAGTTATCTCGGCAAAAATTGCCAGGGGCTCTATATGGCAACATATGTGTTGCCAACCAAAAAGTCCGAACAGCTTTCTAGCACAATTCGGCGTCCCGAGCTCGACATTATATGCATCGGCTCCGAATCATGTCTTTGGTCAATAGTTGGGTTGCCCGGCTCCTGTGTTTGCTACCTTACGTTCCGTCTGATCGGCTAGGGTAGTAAAGGGAGAACTACTGCGATTGTGTTTCTGGTTCGCCCGGTTAAGCACCTCAGTAGAGAAAGCCGAAAACTGACTGTCATGATGCGGCGAGAGCTGGTCAGCCACTCAGCGACTTATCAAAATCTTTAGCGATTTCTTCCGTATTACACGAAGGACCGTTTTCCGGTCACCTATGCAATGCATCCACATTAGGATAGCCGCATACATACCAGGGGCTACTTTGTAGACCCATCATCGAACTCCTACGGCTAAGTGAGAGCAATAAAACCGCATAGTCTAATTGCCTGTTTCACCGCACTGACACCTCCTTCATGGTAGTCATGTGCAATTCTGAACGTTGGGTTAAGTGTAGTCATGTGCAATTCTGAACACCCCGGTTGTATCTACAAGGGGGTTGAAGCCGACGACTGGGAACTCTCGGATATAAAACGACCACACAGGAGGATAAAACTCTTCATAAAAGAAGGAATATATTACAAAAGACTTAGTTCATGATACAAACTCCCGAACAGTTCGGACTCGTTCATTTGAACACTACATCCTACGAGCATTCACCTTCTACAAGGCGGGCACCCTTGAGAACTTCCTCAAAGTAGTGCTCCGGTGTACGGCGGTCCTTGCTTTCGGGCAGACCCTCCACTGCCACCTTTTCGGCCTGGATCTTCCCGCAGTGCATCTTGACGCGGGTGAAGGCCATTCACGCCCCTTCTTACAAGACCACTTCTTAATAGTGTCAATTCGGGGCAGCGCATCGACGGGACGCCGCACGACGCCGAAATAGATGTCCCATCGACGGGACGCCGCACGAGGCCAAAATAGCTGTCCGGAATGGCTTCAGCCAGCCACAACCAGACTATGACGTCCTTCATGGCCGCACTGGACATCTTCTGCAGCTCCGCCCATTGTGCCATCTGGTCATTTAGCAGTACGGGACGCTCCTGCCCCGCAAACTGCAACCAGAAGAGCTTCTCCGTCGCGTACCCCTCCTGGGCCTAGAAGAATTGGGCGGCGTTCGTATCACTCTTTGGCAGATCCGCATATGCGTCTGGAGAACTCCACAGTCGATTAAGCAAGGCATACTTCCGGTCCCCAAATTTAGCATGTAAAAGAAAGGGCTTACCAGGCGCTATCTGTCCGGCTTGACGAATTTCCTCACGCGCTGCGCGGGATTCGGACCGCGCCTCCGAAGCTTCTTGAAGGGCCTTGGCGAGCTCAGTCTCCTTCGCCTTATTTTCCTTTTCTAAGGACTCGCACTTGTCGTCGGCGTCCTTGAGCTTTTGCTCCATCTCGGTCACCCGTTCCTCAAAACGGCGCCGAGCGGTCTGTTCGGCCACTAAGTCCGCAGCCGCCTTGCTTACCCTTGCTTGCTCCTTGGCTTGGGCGAGTTCACCCCTGACGGTCTCCACCGCGTCGGTGCCATCTGTGCAAATACGCGTATTGCAGCTCTTGAACTTCCACAAAACACGGACATAAACAGGCATACAGTTAGATGTATCTTATACCTTGTGCCTGGTCGAGCCACGTGTTAAGAAGGACTAGGTCCTCATCGGCCCGTTCTAGTTTCCGTTTCAGTTCGGAAACTTCCACTGATTGGGCAGTCGTCGCTAGCAGAGAAGCCTGTGTGAATCCAGATAAAAGTATGTTACCACCTGACAACTGGTTATTGATCCTCTGCTCACTTTTTTTCAGAGAACCGAACAGAGTCTCAGGGGCTACTATCTATATACATGCATATTTCACATAAAAACAAAAAACAAAATCATTACATTGCGTACCTCGAAGCCTGCCAGCAGGCTGGAAAAGGCTTCGTTCAGCCCGCTCTTGGCGGATTGAATCTTCTCAGCCACCGTACCCATTAGGATGCGGTGCTCATCCGGGATGGATGCACTTTGCAATGCGTACACCATAGTATTCGGCGCCTCCAGATTAGCAAAGGTCACCACACCCTCCCCTCCTGTGGGGGGTCTCTCATTAGACTCCGGAGTCTTGTTGGTCTTCGGAGTAGTATGCGGCTGGGGGACGGATTGACCGGGGCCCCCGTCGCCGGTCTTCGTGGCGGCCGTACCTCTCAGTCCTTCGGTAGCCGAGGTGTTGCTCTCACGCACCGTTAACTCGCCCCCCCCCCCCCCCGTGTCTCTTCAAGGCCCGGAGAGGGCCTATGGGACGACACCTCGGGGGCATCCACCCTAGCTAGGCGGCGGGCAAGCCGGGGAAGGCGACTCACTCTCCATCATCTTCGGCGGTAGATCCCCCGAGGATGAGGATAGCTGGGGGATACTATGGGCCGGACTAAAAATATGGAACTTAGAGTTATCATCACAGTTCATAAAGATTGGGTGAGTGTGAAGTATCCCGTGCTACTTATGAGTTGGCTTGGGGCTTGGTCCGGCGACGATGCTTCGGGATGGCCTCGGCGTCTGACTCCGAGTCATCGGGGAGGGTGATTTTGTCCCTCTTGGAGGCTTCGGCCTCCAGGTCTTCCGAGGCCTCCCTCTTCTTGCCCATGGAGGGAGGATCTTCTTCTTCCTCCTCCTCCTCTTCGTCGTCATTGCCCTCGTGAGAGGACTGGGCATCAGCTTCTCCGGACATTGCGTCCAAAGTGCCCTCCTCTTTCTTCTTCCTCTTCTTGTCCTTCTTTACCGGCGCCTGGTATGTCGCCGGGACAAGCACCCTCATTAGTAGAGGATTGGCTGGGTCTTCGGGGAGCGAAGACGGACACCGGATCTGCTCCGCCTTCTTGATCCAGACCTGTTTGGGGGATGGACTATTTAAATACTTCTCCTTTGGAGCAACGAACCTACTAATGTTCGGAGGTTTTGGAATTTATCTCAGAGGCCGGATAGTTGCAGTCGAGGCCGGTGTCGTCTGATGACTTTGGCCATGTTTTCTGTTTCTTAAAAAGCAGCTTCCAGATCCCCTTATGCGCTGTGCCATAGAACCATTGTAGGGTTCGTGGCCCTTCCGGGTTTAACTCCCACATCTTGAGGGACCACCGCTGGCAGGGAAGTGTTCGGCGGATCAGCATCACTTGGATTACGTCGGCGAGGGTAATGTCCTTGGCTATCATGCTCTGGACCCGTTTCTGCAATAGCAGCACCTCAGGGACCGACCCCCTGTCCGGACTCTTGTCGGTCCAGGATGTGAGCCTCAGTGGGGGTCCAGATCTAAAGGCTGGAGCGGCTGCCCATTTGGAGCCGCGTGGTTCTGTGATATAGAACCATTCCTGTTGCCATGTCTTGACAGTGTCCACAAAGACTCCCTTTGGCCAATTGACTTTGGGGAGCTTGCTCACCATGGCACCACCACACTCCGTGTGTTACCCGTCGACCACCTTCGGCTTCACATTAAAAATCTTGAGCCATAAGCCGAAATGTGGAGGGACACGGAGGAAGGCCTCACACACAACGATGAATGCCAAGATGTGGAGGAACGAATTTGGGGCCAGATCGTGAAAATCCAGCCTGTAGTAGAACATGAGTCCCCTCACGAAGGGGTGAAGGGCGAATCCGAGTCCGCGGAGGAAGTGGGGGATGAACACCACCCTCTCGCCGGGCTCCGGAGTAGGGATGACCTGCGCCGGATCGGAAAGCCTGTGCTTGATTTCCGCGGTTAGATACCGCACTTCCCGCAGCTCCTTGATGTTCTCCTCCGTGACGGAGGAGGCCATCCACTTGCCTTGAGACCCGGCCATAGTCGGAGGGTTGCAGAGGGAAGAAAAGCTTGGAACTTGGGCGTTGGAGCTCGAGGATGGAAAGGCAGATAGAGAATCAGGCATAGGGTGGAAGAGTTGGATTCTATCCACTTATATGGGCTGCGAATATGAAGCGTCCCCCTCCCTCAATCCTTAAAACTCGCCTATTCCCAAGGGGTCGCGCGAACGGCACGGTTGGATTACCCAAATCTGTATTGATGAGAATCCCGTAATGAGGGGACACGATCTCTGCCTTGACAAGATGCGTCAGTGGGAGTTGCGTATTGAAACGCAAGGTGGGAGGCCCAAAAACGGTTCGAGATGATAGCAGAGCTAAACATGGCGTTCCGCTAGAAAAAACTGTGGATGGATATATTTTAAGTATTATGCTTTTATGGTTGGAAGGTTAACCTATTGTACAGAGCCGGATATAGATCTCTTGTTCAGAGGACTGCTTTGAAGTGTTCGGAGGAGGAACCCGCCTTGCAATGCCGAAGATAGTCTATGCGCCGGATACATCGTCATTGAAGCAAGGTTCAGGGGCTACTGAGGGAGTCCTGGATTACGGGGTCCTCGGGCGTCCAGGCTATGTGACATGGGCCGGACTCATGGGCCGTGAAGATACAAGATGGAAGGCTTTCCCCCGTGTCCGGATGGGACTCTCCTTGGCGTGGAAGGCAAGCTTGGCGTGCGGATATGAAGATTCCTTTCTCTGTAAACCGACTTTGTACAACCCTGGCCCCTCCGGTGTCTATATAAACCGGAGGGTTTAGTCCGTAGAGGCAATCATAATCATATAGGCTAGACATCTAGGGTTTAGCCATTGGGATCTCGAGGTAGATCAACTCTTGTAACCCCAATACTCATCAAAGTCAATCAAGCAGGAAGTAGGGTGTTACCTCCATCAGGAGGGCCCGAACCTGGGTAAACATTGTGTCCCCTGCCTCCTGTTACCTTCGATCCTTAGACGCACAGTTCGGGACCCCCTACCCGAGATCTGCCGGTTTTGACACCGACAGGCCTCTACATCAACCTTGCTGCCCTACCGATGATGCGTGAGTAGTTTACCACAAACCTATGGGTCCATAGCTAGTAGCTAGATGGCTTCTTCTCTCTCTTTGATCCTCAATACCATGTTCTCCTCGATGTTCTTGGAGTTCTATCCGACGTAATATTCTTTCGTGGTGTGTGTGTTGAGATCCGATGAATTGTGGATTTATGATCAGATTATCTATGAATATTATTTGAGTCTTCTCTGAACTCTTTTATGCATGATTAAGATATCTTTGTGTTTCTCTTCGAACTACCGATTTGGTTTGGCCAACTAGATTGGTTTTTCTTGCAACGGGAGAGGTGCTTAGTTTTGGGTTCAATCTTGCGGTGTCCTCACCCAGTGACATAGTAGGGGTAGCGAGGCATGTATTGTGTTGTTGACATCAAAGATAAAAAGATGGGGTTTATACCATATTGCTTGAATTTACCCCTTACATCATGTCATCTTACTTATGGCGTCACTCCATTCTTATGAACTTAATACTCTAGATGCATGCTGGATAGCGGTCGATGTGTGGAGTAATAGTAGTAGATGCAGGCAGGAGTCGGTCTACTTATCACGGATGTGATGCCTATATTCATGATCATTGCCTTAGATATCATCATAACTTTGCGCTTTTCTATCAATTGCTCAACAGTAATTTGTTTAGCCACCGTGTGCTTTCTTCAAGAGAGAAGCCTCTAGTGAAACCTATGGCCCCCAGGTCTATTTGCCATTATATATTTTCAGATCTATAAACCAAAAACCCAAAAATACCTCGCTGAGTTTTATTTACTTTTACTTTGTTTTACATTTTAGTAATCTTTTATATCCATCTCTATCAGATCTCATCCTTGCAAGTGACCGTGAAGGGATTGACAACCCCTTTATCACGTTGGGTGCACGTGTTTGATTTTTTGTGCGGGTGCATAGATTGGAGACTTGCTTGTGCCTCCTACTGGATTGATAGCTTGGTTCTCAAACTGAGGGAAATACTTATCTCTACTTTGCTGCATCACCCTTTCCTCTTCAAGGGAAAAACCAACGCAAGCTCAAGAAGTAGCAGCCGTTGGTGCTGACTCCGCCTCGTCGTAGGCAAACTTTTGCCCCTGACGTTTACCCGTCTGCTGTAATCACCAATGACTCGACCTTCCAAGCTTTGTCCACTATCCAGTGGACACCAAGGAACCTCCAGACCGGGCAAGGCGAGCCGGCATAGGCTGACCCAGAAGCAACTGATGCAGAAGGCAAATGCAGGGACGCCAACTTGGAAGCCTCTCAGGCTGGATTGAACGAGTAGCCACTTTGGAAAAACTTGCTTGATATTCAGCCCAAATGAGGCTTGTAATAGGGGTAGTAGTAAAAACACTTGCTAATCTGTGGTGCCATCGTGCACTTGATACTTTGGAGATATTTTGTGAAAGAAATTGAGCCGGTGCGATGTTTGCTAACCCGCCAATTGTCTTTATACTTGTAGTATTCTTCTTTCATAGATGAGCCGACGTTTAAATGACAACCTAGGTCGTGTATTTATGACCCAGCGACTCTTTGGTCAATATCAGCTCAATGGTTAGCTTGATCAGGATAACCCGGTGTGTTCATGACCCGGCAACTCTTAGTTGATATGATAACTGATCAAGAAGAAATAATTCCTGTAAAACAGAATATACTATAAAGACATAAATATGTAATGGTAACAAATAAATTGCATAAGTGTTAAGCCGGCTTTCGAGGCACGACAAAAAAGACTGGCTTTCGAGGCTCGAGTCTGGCTTCAGTGAAGCTGGCGTGATAGCCCAAGGTTTATCCTAGCTTTTTGTAGCCGGATCTCACGTGACTTAAGCCGGTGTTTTAACCTTAACAAGTTCAGGGTCAATATTGATCGATTGTCAAGAGTACACCAGGTCACCTTGGCGGAGTAGCATCGAGCAGACAGGCATGTTTAACCAAGATTCGTAATGGCATTTTCCGGGTCAATAGGGATGTTAATAGCTAAACTCGATGAGTTGGAAGCCCCCAAGTGACCTATAATCAACAAATAAAGACTCATACACAATTTTTGAGACAAAACGACATAGACCCCGAGCTTCGAGGAGGCCAGCTTTATTATATTGATCATAATGATATATACAAAGGTATGTACAATAGGCTGGAACCAGTGGCTCTAAGTATAATAAGGCCGAAGATGAGCAATATTCCAGGGCCTGTTGGTCTCCTCCTCAAAAGTACGTGGCTTATTGTGTTCACGTATGTCAATCAGGTAATATGACCCGTTGTTAAGATTCTTCTGATGACAAAGGGTCCTTCCCATGGAGGTGAAATCTTCTGCATACGTGTCTGCTCTTGTCTCAGACGGAGCACTAAGTCACCCTCCTGGAAAGTACGACTGCGAACTCTACACCTGTGATAGCGACGTAGGTATTGTTGCGCAGATCGTGTTCAGCAAAATCTCGTTCCTCTTCTAGGGCATCCAAGGAGTCCTGAGGAGCATGTTCATTATCTGCTTCGACATAGGCTGCAACGATGGGTGAATCGTGACGGATGTCGCTGGGTAACACGGCTTCTGGACCATAGACCACAAAGAAAGGTGTATAGCATGTTGATCTGTTGGGGGTAGTCCGTATACTCCAAAGGACCGAGGGGAGCTCCTCAACCCAACAACCTAGAGTGCGCTCTAGAGGAACCATGAGTCTTGGCTTGATGCCTCATAAAATCTCCTGGTTGGCACATTCTGCTTGGCCATTGGGCTGAGGGTGGGCCACTGAGGCTACGTCGAGTCGGATGTGTTCCCTTTGAAAGAACTACTTCATAGCCCCTTGGTAAAAGTTAGTGCCATTATCAGTGATAATGCTATGCGGGTAACCGAAGCGAAAATTTAGCCTTTTCAGGAACTTGACTGTTGTCACTGCATCACAATTGTTGATTGGCTCTGATTCAACCCACTTGGTGAATTAATCAACAGTGACCAGAAGGTGGGTATTCTTGTCCTTGGATGGTTTAAGCGGACCAACCATATCAAGCCTCCAAACCGCGAAGGGCCAAGTGATAGGAATCATCCGAAGCTCTTGAGTCGGCACATGAGCCTGCGTGCAAACTTTTGGCATCCATCACCCTTGCGCACGATATCCTCGGCATCTGCATGAGTCGTGAGCCAGTAAAAACCTTGCCGAAAGCCCTTTGCCACTAGGGACCTTGAGCCGGCATGATGACCACAATCACTAGCTCGACCCTCTCCAGGGGGAAACTGTTGGTGCAATGATAGGCCCCTTATGTTTTGGAGTTTGTTGACATAAACAGTATGGGACTTATGTGTTTGCTAGTGCACACAAAGTAACAGATCCCTGAGATCATGAGGAGTTTGAGTTAAACGACGAAGTTAATCTCCCTGCGCTGCAGTGAAGGTTATCACCGAAGAATATGATAACAAAAATGACCCCTCAAAAGTTGTTGAAGTGAAGCAATTGGTTCGGTGCTTGTCCGAGGAAAATGACTGTGTCCGAGGAGATTGAAGACGAAGTGAAGGCGTAGCATTTATTTTGTTGTTTTTCTTCTCTTTATTGAGTCATAGGACAACTGTACTATTAAGGGGGGTGTAGCATTCAAAACTTTGATTCTCTGATGCTAAACCCAAATCCAATGAAAGTTGCGAGAGAAATCTCTTTGAGTTCCGAGCAAATACTTGCCAGCAAGAGACTGTGATCTTCTTCGCTGCGAGAGATTTGTCTCGGACCAAGGAGTTAGCATTGCTTATTCCTCAAGTAATGTTACCGTTGCTCCAAAATCCGACCGTTGTCAACGTGTCGGTTGGCCATTGGCCAGACCGCGTGTCCAAAATGGTCATTTCCCTCCAGGGAAGGCTGCGGCTATAAATAGCTACCTGCGCCGGCTTTGTCCGGTGGCTGCTCCGTTTGATTCTGAGAAGATTGTTGAGCAATCCCCTCTCTGAGCGATTTGAGTTTAAAATCCAGCGAGAGAAAACCCCTAGAGCCGAAGAATTAGATAGTGGTTTAGCATCACTCGAATCTAAGTCCAGTACGCTCCGCCTATTACTCTTGAGAGCTACAAACTCTCTAGACGGTTAGGTGTCAATTTCTTAAAAGACCAAGAGTGATTGTGGTTCTTGAAGAAGAAGTCTATAAAGGTTCGGAGATCGCCTCAAGTATCTACCAGGAGTCATTGGCATTGGTTGACGAACCAATTGTCGAGGAGAATAGGGTGAAGAGAGTTTATCTTCCGTGTTAAGTCACATCCCTATGACCAGATGTAGTCCTTGTGCAGAAGGACGAACTGGTCGAACAAATACCCTGTCGCCATCGAGCAACATTGGTTACCTCTGCTACCCAAGTTTACATTCCATATGTTTTCCTCCATGTGATTTGTCTCGATGCATGATTTAGTTTCCATTTGGTACTTAGTTATAGCTCGCTGTAGTTTGTTTTTCATTCGCTCTGCTGCTGGGTTCCGAGAGTTTTGAGATTTCCGAAGAAATTTTGAAACTCCCATTCACCTCCCCTCTAGTAGACATACTTCGTTCCTACAATTGGTATAAGAGCAAGGTACTCCTTGACTCTACTCATTTTGGTCTAACAACCTTGGAGTTTAAGTATGTCTTCAGTGAGCTACAAGTCGCATCTCAAGATTCCCATATTCAATGGGACAGACTATCCCTTCTGGAAGGAGAAGATGAAGATCCGTCTCCGAGCCACTGACAATGACATGTGGAACGTGGTGCAGTTTGGATTCACGATTGAAATACCACAAGCCCCCACTGATGTCGAGAATAAACTCATTCAGATGGACGCTCAAGAAAAAGATGAAATTGGTAGCCATCTCTCTCATGCTCAATTTCTTCACTATCGACAGTGTGAAACTATGAAGGAATTGTGGGACATTCTCGAGAAGATGAACGAGGGTGTTTCAACTAAAAAAGAAGCTCGCATTGATACTCTTTGAGCAAAGTTCAATCGGTTCAAATGCATTGGAAATGAAAGCTGTCAACAAACCTTCGATCGTCTGAGTGACATCGCAAATGAGCTGCAAGGCCTCGTCGCCAAAGACATCACTGACCATGAGGTTGTGAAGAAACAGCTCCGATCAATTGACAGTTCATTCGACACACTTGTTCTGACGATTAGGGAACGAGCTGATTTCAAAGATCTCGACTCTGCTGATATCATACAGAGGATAAACACCCACGAGGAACAAGAAGAAGAGAAGAGAGATCTATATGGTTCAAGCCATCGCAAAAACCATGCTCTCAAGGCTATGGCTGATTCTTCCACCGAAGGAAATTCTGAAGAAGATTCTAATGACCCTGAAAGGATCAGCAAAGTTCTCCCACTGACCATGAAAAGATTCCAGCGCTTTCACAAGAAGAGCCAGGTCCAGAAGAAAGGTTCAAGCAACTCTGGTGGTTCAAAATCTTCATCAAAACCTACTGGAGAATACACCTGCTTCAAGTGCAAAAAGCCTAGACACTTCATTTCGGACTGCCCTCTCTGGGAAGCACAAATCCGTGCTAGTGGAAGATATGATTCTAGCAACTATCAAGGCGAAAGCAAGAGCAAGAACTCCGACTCCGACGAGGAGAAGAAAATGAAGAAGTTATTCAAGAAGAAGGACAACTCCTCTTCAAAATCTTCGTCAAGATCTTCCTCAAGGAATCCTTCCAAGTCCTCCTCCAACCACAAGAATAACTCACGCAAGGCCAAGGCGTACATCAGCAAGGAAATGGATTCTGATGAAGAAGAATCATCAACCTCCGAAGATGCTGATGAATCTGATGAGGATTCTGACTCTGGCATGGCTGACATTGCATATGCTTCCTCCCCTACAAAAAACTTCTTTGGGAATCCGTCAAGCAATGATGAACTCCTGCCTACTGCATCATGGCGAAAGCATCAAAAGAAAAGCCATCCTTCAAAAATCACAAGGTTCACTCCAATGATCAATATTCTTCTGATGAGGATGACCATGCTAAATTGATAAAAAAAATTGCTAATATTCAACAAAACTCTCTTGAAAAATTGAGAAAACCCTCAGGAAATCTGAAGGGTTGTTGGTTGAGGAGATGGGAAAAAATCGGTCGTTGACCAAAGAGTTTTCCACTCTCAAGTCACGAATGGAAGAACTGACAAATCGTCATGTGTAACGACCCGACCCGAAATCGGTCAAGTCTCTGTGTAGCTGTACCATCCCAAGATCATGCTGGCACACACAGTACATTGATGCAAAGATTCAAAGTTCAATCACACCTGAATTTATTACACGATTCTCATATCGAGTCTTTATTACATCATAATAAATTCGGCCGAAGGCCAAATCATGAGAAATAAACTAAATAAAGCTGCGGAAGCGTAGACGAATAGCGAGTCCATCCGACTCCAAAGGGCAATCGCCAAGCGTGGATCGTAGCCTCACTCCTGGTCGGAAAACTCCTCTGCAACATAAGACGTTGCAGCCGTGTAGGTCAGCATTTTGAATATGCCGGCAAGTCATGAAAAGAGAACAACAATAAAATTACTAATACTATATGCAATTTGGCTGTGGGGCTCTAAGTTTCATTGTTTTGCGAAAAAGCCGGTTTTTCCCTACAACAAGGACTTGTTTGCAATTACTACAAAATTGTTGGTAGTTATTGAGATGGTTCCGCCAACCAATGTCTCGTTCCCAATTATTAAATAACCCCCTCAATTAATTTATTAAGTTCAGTGTTGAGATATCCGAAATACTCCAATTCCAGAGGCTCATTTGTCCGTAACCGGGGACACGGCTAATCGATTAGGTTGTTACTCTGCAGAGGTTTGTGCACTTTACCCGCAAGAATCGTTCCCTCCTTTTAAGTCTTCGCACTGCCTGGTGTTTGAAGACGGGACGAACGAAACAGGGTCTTCCGAAGAGTTCCTCTGGGCCACTGCCGGTGCCCATCCAATCCTACCGTTCTTCTACATCTCGTAGCACCGTCCGGCCAGAGTCACGCCTAGGGTCAACCAAGCCAGAGCCCATAATGGCTTGCGGCTGCACAGGTAAGCTTCCGGTCAATGGGGTATCCATCCGTCTCTTCGTGGCTGGGTGAAGCTTTCCGCAAGATGTCATGGCGCTTCTCCATGCATCCCGGCCATCCGCTGGTTTCTCCAGGGTGCCCGTCAACCGTCCTCCACCCAGTAGTGAATTTTGAAGTCCATCTTGAGCTTGACGTCATGGGGTTGTCATCATCTTGACTCTCACATCTCCCTTATGAATCACTCAACCAACCCCGTCTACGAGCATAGCAAAATAAACTACATCGTCCCGGGCATTGGTAACAAGGGAGAAGGGTTCATCCTACCTCATGATACTACTTAAGAACATAACTTAACAAAATTCTCCTACTGCATGCATGGTGGGGAGGTATAACTCTAATGCAATAAAATCATAGGTATTGTAAAAACATGATCAAATGACTTGCCTGGCTGACGGTCTTCGAAAGCTAGCGACTCGTAATAGCAGGCTTCGCACTCCGGAAATTCTACCGAGTCAAACAATAGCACAAATAAGTATAGCACAATATAACATAACAGCAAGTTGAACTAAAACACCCACGTACTCAAACCAAAACCAAAGAAAAACTCGGAGAAAGCAAATCAAGGTTTTCATCATATCAAGCAACAACTAAGAAATAGTTTTACACAACTAAAACTTTTCTTAACAGAACCTAAGCATTGGTTTTGCTAACTAACAGAAGGAAAAACATCATACAAACTAGGAGCAAAAAGAATCACATCAAAAGCTATTATAGAACTCCTATTATGCCTAAAACAATCCTAGCAAAGAAAATAAATAAAAATTTATTCTACTGTAAATAAAAGTTCATCCTCTGTAGCTACAGAAACTAATCTAAAATAAACTATAACATAACAAAAATAAAATTATTTACTAACTAGAACAGTAGGAAAACAGTAGCTAGCTAAATAAACAAGAAAAACTTGATTTCGACATAAAACTAATTGTTTATTAAATCTAAAATACCAAAACAAGTTCCTACTGCTAGGCATGGTCAAAACTAAGCAGTAGAAAAAAGAATCACTAAAAAAATAATCCTAACTCAATTTATGGCAGAAAAACTAATCTGTCTAAATCTAATATAAAACTATTTCTAATAATTTAAACATGGCTAAACCTATTTTCTACAGAAACTACAACAAATTTGCAAACTAACAAAAAAAGAATCAACTAAAAATAATAAATAACCTAAAAGATATAGATTTTTCAAGATTGGAACTATTCTGTTTTAAAACAGAAACGAAAATAAAACGAAAATAAAACTAACGCGCTAACGGGCCGAAACAGTGAGCGTTCTAAAACTAAACAGCGCCTAAGCGTTTAATAATCCAACGCGTCCACGGGCTAACAGAAATAAACCAGTCGGCCGGTCCAACTAAACCACAACATAAAATAAACCGATCTAAACCGAAACTAAAACCGATCTAAACAAATAAACCTAACCCTTCACTACTTCTAATCTACTCCGTAGATTGCAGATCGAACGGTGGAGGGCGGCTCCGGCGACTTACAGTGTGGCGACGACGGCGACGGACAACGGCGGCTCGGGCGTGGACGGCGCGGCTGCTCCGGTGGTCCTGGGCGGCGGCGGCGACGTCGGGGAGATGCGGCGGAGCGTGGCGAGGTCGAGGGTGGTCTCGGTGGAGCTCGGGGGCGACTGGAGCGGCGGGGACGAGGCGGTGCAGAGCCCGGTGCTCTGCAGCTCCGGCGGGCGGCGAACGAGGTCAGGGGCGACGGCTTCGGGGGCTCCTGGGCAGGTAGATGGTGTCAGGGGGTGCGCGTGGAAGCGGCGGTTCCGGTGGAGTAGTAGGGAAGGGCAGGGGGTGCTCACCGGCGGCGAAAGTGGCGGTGAACCGAGGTGGCGGCGGCGAGATGCGAACGGAGAGGGCGCGAGCTACGGGCGGGGTTGAGCTTAGGGTTTTAGGGCGATCGAGAGAGGAGAGGCATAGGTATTTATAGGACATCAACTTGGAGGAGGGGGCGGCTTCGGAGCGCGATCCCGTGGAACTCGGAGGCGGCGGCGGCGGCGAACGCGCTCTGGCGCGGCATAGCGTGGGCGAGGGGAAAGAGAGAGGGCGGGCCCCGCGGGTCAGTGAGGGGGAGGGAGAGGGGAGCGAACGGGCGAGCGAGGGCGAGGGGGTTCGGGCATCGGGCGCTGGGGCAGGCCGGCTCGGGCGTCGGTGGCCTGCGCCTGGCCCGCTGGTGGGCTGCGCTCGGCGCTGGCTGGGCCGGTTGGCCTGGCTGGCGCCTGGGGCTTTTCTTCTTTTTTTTGAATTAGAGAGAAAGAAAAAAATATAGAAAATATATATTATTTTTATATAGGACATATATATATCAAAATTCTCAGGGGAATTAATCCTACAACGTGGACATTTTTCAGTGGTAAAACTCAAACTAAAAAAAACAATTTTCTGGAAATCCCAAATAAAATTCAAATTCAAATTCAAACTTTTTGGCAATATTTTTCTTCTGACATTTTTGGAGTGTCATGTTTACTCCTCTCATACTTTTGCTCAAGTATTTGTCAGGCATTGTTTGAAATAAATTCAACTGCCAATTTGAATCCAAATTCCAACAAACTCAAAAGCCTCTGAAATAATTCAAATGTCACTCAATTCAAGCAATATGCATAGATGCTTAGCTACAATTGTAAAACATTCCAAATGGAAATTTGGGATGTTACAAACCTACCCACCTTAAGATGAATCTCGCCCTCGAGATTCGGGTTGGCTAGCAAATAGGTGCGCGTGGTCTCGGCGGAGGTCTTCTTCTCGCTCCCAGGTGGCTTCCTCCTCGGAATGATGACTCCACAGAACCTTGCAAAACTTGATGATCTTGCTGCGGGTGACTCTGTTTGCAGTCTCGAGAATTCGGACGGGTTTCTCCTTATAAGTCAGGTCACTGTCGAGCTGTATGGCCTCTAGGGGCACTGTGTCTCTCAACGGAATTTCGGCCATCTCAGCATGGCATTTCTTCAGCTGAGAAACATGGAAGACATCGTGAACTCCGGACAATCCTTCCGGCAATTCCAGCTTGTAAGCGACTTCTCCACGACGTTCGAGGATTTTGTAGGGGCCAATGAACCTGGGTGCCAACTTTCCTTTAACACCAAACCTCTTGATTCCACGAAGTGGGGACACACGGAGATATGCTCGGTCTCCAACTTCATACGTTATCTCCTTGCGTTTACTGTCGGCATAACTCTTCTGTCTCGACTGTGCTATCTTGAGTCTATCTCGAATCAGCTTGACCTTCTCTTCGGAGTCTCTGATAAGATCGGGACCAAAAAGTTTTCGGTCTCCAACACCATCCCACAGCAATGGTGTTCTACACCTCCTTCCGTATAGAGCTTCGAAAGGGGCCATCTTCAGACTGGTCTGATAGCTGTTGTTGTACGAGAACTCTGCATATGGCAAGTTGTCATCCCAGCTAGACCCATAGTCTAGCGCACAGGCTCTCAACATGTCCTCCAAAATCTGGTTGACTCTCTCGGTCTGTCCATCTGTCTGCGGATGAAAAGCTGTACTGAACTCCAGCCTCGTACCCAAAGTTTCATGCAACTGATTCCAAAACTTTGAGGTAAATTGTGTTCCTCTATCTGACACGATACTCCTCGGAACTCCATGCAGACATACGATCCTGGTCATGTATATCTTGGCTAACTTAGCGCTGGTATATGTGGTCTTCACGGGAATGAAATGAGCTACCTTGGTCAAGCGATCAACCACTACCCAGATAGAATCATAACCTGAACGGGTCCTCGGTAATCCTGTGATAAAATCCATTCCAAGTTTTTCCCATTTCCACTCGGGTATCGGCAAAGGTTGAAGTAACCCTGCCGGCTTCTGATGTTCCGCCTTTACTCGCTGACAAACATCGCATACTGCTACGTACTCGGCAATATCCTTCTTCATACCTGTCCACCAGAAACTTTCCTTCAAATCCAGATACATCTTGGTGTTGCCTGGGTGAATCGAGTATGGTGAATCATGGGCCTCCTGAAGAATTAACTTCCTGACCTCTGGGTCATTAGGCACATAGATGCGATCCTCAAACCATAAAGTTCCGTGCTCATCTTCACGAAAACCTTTCGCCTTTCCGTTACACATCTTTTCCTTTATCTCTGCAATTTCCTTGTCTGTCTTCTGGGCTTCACGGATTCTTTCGGTCAGAGTGGACTGTATATCCAAGGTGGCGACAAATCCTCTCGGTACTATCTCCAGTCGGAGCTCTCTGAGATCGTCGGCTAATTCCTGAGGTAATCCTCCAGCTATGAGGGTGTTCACATAACTTTTACGGCTCAAGGCATCTGCTACAACATTTGCCTTCCCTGGGTGATAATGCAATCTCATGTCATAGTCCTTGATCAATTCAAGCCATCTCCTCTGCCTGAGGTTCAATTCCTTCTGCGTGAAAATATACTTCAGGCTCTTATGATCCGTGTAAACATCACAACTGTTTCCGACGAGGAAATGTCTCCAGGTCTTGAGTGCGTGCACTACGGCTGCTAACTCCAAATCGTGTGTGGCATAATTCATCTCGTGAGGTCGTAGCTGTCTGGAGGTATAAGCTACAACTTTTCCTTCCTGCATGAGCACTCCTCCGAGTCCTTGACGAGAAGCGTCACAATATACCTGGTAATCCTTGTGTATGTCCGGCAAAATTAGCACTGGGGCTGTAACCAGACGTTTCTTCAGCTCCTGAAAACTGGCTTCACAATCCTCGGTCCAAATGTACTTGGCTTCCTTCTTCAACAGCTCAGTCATGGGCTTGGCAATCTTGGAGAAATTCTCAATAAACCTCCGATAATATCCTGCGAGTCCGAGAAAACTGCGGATCTCCTTGACTGAGGTGGGGGACTGCCAGTTGGTGACCGATTCGACCTTGGTGGGGTCGACTGCTATTCCTTCTCCTGAAATAACATGTCCGAGGAATCCGACTTCCTTTAGCCAAAATTCACATTTGCTGAACTTGGCATATAACTGATGTTCCCGGAGTTTCTCCAGAACTAGACGCAGATGTTCCTTATGCTCTTCCTCGCTCTTGGAGAAAACCAATATGTCATCGATGAACACCACGACAAACTTGTCCAGATATTCCATAAATACCTTGTTCATCATGCTCATGAAATACGCAGGGGCATTAGTTAATCCGAATGACATGACGGTATACTCATATAAACCATACCTGGTGGTGAAAGCTGTTTTGGGTATATCCTGTTCACGAATCTTCAACTGATGATACCCTGATCGAAGATCGATCTTGGAGAATACCTTGGCTCCAACTAGTTGATCAAATAAATCATTAATCATCGGCAGAGGGTACTTGTTCTTGATGGTCACATCGTTCAATGAACGATAATCCACAACCATTCTCAGGGTTCCATCCTTCTTTTCTACCAAAAGAACTGGGGCTCCCCAAGGTGACGAGCTTGGGCGAATATATCCTTTCTCCAATAGCTCCTTAATTTGCTTCTTGATCTCTTCCAAATCATTCGGGGGCATCCGATAGGGTCTCTTGGATATTGGGGCTGTGCCGGGCAATAACTCAATCAAAAACTCAATGTCTCTGTCCGGTGGCATTCCTGGTAATTCCTCTGGAAACACATCGGGAAAATCTTGCACTACGGGCACTTCCTCCTGAACAACACCCGTGAGGGAATTCACCCGATTCTTCATCGGTGTGCGTCTGGATACATACTTGATCCTTTTCTGCTCCGGGGTGGTGAGCAAAATCGTCTTGCGAGCACAGTCGATGTTTCCTTCAAACTTGGTCAACCAATCCATGCCTAGAATTACATCCAAACTCTGGGATTCCAATACTATGAGGTCTGCGGGAAAATCATGGTTTCCGATGCTGAGGGTCGAATGACAGCCTAAGCCTGCCGTCATCTCTCCTCCTGGGGAAGTGACCTGAAGCGGGGTTCTAAGGGTTCTAGTGGGCAACCCGTACTTTTCCACAACTACCCTTGATATGAATGAATGCGTTGCACCGGAATCAAAGAGTACCAATACTGGATGTGAATTTAATAAAAACTTACCAACCACAGTGTCTGGCTGATCATAGACGTCCTCCACGTCAAGGTGATTCACCTGAGCACGAGGAAAAGGGTTGGGCTTCTTTGCTGAGCTTCCATTGCCGTTGCCGTTTCCATTCCTCTGCTTGGCCTCCGGACAATCGGTGGCATAGTGTCCTGTCTTCTGGCACTTGAAACAGGTGATATGACTCAGATCCTTCTGAGCCGGAGCAGGACGGTGCTGGTTGCCATTGCCTCCATTGCCTGACTTGGAGTTGTTGTCGTGGTTGCGATTGTTCCCATTCCCTCCATGGTTATGTCCTCCATGATTATGTCCTCCATGGGTGTGATGGGTATGTCCTCCTGAGTATGGGGTATAGCGGGGCTTCTGCTGAGCTCCGGAGTTGTACTTTCCCTGGCCATATTTCCGCTTGCGGCTATCAATCTGCTGCTGCTTGCCTTCAAGTATGGTGGCCTTGTCTACCAGCTCCTGGTAGTTGTTGAAGGTAGCCACCATTAGCTGCATTCCTAGCTCATCATTGAGTCCCTCGAGAAACTTCTCTTGCTTTGCGGCATCTGTGGCCACATCATCTGGGGCATAGCGAGATAATTTGCTGAACTCATCCACGTACTGCCCCACAGTACGGTTCCCCTGGCGTAAGTTGCGGAACTCACGCTTCTTCAGACTCATGGCTCCAGCTGAGACATGAGCGGTGCGGAAGGCCTGCTGGAACTCAGCCCATGTCACGGTGGCGGCCGGATAAGTGGCGGTGTAGTTCTCCCACCAAGAAGCTGCAGGTCCATCAAGCTGATGTGCGGCAAAGCGCACCTTCTCTGCATCTGTGCATCCAGCAGTGGCTAACTCCCTTCCGACCTTGCGGAGCCAATCATCGGCCACAATCGGCTCAGTGCTGCTAGAGAACACTGGCGGATTCAGCCTTAGGAAGCGTGTCAAGTTGTCAACAGGGGGTGGTGGCGGTGGATTGTTGTTGTTGTTATTCTGGTTCTGGATGAGCATCTGCATCAGGGCATTCTGCTGCTGGATCAGCTGGGTGAGCTCCGGCGGAAAGTTGAAACCGGGGTCACGTCTCGGAGGCATCTGGTGTTTTAGAGTGGATGAGAAATTAGAATAGAACAAGGGTCTAATGAGAAAATAGCACTACCCATATGAATGCACAATCATAATCACACCAATCATTTATTCATTCATCTCAAACAAGGTTCAATCTGGGATTACAAAAAATCTCACGACTAATCGAAAATAACGGCCTAACTGATCGACGAAAAAAATAAAATAACATGGCGGTCGACTAAATGTCTTCATCAATTATTCTTGCGTCCTCCGGTGCGGCGTCCTCTGGTGCGGCGTCTCCTCTTGCGGCTTCCTTCGGTGGAGCTCTCTTCATAATCCTGGTCATTGCTTACGAGAGGTCCATCATCTCCACTCGGAAAAAGGTCTTCTCCCAGGTCTATCTTCTCCTCCAGTGTGGCAATATATTTATCCCGGACCTCGATTCTCTCCATAAAATCCTTGACTTCTTCTTCATGTTCAAGGAAGTCCGCGCGTGCTTTCTCCTCCAGTTCCAGTTCACGGAACAACAACCTCCTGTGTACCTTCGAGTTTCGGCGCGTCTGGATTTCCCGGTTCCTGATGAGACTCTCCAAGTCTTGGACATATGAAAGAATGGAGTCGTCCTCTACGGTACGGATGATATCTCCATTCCTAGCTCTGCGAGAAATCATGGCGAGGTCTGATGGGTCGAGCTCGGCCCTGTACTCTTCTCGGAGATGTCCAAGTGCACGATAAATCGCCATGTCTCTTCCGAGGATCCAAGTGAAATCGGTAAACTCAAAGTCAATGGGCTCTGAATGTCCTCCGAAGGTCCTCCCTGGAATGTGCACCATAATCCTGTAGCGGGTATCCGTCGGAAGTGCATTGATAGGCTTCCCGGTGATTGAGGGCAGGGCAATCTTCAGCTTCTTCACGATTTGAACCAGCTTCTTGCCGAGAAGCATCATCTCATCTGGCTGGCAAAACTCCGGTAGCAGAACTGGGGTGAACTCGGCGGCCATCTAGAATGTTGAAAATCGGAGAGAAGTCAGAAATGAACAGGGGAGAATTACGGAATGATAAGGACATAAAATAAAATAGTCTCTTCCTATGGCTTTCCGATCCTAGGGGTTACGTCCTACGGTCAGCGTGTGCTCTGAATACCATCTCTGTAACGACCCGACCTGAAATCGGTCAAGTCTCTGTGTAGCTGTACCATCCCAAGATCATGCTGGCACACACAGTACATTGATGCAAAGATTCAAAGTTCAATCACACCTGAATTTATTACACGATTCTCATATCGAGTCTTTATTACATCATAATAAATTCGGCCGAAGGCCAACTCATGAGAAATAAACTAAATAAAGCTGCGGAAGCGTAGACGAATAGCGAGTCCATCCGACTCCAAAGGGCAATCGCCAAGCGTGGATCGTAGCCTCACTCCTGGTCGGAAAACTCCTCTGCAACATAAGACGTTGCAGCCGTGTAGGTCAGCATTTTGAATATGCCGGCAAGTCATGAAGAGAGAACAACAATAAAATTACTAATACTATATGCAATTTGGCTGTGGGGCTCTAAGTTTCATTGTTTTGCGAAAAAGCCGGTTTTTCCCTACAACAAGGACTTGTTTGCAATTACTACAAAATTGTTGGTAGTTATTGAGATGGTTCCGCCAACCAATGTCTCGTTCCCAATTATTAAATAACCCCCTCAATTAATTTATTAAGTTCAGTGTTGAGATATCCGAAATACTCCAATTCCAGAGGCTCATTTGTCCGTAACCGGGGACACGGCTAATCGATTAGGTTGTTACTCTGCAGAGGTTTGTGCACTTTACCCGCAAGAATCGTTCCCTCCTTTTAAGTCTTCGCACTGCCTGGTGTTTGAAGACGGGACGAACGAAACAGGGTCTTCCGAAGAGTTCCTCTGGGCCACTGCCGGTGCCCATCCAATCCTACCGTTCTTCTACATCTCGTAGCACCGTCCGGCCAGAGTCACGCCTAGGGTCAACCAAGCCAGAGCCCATAATGGCTTGCGGCTGCACAGGTAAGCTTCCGGTCAATGGGGTATCCATCCGTCTCTTCGTGGCTGGGTGAAGCTTTCCGCAAGATGTCATGGCGCTTCTCCATGCATCCCGGCCATCCGCTGGTTTCTCCAGGGTGCCCGTCAACCGTCCTCCACCCAGTAGTGAATTTTGAAGTCCATCTTGAGCTTGACGTCATGGGGTTGTCATCATCTTGACTCTCACATCTCCCTTATGAATCACTCAACCAACCCCGTCTACGAGCATAGCAAAATAAACTACATCGTCCCGGGCATTGGTAACAAGGGAGAAGGGTTCATCCTACCTCATGATACTACTTAAGAACATAACTTAACAAAATTCTCCTACTGCATGCATGGTGGGGAGGTATAACTCTAATGCAATAAAATCATAGGTATTGTAAAAACATGATCAAATGACTTGCCTGGCTGACGGTCTTCGAAAGCTAGCGACTCGTAATAGCAGGCTTCGCACTCCGGAAATTCTACCGAGTCAAACAATAGCACAAATAAGTATAGCACAATATAACATAACAGCAAGTTGAACTAAAACACCCACGTACTCAAACCAAAACCAAAGAAAAACTCGGAGAAAGCAAATCAAGGTTTTCATCATATCAAGCAACAACTAAGAAATAGTTTTACACAACTAAAACTTTTCTTAACAGAACCTAAGCATTGGTTTTGCTAACTAACAGAAGGAAAAACATCATACAAACTAGGAGCAAAAAGAATCACATCAAAAGCTATTATAGAACTCCTATTATGCCTAAAACAATCCTAGCAAAGAAAATAAAATAAAATTTATTCTACTGTAAATAAAAGTTCATCCTCTGTAGCTACAGAAACTAATCTAAAATAAACTATAACATAACAAAAATAAAATTATTTACTAACTAGAACAGTAGGAAAACAGTAGCTAGCTAAATAAACAAGAAAAACTTGATTTCGACATAAAACTAATTGTTTATTAAATCTAAAATACCAAAACAAGTTCCTACTGCTAGGCATGGTCAAAACTAAGCAGTAGAAAAAAGAATCACTAAAAAAAATAATCCTAACTCAATTTATGGCAGAAAAACTAATCTGTCTAAATCTAATATAAAACTATTTCTAATAATTTAAACATGGCTAAACCTATTTTCTACAGAAACTACAACAAATTTGCAAACTAACAAAAAAAGAATCAACTAAAAATAATAAATAACCTAAAAGATATAGATTTTTCAAGATTGGAACTATTCTGTTTTAAAACAGAAACGAAAATAAAACGAAAATAAAACTAACGCGCTAACGGGCCGAAACAGTGAGCGTTCTAAAACTAAACAGCGCCTAAGCGTTTAATAATCCAACGCGTCCACGGGCTAACAGAATTAAACCAGTCGGCCGGTCCAACTAAACCACAACATAAAATAAACCGATCTAAACCGAAACTAAAACCGATCTAACAAATAAATCTAACCCTTCGCTACTTCTAATCTACTCCGTAGATTGCAGATCGAACGGTGGAGGGCGGCTCCGGCGACTTACAGTGTGGCGACGACGGCGACGGACAACGGTGGCTCGGGCGTGGACGGCGCGGCTGCTCCGGTGGTCCTGGGCGGCGGCAGCGACGTCGGGGAGATGCGGCGGAGCGTGGCGAGGTCGAGGGTGGTCTCGGTGGAGCTCGGGGGCGACTAGAGCGGCGGGGACGAGGCGGTGCAGAGCCCGGTGCTCTGCAGCTCCGGCGGGCGGCGAACGAGGTCAGGGGCGACGGCTTCGGGGGCTCCTGGGCAGGTAGATGGTGTCAGGGGGGTGCGCATGGAAGCTGCGGTTCCTTTGGAGTAGTAGGGAAGGGCAGGGGGTGCTCACCGGCGGCGAAAGTGGCGGTGAACTGAGGTGGCGGCGACGAGATGCGAACGGAGAGGGCGCGAGCTACGGGCGGGGTTGAGCTTAGGTTTTAGGGGGATCGAGAGAGGAGAGGCATAGGTATTTATAGGACATCAACTTGGAGGAGGGGGCGGCTTCGGAGCGCGATCCCGTGGAACTCGGAGGCGACGGCGGCGGCGAACGCGCTCTTGCGCGGCATAGCGTGGGCGAGGGGAAAGAGAGAGGGCGGGCCCCGCGGGTCAGTGAGGGGGAGAGAGAGGGGAGCGAACGGGCGAGCGAGGGCGAGGGGGTTCGGGCATCGGGCGCTGGGGCAGGCCGGCTCGGGCGTCGGTGGCCTGTGCCTGGCCCGCTGGTGGGCTGCGCTCGGCGCTGGCTGGGCCGGTTGGCCTGGCTGGCGCCTAGGGCTTTTTCTTCTTCTTTTTTGAATTAGAGAGAAAGAAAAAAATATAGAAAAATATATATTATTTTTATATAGGACATATATATATATCAAAATTCTCAGGGGAATTAATCCTACAACGTGGATATTTTTCAGTGGTAAAACTCAAACTTAAAAAAAACAATTTTTTGGAAATCCCAAATAAAATTCAAATTTAAATTCAAACTTTTTGGCAATATTTTTCTTCTGACATTTTTGGAGTGTCATGTTTACTCCTCTCATACTTTTGCTCAAGTATTTGTCAGGCATTGTTTGAAATAACTTCAACTGCCAATTTGAATCCAAATTCCAACAAACTCAAAAGCCTCTGAAATAATTCAAATGTCACTCAGTTCAAGCAATATGCATAGATGCTTAGCTACAATTGTAAAACATGCCAAATGGGAAATTTGGAATGTTACATCATGATTTTCTCTCAGCTGACCACGAAAGATTGACCTATGAGTACCTGAAAAGGAAACATGAACTCGAGGCGCTGAGAGAGGCTCATTAGGATTTTATCAGAGAAAATTCTCTTCTCACCCAACAACTTAAAGAGAAACCTGAAGTGCTTGTTCCACCTTGCTCAAAATGTCTTGAACGAACCAATGTTGAATCATCTGTGAATGCTAACCCCTCTGTCGAGGAAAATGGTTCAGTTTCTAATGAAAATGCTAGGTTAAAGGATCTTCTTCAGACGGGAATGTTCAAATCTCTCAAAGGGCATCAAACCCTTCGTGATGTTTTGTAGAAATCCATTCTTCACAAAAATCCCAGGAAAGAAGGCATCGGTTTCGAAAGGAAACTGAATGAAAATGGCTCCTACTGGGAACCTGATCAATATCCTCGCACTGTATGGGTGCCTGCCAAGAGCAAAACACTCGATCCAGCTTTGCTTTCGATATATAACTCTCCCAGTCCTGAATATCCTGAAGATGATTCACTGGACAACTATAAGTTGTTCAAAAACCAATATGGTGAGGTTGTTGCTCGCTGTGTTGGACCAAACAGCAGCAATGCCCCCCCCCAAAGAAAGCTATATGGGTGCCTAAGAAAACTATTAAAGCATTACCTGTTAGCACATTACTAACCATGTAGGCTCAAAATGCGCGTTACTTCATTGAAAAGGTTCGACAGAATGAGTACATGCATGCCTCATTCAACCACAACACTCATTCGTCTAGGAGGAAGTTCAATGCTTATTCTTACGATTATGCTCGCACGTCCATGTGAAACAATTATGTTTATCAAAAGAAATTATATCCTACTCGCTATACTGTTTCGAAGCCACCTGTAAAGATGTGGGTGGTTAAGAAAGCCTAATTCTTCTGGAGGACTATGTCTCCGGGTGTACAGAATGGGTAATGAATAGTGGATGCGCTAGTCATATGACCGGAGACAAGTCGTTGTTTGTCGACCCCAACTTAACTGCTTCACCTCTTAAGTATATCACTTTTGGTGACTGGGCTAGGTAAAAATGCCATATCCAAAGACAAGTCCATTGATGATGTTTTACTTGTTCAGTCTCTTGGATTCAATCTTATGTCAGTTGGCAAGCTATGTGATCTAGGCATGCTAGTTATATTTTCCATATCCAAATGCATTGTCTTTACGGCCTCTGACTATTCCTTCGTCTTCGAGGGAATTAGAAAAGGTGATCTATATATTGTGGATTTCTCTAAGGGTCCCTCAGTCCAAACTTGTTTGCTTGCAAAAGCAACCGAAGGTTAGCTGTGGCACGAAGGCTTGGTCATGCAGGTATGAGAAATTTGCAGACTCTAGTGAAGAAAAATCATCTCTGTGGCATTCCTGATATGAAATTCGACAAGGATCGTCTCTATGTTGCATGTGAGGCTGGTAAATTGGCCAAGAACCATCTTTCATCAAAGACTGTTATGACCACAACAAGACCACTAGAAATCCTTCATATGGATTTATTCGGTCCTCAAAACTATGCAAGTTTCGATGGCATTCATTATGGCATGGTCATTGTTGATGATTTCTCTCGTTACATTTGGGTATTCTTTCTCGAAGACAAAACATCCACCCAAGATATCTTCAAAAGCTTCGACAAGAAGGCCCAAAATGAATATGACATGCGAATTAAGCATGTCGGAAGTGACAATGGGACTGAGTTCAAAATACTCATATCGATGACTTTCTTGATGAAAATGGTATTACTCATGAGTTCTCTGTCGCTTCACTCCCCAACAAAATGGAGTTGTTGAACGAAAGAATAGAACTCTCATCGAAATGGCGAGAACAATGCTCAGTGAGTATAAAAACCCTATTCGCTTCTAGGCTGATGCTATTAATACTGCTTGTCATGTTATCAATCGTGTTTATCTACACAAGTACCATAAGAAAACCTCATATGAGCTTATCACTCGCAAGAAACCAAATGTTTCTTATCTGCATGTTTTTGGTGCACCTTGTTACATTCATGATATGAATCATTCTTCCAAGTTTGCACCTAAGACACATGAAGGTTTTCTTCTTTGTTATGGCTCGAACTCTCATACTTATCGTGTCTATAACTCTCACCACGGGAAAGTTATGGAAGCGGTAAATATGCAGTTTGATGAATCTAATGGCTCCCAAAAGGTGCACTGCGAAATGTGATAGATGAACCACCTATATCGGATGCTATTCGGCAAATGGCTATTGGGAGTGTCGGGGTATTCTCACGGGGGGGTGCAAAACGACAGATGCCACAAGGTGGCTTAGTGTGAGGGCAAGACTACTGCCGGAATATCCAGGGACGGGTATGCGAGTAGCACGCGCTAGTTTACCCAGGTTCGGGACTCTCCAGAGAGATAATACCCCTACTCCTGCATGTCTGAGTATATGTGGCATATCTGGTACAGAGTGCTCCTGGAGCTGTATCTGAGGTCAGTGTTGTAGGCATCTGGCCTCGTATCTGTGAGCACAGTTGCTTGGGCATGCATGCCCATGGTCGGGTGGCCGAATGGATGTGTGTGTGCTAGCTAGCTATCTTGCTAGCTAGCATCCATGCGTGAGAGTGTGTGTCCCTCCCTATCCTGGATGGATGGATGGCTATATATAGTGTGTAGCTAGCTTAGAGAGTAAGCTAGGTAGGCATGGGCATGGTGGCGTTGGTTGTAAGCTACCTTGGGTAGCTTACAAACCAAGCCACGTGTGAGGCATGGTGCATGCCACGCTTGTCCCCTGGGGCATTTTATAAATCAATGCCCAGGGGACATGGTACACTGTAGATGACGTCGTGGTACGGTCGTTTCGTCAGTGTTGGGTCGGGCTGCAGTCGGCAGCCGGCTGGTTGGCGCAGTCGGCTGCCGGCAGCCGGCCGAGCAGAGCAGTCGGACGGGGAGCCGACACGAGCGGCCGGGCAGTCAGACTAAGGGGCTTTGCTAGCCCCGATGTCTTGAATTATTGTCTTGCCGTCTTCGGGGTACCCGTCGCCAATAACTCCGATAGTAGCCCGCGAGCCTCCGGGTAACTTGGCAAAGTTGGGCGGAGGTTTTTTGGCGGGTCTTCACGGAAATTATCATGCAAAAGACAAAGTTAGTACACGCAGATATATCAAATGATTTCTTTTAGCATTGCAAGTTTTATGCGGAGGGCGCCGACTCGGTTTCGTCCGAGCCCCCTTCAATATTTTCATGTTCCCTCCGCTTTCTGGCTTGTGCTCTTACTCGCCGGACAGCCGCTCTACGGTCTGTGGCTGAGAGTGGGCCGCGAAGCGGAGTGTACAGTACTTAGACTCTCGGAGCGGATTTAGCCGAGCAGATACTCATAAAGGAAACGGTCGGGTCGCCCGAAGCGTTTCTCTTCCCAGACATTTTTCGCGTGGGGTGACCTCCAGCTTTTGCTCTCGCTAGCCGGACAGCCGCTCTGCGGTCTGTGGCTGAGAGGTGGGCCTTTGCTACTGCACAAGCTACTAAGCCGTTGCTACCTCTTGAGCACTGCGTTGGTTTTTCCCTTGAAGAGGAAAGGGTGATGCAGTAAAGTAGCGTAAGTATTTCCCTCAGTTTTTGAGAACCAAGGTATCAATCCAGTAGGAGACCACGCTCAAGTCCCTCGCACCTACACAAACAAAAAAGAACCTCGCAACCAACGCGATAAAGGGGTTGTCAATGCCTTCACGGTCACTTACGAGAGTGAGATCTGATAGATACGATAAGATAATATTTTTGGTATTTTTATGATAAAGACTAAAAGTAAAGAAAGCAAAATAAACGGCAATAGAAATAGCTACTTGTTGGGAGATTAATATGATGGAAAATAGACCCCGGGGCCATAGGTTTCACTAGTGGCTTCTCTCAAGAGCATAAGTATTATGGTGGGTGAACAAATTACTGTCGAGCAACTGATAGAATTGAGCATAGTTATGAGAATATCTAGGGATGATCATGTATATAGGCATCACGTCCGTGACAAGTAGACCGACTCCTGCCTGCATCTACTACCATTACTCCACACATCGACCGCTATCCAACATGCATCTAGAGTATTAAGTTCATAAGAACAGAGTAGCGCTTTAAGCAAGATGACATGATGTAGAGGGATAAACGCATGCAATATGATATAAACCCCATCTTGTTATCCTCGATGGCAATAATACAATACGTGTCGTTTCCCTTTCTGTCACTGGGATCGAGCACCGCAAGATTGAACCCAAAACTAAGCACTTCTCCCATTGCAAGAAAGATCAATCTAGTAGGACAAACCAAACTGATAATTCGAAGAGACTTGCAAAGATAACCAATCATACATAAAAGAATTCAGAAGAGATTCAAACATTGTTCATAGATAAACTTGATCATAAACCCACAATTCATCGGTCTCGACAAACACACCGCAAAAGAAGATTACATCGAATAGATCTCCACGAGAATTGTGGAAAACTTTGTATTGAGATCCAAAGAGAGAGAAGAAGCCATCTAGCTAATAACTATGGACCCGAAGGTCTGAGGTAAACTACTCACACATCATCGGAGAGGCTACGGTGTTGATGTAGAAGCCCTCCGTGATCAATGCCCCCTCCGGCGGAGCGCCGGAAAAGGCCCCAAGATGGGATCTCACGGGTACAGAAGGTTGCGGCGGTGGAATTAGGTTTTCATGGATGCCTCTGTTGGTTTGGGGGTACATAGGTATATATAGGAGGAAGAAGTACATCGGTAGAGCAATGTGGGCCCCACGAGGGTGGAGGGCGCGCCCCCCTGCCTCATGCTCTCCTCGTTGATTTCTTGACGTGGACTCCAAGTCCTCTAGATCACGTTTGTTCCGAAAATCACGTTCCCGAAGGTTTCATTCCGTTTGGACTCCGTTTGATATTCTTTTTCTGCGAAACACTGAAATAGGCAAAAAAACAGCAATTTGGGCTGGGCCTCCGGTTAATAGGTTAGTCCCAAAAATAATATAAAAGTGTATAATAAATCCCATTAAACATCCAAAACACCCTTGGTAGAATTCCTAAAGAAGAAAATGATCTAGTTCAGCACATGAACAATACAGAGTACTTTGTTTCCAAAAACAATACAGAGAACAAGACCACAAGAAAACAATTTAAAAGAACCGAAAGAAGGATTGATTTGCAGCAATAGATGTCTTTCACATACAACTAGAAAAAAGTAATTTCCTTTTTGAATGGCAGTTCCAAAAAATATATAATATAGCATGGAACAATCAAAAATTATAGATACATTGGAGACGTATCAAGCATCCCCAAGCTTAATTCCTGCTCGTCCTCGAGTAGGTAAATGATAAAAACAGAATTTTTGATGTGGAATGCTACTTGGCATAACTTTCAATGTAATTCTCTTAATTGTGGTATGAATGTTCGGATCCGAAAGATTCAAGACAAAAGTTTAATATTGACATAAAAATAATAATACTTCAAGCATACTAACTAAGCAATTATGTCTTCTCAAAATAACATGGCCAAAGAAAGTTATCCCTACAAAATCATATAGTCTGGCTATGCTCTATCTTCATCACACAAAGTATTTAATCATGCACAACCCCGATGACAAGCCAAGCAATTGTTTCATACTTTTGGTGTTCTCAAACTTTTTCAATCTTCACGCAATACATGAACATGAGCCATGGACATAGCACTATATGTGGAATAGAATAGTGGTTGTGGAGAAGACAAAAAGGGAGAATATAGTCTCACATCAACCAGGCGTATCAACAGGCTATGGAGATGTCCATCAATAGATATCAATGTGAGTGAGTAGGGATTGCCATGCAACGGATGCACTAGAGCTATAAGTATATGAAAGCTCAACAAAAGAAACTAAGTGGGTGTGCATCCAACTCGCTTGCTCACGAAGACCTAGGGAATTTTGAGGAAGCCCATCATTGGAATATACAAGCCAAGTTCTATAATGAAAATTTCCCACTAGTATATGAAAGTGACAACATAAGAGACTCTCTATCATGAAGATCATGGTGCTACTTTGAAGCACAAGTGTGGTAAAATGATAGTAGCATTGTCCCTTCTCTCTTTTTCTCTCATTTTTTTTTATTTGGGCCCTTTTCTCTTTTTTTATGGCCTCTTTTTTTTAGGTCCGGAGTCTCATCCTGACTTATGGGGGAATCATAGTCTCCATCATCCTTTCCTCACTTGGGACAATGTCTAATAATGATGATCATCACACTTTTATTTTCTTACAACTCAAGAATTACAACTCAATACTTAGAACAACAATATGACTCTATGTGAATGCCTCCGGCGGAGTACCGGGATATGCAATGAATCAAGAGTGACATGTATGAAAGAATTATGAATGGTGGCTTTGCCACAAATACAATGTCAACTACGTGATCATGCAAAGCAATATGACAATGATGGAGCGTGTCATAATAAACGGAATGGTGGCAAGTTGCATGGAAATATATCTCGGAATGGCTATGGAAATGCCATGATAGGTAGGTATGGTGGCTGTTTTGAGGAAGGTATATGGTGGGTTTATGATACCGGCGAAAAGTGCGCGGTATTAGAGAGGCTAGCAATGGTGGAAGGATGAGAGTGTGTATAATCCATGGACTCAACATTAGTCATAAAGAACTCATATACTTGTTGCAAAAATCTATTAGTTATCAAAACAAAGTATTACGCGCATGCTCCTAGGGGGATAGATTGGTAGGAAAAGACCATCGCTCGTCCCCGACCGCAACTCATAAGGAAGACAATCAATAAATAAATCATGCACCGACTTCATCACATAACGGTTCACCATACGTGCATGCTACGGGAATCACAAACTTTAACACAAGTATTTCTCAAATTCAAAACTACTCAACTAGAATGACTCTAATATTACCATCTTCACATCTCAAAACAATTATCAAGCATCAAACTTCTCATAGTATTCAACACACTCATAAGATTTTTTTTACTAATATTGAATGCCTACCATAATTAAAGCAAATTACCACGCTGTTTTGTAGGACTCTCAAAATAATCTAAGTGAAGCATGAGAGAACAATAGTTTCTATAGAAAAATCCACCACCGTGCTCTAAAAGATATAAGTGAAGCACTAGAGCAAAACTATATAGCTCAAAAGATATAAGTGAAGCACATAGAGTATCCTAACAAATTCCGAATCAAGTGTGTCTCTCTCAAAAGGTGTGTACAGAAAGGATGATTGTGGCAAACTAAAAAATAAAGACTCAAATAATACAAGACGCTCCAAGCAAAACACATGTCATGTGGTGAATAAAAATATAGCTCCAAGTAAATTTACCGATGGATGAGGACGAAAGAGGGGATGCCTTCCGGGGCATCCCCAAGCTTTCGCTTTTAGGTGTCCTTAGATTATCTTGGGGTGGCATGGGCATCCCCAAGCTTAGGCTCTTGCCACTCCTTGTTCCATACTCCATCAAATCTTTACCCAAAACTTGAAAACTTCACAACACAAAACTTAACAGAAAATCTCGTGAGCTCTGTTAGCGAAAGAAAACAAAACACCACTTCAAGGTACTGTAATGAACTCATTATTTATTTATATTGGTGTTAAACCTACTGTATTCCAACTTCTCTATGGTTTATAAACTATTTTACTAGCCATAGATTCATCAAAATAAGCAAACAACACCCGAAAAATAGAATCTGTCAAAAACAGAACAGTCTGTAGTAATCTGTAACTAATGCAAACTTCTGGAACTCTAAAAATTCAGACAAAATAGGAAGACCTAAATAATTTGTTTATTGATATGCTGCAATTGGAATAAATATTATATCACGTTCTGGTAATTTTTAACAATTGTTTTCGTGAACAGAAAGTTTCTGGAATTTACAGCAAGATCAAATAACTAACATCCAAGAAGATCCTGTAGGTTTAACTTGGCACAGACACTAATTAAAACATAAAAACAAATCTAACCAGAGGCTAGATCAAATATTTATTCCTAAACATAAGCAAAAATCAAAAAACCAAAAATAAAATTGGGTTGCCTCCCAACAAGCGCTATCGTTTAACGCCCCTAGCTAGGCATAAAAGTAAGGATAGATCTAGGTATTGCCATCTTTGGTAGGCAATCCATAAGTGGATCTCATAATAGATTCATAAGGTAATTTAATTTTCTTTCTAGGGAAGTGTTTCATGCCTTTCCTTAACGGGAATTGGAACCTAATATTCCCTTCCTTCATATCAATGATTGCACCAATCGTTCTAAGGAAAGGTCTACCAAGAATAATAGGACATGAAGGATTGCAATCTATATCAAGAACAATAAAATCTACGGGCACATAATTCCTATTTGCAACAATAAGAACATCATTAATTCTTCCCATAGGTTTTTAATAGTGGAATCCGCAACGTGTAAGTTTAAAGAGCAATCATCAAATTCGCGGAAACCTAACAAATCACACAAAATTTTTGGAATCGTGGAAATACTAGCACCCAAATCACACAAAGCATAGCATTCATGATCTTTAATTTTAATTTTAATAGTAGGTTCCCACTCATCATAAAGTTTTCTAGGGATAGAAACTTCCAACTCAAGTTTTTCTTCATAAGATCGCATCAAAGCATCAACGACATGTTTGGTAAAAGCTTTATGTTGACTATAAGCATGCGGAGAATTTAGCACGGACTGCAACAAGGAAATACAATCTATCAAAGAGCAATTATCATAATTAAATTCCTTGAAATCCAAAATAGTGGTTTCATTGCTATCTAAAGTTTTAACTTCTTCAATCCCACTTTTACAAATTTTAGCATCAAGATCTATAAACTCCGAATTTTTGGAACGCCTTCTAGGTAAAGGTGGATCATATTCAGTCCCATCATTATCAAGATTCATATTGTAAAACAAAGATTTAATAGGGGACACATCAATAACTTTTAGATCTTCATCTTTATTCTCATAAAAACTAGAAGAACACCCTTTCACAAAGCAATCTTTCTTAGCACGCATCCTAGCGGTTCTTTCTTTGCACTCATCAATGGAAATTCTCATGGCTTTAAGAGACTCGTTGATATCATGCTTAGGTGGAATAGATCTAAGTTTCAAAGAATCAACATCAAGAGAAATTCTATCAATGTTCCTAGCCAATTCATCAATCTTAGGCAACTTTTCTTCAAGCAAAGCATTGAAATTCTTTTGCGAATTCATAAACTCTTTAACACTAGTCTCAAATTCAGAGGGCAACTTATTTAAATTTCCATAAGAGTTGTTGTAGGAATTACCATAATTATTAGAGGAATTACTAGGATACGGCCTAGGATTAAAGTTTCCTCTATACGCGTTGTTACCAAAATTATTCCTACCAACAAAATTCACATCCATAGATTCATTATTATTCTCAATCGAAGTGGACAAAGGCATATCATTAGGATCAGAAGAAACACTCTTAGTAGCAAATAATTTCATAAGTTCATCCATCTTTCCACTCAAAACATTAATTTCTTCTATTGCATGCACCTTTGTACTAGTAGATCTTTCGGTGTGCCATTGAGAATAATTAACCATAATATTATCTAGGAGTTTGGTAGCCTCTCCTAAAATGATTTCCAAAAAAGTGCCTCCCGCGGCCGAATCTAAAAGATTTCTAGAAGCAAAATTCAATCCGGCATAAAAAATTTGTATAATCATCCACAAGTTCAAACCATGAGTAGGGCAATTACGTATCATTAATTTCATTCTCTCCCAAGATTGTGCAACATGTTCATGATCAAGTTGCTTAAAATTCATAATGTCGTTTCCAAGAGAGATGATCTCAGCGGGAGGGAAATACTTAGAGATAAAAGCATGTTTGCACTTATTCCATGAATCAATACTATTTTTAGGCACAGACGAAAACCAAGCTTTAGCACAATCTCTAAGCGAAAAAGGAAATAGCTTCAATTTAACAATATCATTGTACACATCTTTCTTCTTTTGCATATCACACAAATCAACGAAGCTATTTAGATGGGTAGCGGCATCTTCACTAGGAAGGCCGGCGAATTGATTCTTTCATGACAAGATTCAACAAAGCAGTATTAATTTCACAAGACTCAGTATCGGTAAGAGGAGCAATCGGAGTGCTAAGAAAATCATTGTGGTTGGTATTGGTAAAGTCACACAATTTAGTATTGTCTTGAGCCATAGTGACAAGCAAGCAATCCAACACACGAGCAAACAAGAAGCAAGCGAAAAAGAGGTGAACGAAAAAGAGAGGGTGAATAAAACGGCAAGGGTGAAGTGGGGAGAGGAAAACGAGAGGCAAATGGCAAATAATGTAATGCGAGGGATAAGGGTTTTTCATGGGTACTTGGTATGTTGACTTTTGCGTAGACTCCCCGGTACGGCGCCAGAAATGGCTCATTGTCAGGAGAGCAAATCTTGACTTGACTTGGCGTAAGCCTCCCCGGCAACGGCGCCAAGAATCCTTCTTGCTACCTCTTGAGCACTGCGTTGGTTTTCCCCTTGAAGAGGAAAGGGTGATGCAGTAAAGTAGCGTAAGTATTTCCCTCAGTTTTTGAGAACCAAGGTATCAATCTAGTAGGAGACCACGCTCAAGTCCCTCGCACCTACACCAACAAATAAGAACCTCGCAACCAATGCGATAAAGGGGCTGTCAATCCCTTCACGGTCACTTACGAGAGTGAGATCTGATAGATATGATAAGATAAGATTTTTGGTATTTTTATGATAAAGACTAAAAGTAAAGAAAGCAAAATAAACGGCAATAGAAATAGCTAGTTGTTGGGAGATTAATATGATGGAAAATAGATCCGGGGGCCATAGGTTTCACTAGTGGCTTCTCTCAAGAGCATAAGTATTACGTTGGGTGAACAAATTACTGTCGAGCAATTGATATAATTGAGCATAGTTATGAGAATATCTAGGTATGATCATGTATATAGGCATCACGTCCGTGACAAGTAGACCGACTCCTGCCTGCATCTACTACTATTACTCCACACATCGACCGCTATCCAGCATGCATCTAGAGTATTAAGTTCATAAGAACAGAGTAATGCTTTAAGCAAGATGACATGATGTAGAGGGATAAACGCATGCAATATGATATAAACCCCATCTTGTTATCCTCGATGGCGACAATACAATACGTGTCGTTTCCCTTTCTGTCACTGGGATCGAGCACCGCAAGATTGAACCCAAAGCTAAGCACTTCTCCCATTGCAAGAAAGATCAATCTAGTAGGCCAAACCAAACTGATAATTTGAAGAGACTTGCAAAGATAACCAATCATACATAAAAGAATTCAGAAGAGATTCAAATATTGTTCATAGATAAACTTGATCATAAACCCACAATTCATCGGTCTCGACAAACACACCGCAAAAGAAGATTACATCGAATAGATCTCCACGAGAATCGTGGAGAACTTTGTATTGAGATCCAAAGAGAGAGAAGAAGCCATCTAGATAATAACTATGGACCCGAAGGTCTGCGGCAAACTACTCACACATCATCGGAGAGGCTACGGTGTTGATGTAGAAGCCCTCCGTGATCAATGCCCCCTCCGGCGGAGCGCCGGAAAAGGCCCCAAGATGGGATCTCACGGGTACAGAAGGTTGCGGCGGTGGAATTAGGTTTTCGTGGATGCCTCTGTTGGTTTGGGGGTACGTAGGTATATATAGGAGGAAGAAGTACGTCGGTGGAGCAACGTGGGCCCCACGAGGGTGGAGGTTGCGCCCAGGGGGGTAGGCGCGCCCCCTGCCTCGTGCTCTCCTCGTTGATTTCTTGACGTGGACTCCAAGTCCTATGGATCACATTTGTTCCGAAAATCACGTTCCCGAAGGTTTCATTCTGTTTGGACTCCGTTTGATATTCTTTTTCTACGAAACACTGAAATAGGCAAACAACGGCAATTTGGGTTGGGCCTCTGGTTAATAGGTTAGTCCCAAAAATAATATAGAAGTGTATAATAAAGTCCATTAAACATCCAAAACAGAATATAATATAGCATGGAACAATAAAAAATTATAGATACGTTGGAGACATATCAGCCGAGTGTGGGAAAAAAACGTCTCAGGCCAAGCGGCCAGCCCCCGGGCCAACTCTGGCTGGCACCGGGGCGAACAGTGGTGCAACTGTAATAAAATGCGGAGATAGCCCCCGAGCATCGCTCAGGGTTATCGGTGCTTGCGTGGTGCAAAAATATGCGGGTGAGGAGCTCACATTGATTTTCATGTAGTTGCGGCAGAGGTTGTCGAAGACAGCTGGCGCGGCTCGGCGCACCCGCTGGGTGTAGCCCTCGAGCCTTCGGGTGCTCGAGGAGGATCCAGCTGGCCAGGCTTGACCGGCTGGGCGGCAAGCGGAACGCGGCCGAGCCGGCTTGGCACAGCCGGCCAGGCGGCGAGGCGTCTGGCAGCGCCCTTTTCTTCTTTTTCTCTTCTGTCGGCTGCTGGCAACCGGACAAAACTCTTCTCTTGTCTCTTGTTTTTGTTTCTTACAATCTTCCATGGGGGCGCGCCAGCGCACCCACTGGGTGTAGCCCCCGAGATTCGGGCCGACTTCTGAGCAGTCGAGCCGGATCTCCCGGCAACTATTTTGTCTTCTTCCTTATGGGGGCGCGCCAGCGCACCCACTGGGTGTAGCCCCTGAGATTTGGGCCGACTGCTGAGCAGTCGGGCCGGGTCTCCCGGCAACTACTTTGTCTTCTTCTTCGCGGGGGCGCGTTAGCGCACCTGCTGGGTGTAGCCCCCGAGCCTCTGGGCGCTCGAGGAGGGTCCAGCTGGTCGGGCTTGACCGGCCAGGGGGCAAGCGGGACGCGGCCGAGCCGGCTTGGACAGTTGGCCAGGTGGCGAGGCGTCTGGCAGCGCCCTCCTTCTTCTTTCTTTGGCCGGTTGTTGGCAGCCGGACGTGGAGTCTCTCTTTTCTCTCTTTTTTTAGCAACCGGCCTGATTCACTTTTTCCAGCCATCTGTTGACTTTTCTCGAACAGCCGGTTGGGGCGTGACTCGGCGGGGGCGCGAGGCCGGCTGGCGGGCTGCAGCCGGATGGATCATGCCAGCAGTCGGCCCTTTTTCCCAGCCGACCGAACAGTAGGTCAGATGGAAGCCGGCCAGGCATGCGTATCCAATGCGGTCGGCCAGGCCATGCAGCCGGCCAAACATGCATGTGACCACATGCACGTACCACACGCACGTACCACACGCATGTACATCCACTTTTTCTTTCTTCTTTCCTCTTTGTTTCTTTCTTTCTCTCACTTGCGGAGCCGACAGGAGCGACGAGAGGGACGCGGAGGCGACCGACTAGCGCGCCTAGCAGGCGGGCGGAACGCGGAGGCGGCCGGCTGGCATGCCCAGCCGGCGGGCTGGAGCCGGCGCGGGGAGGCGGACGCGGAGCCGGCGAGTGGACGTGGCAGTAGCCGTCTGCATCGGCGAGCCGGCAGCGGAGCAGCCAGCCGGTGAGTGGGCGCGGCCGCGGTGGAGCAGCGCACGGAGCGGAGCGGCCGGCCGGAGCGAGACGGCGCGGTGGGCCAGCGGGCGCACGGCGGAGGAGGCGTGCAGGGGCGCGCGTAGATGTGGCGGGAGCAGAGCGCTTCGACCCAAAGCGGGCGCGCAGCCGCGGAGGGCCACCGGGGTGCAGCCGAGCAGAGGAGCGATAGCACGGAGCCGCGGTTGATGCAGTGAGGCGGCGAAGTCAGCGTGGACTGTTGGGCGTAATAAGCCGCGGCGTCGCTCCTGGCGCGGCTGGTGTGTGTATGGGCGCGCACCGGACGTGTTGGGCGCGCCGGGTCCGCGGGGTGTGTGTGCGTAGGTGTGAGTGAGTGAGCCAGCGCGTGTGTGCGCGGGGCCACGTCGGGTTGTTAGCAAGCAAGAAGGAGGGGTAGACCGCGTCGGGCGCGCTGGGAGGCCGTGGCGATCGCGTACAAGCGCGGTGCGTGGACGCGGCTAGAGCGCGGAGGACGTGGGGAAGTGGGTGGGCGAGTGGGTGCAAGGCAAGGCCTAGCAGGCCGGTGCTCACGGGTATAAAGCCCTGGTTCCCTCCTGTAGCTCGGTGACATAGTCGAGTTCGTGCTCGAGGAGAAAGAACAGAGTTCGTGCGTTGAAAAATCTCAGTGTCCACCTCTTCTCTGAACTTCTTCTTCCTCTCTTTTCTGATCGAGCCACGGCAAGCCAGAGTGAGCTGAGGAAGGGAGAGGAGAGCTGCGGCGAGGCAGTGGCGGTTCCAACAATTGGTATCAGAGCCACGTGGAGATCAGGGTTCGCCGGCGATGTCCATCGTCCCGTACGCCGGCGGAGCGGGCGGTTCGTTGCCACAGCCGGTGCCGCTGCTCACCGGAGAGAACTACATGGCCTGGGCAATCAAGGTTGAGGCAAACCTTGATGCTGCCGAGCTATGGGAGGCGGTGGTGATGCCGAAGGACGCCGCGGCGGCCGTGATCGCCAAGGACAAGCCGGCGAGGGCGTACCTGCTCGGCACGCTCGCGGAGAACCTGCTGATGCAGGTGGCGTCGAAGAAAACCGCGGCGGAGGTGTGGGCGGCCCTCAAGATGAGGTACGTCGGAGCTGATCGCGTGCGGGCGGCTCGGCTGGGCACGCTGCGCGGGGAGTTTGAGCTCCTGCGCATGGCGGACGCCGAGTCACTGGACGACTTCGCCGGCAGGCTCGATGGCATGGCGGCACGCTACGCGGTGTTGGGCTCGACCCTGGAGGACGCCGCCCTCGTCAACAAGCTGCTCGACTCGGTGCCGAACCGCCAGTGCCCGGCGGTGCCCGGGATCGAGTAGTTCTGTGACGTCGACACGATGGCGTTCAAGGACGCGTTGGGGCGGCTGAAGGCCTTCGACGAGCGGCTACGTCGGCGCGGGCAGGACGGAGGCGGCCATGGCGGGGACCAGCTGATGTTCATGGAGGCGCAATGGCGGGCGCGCGAGCGGCAGCGAGGCGGAGCTCGGGACGACGACGACGGGGAGCGCGGCGAGGCATCGGGCTTCGGCGGCAACATAAAAGGCCGGTGCTACAAGTGCGGTGAGCGGGGTCACTTCAAACGTGACTGCCCGCAGTGGAAGAAGGCGCCGACGGCGGAGTGGGCACTGCTTGTCGACGGCGACGTCGAGGACGCCGGGCTGCTCTGAGCCGCGGCTTAGGGCGCGAGTGTTGGGCGTAATAAGCCGCGGTGTCGCTTCTGGCGTGGCTGGTGCGTGTATGGGCGCGCACCGGACGTGTTGGGTGCGCCGGGTCCGCGGGGTGTGTGTGCGTAGGTGTGAGTGCGTGCGCCAGCGCGTGTGTGCGTGGGGCCACGTCGGGTTGTTAGCGAGCAAGAAGGAGGGGTAGACCGCGTCCGGCGCGCTGGGAGGCCGTGGCGATCGCGTACGGGCGCGGTGCGTGGACGCGGCCAGAGCACGGAGGACGTGGGGAAGTGGGTGGGCGAGTGGGTTCAAGGCATGGCCTGGCAGGCCGGTGCTCATGGGTATAAAGCCCTGGTTCCCTCCTGTAGCTCGGTGACATAGTCGAGTTCGTGCTCGAGGAGAAAGAACAGCGTTCGTGCGCTGGAAAAATCTCAGTGTCCACCTCTTCTCTGAACTTCTTCTTCCTCTCTTTTCTGATCGAGCCACGGCAAGCCAGAGCGAGCTGAGTGAGGGAGAGGAGAGCTGCGGCGAGGCAGTGGCGGTTCCAACATAGAAGGCCAGCTGCGAGGCAAGGCCGAGTCGGGCGCGCGGCGAGCGGGTGAGTTCGCGGGGTGCACCGGACGCAGGAGCAGCCGGCGCGAGCGCAAGCCGGCAGGCGGAGCAGGCGGAGGCGGCCAAGGCGAGGCCGAGCCGGCCCGATGCAGTCCAGGCGTAGGAGGCGGCCTAGAGTGGGGACCGGGCCGGCGCAAGCGTGCGGCCGGGCGCGGGTGCGGCCTGTGAGGACCGGAACGCAAGAATTTCACCGATCTATCTGAATTTCATTGGATCAGAGTAATTTGAGGGTCTGTTCTGATACAATTTTGGGGATCGGAGCCAAGATACCCCGCCTTACAAGATGAACTAGGGTTTCTACCTATGCTAAGGATTTGGGGAATAATGACTTGACCTCCCTCACGCAACACCCGCTACATATACTCCTTTCCAGCTCACTCGGTAACTCTTTGACAGTCAATTAACGGTTACAACACGGTAAAAGGTTTAAAACTACTGGTGATCAGCGAGGACACATCCGAGCCGTTGGATCGCTTGAAACGCCATCTTGTCATCTCAGCTGTTGCTTGTATGAAACAGAGTTGGTGTCGGTCTTCAGTACGTTCTAGGTTCCGGACCTGACAATGCCGCCGCCATGACAACCGCCTTGTCCTCGAGGCGAAAAAGCTTGTGACCTGGGAAGGTTTTGTTGAGGAAGGCTGCATCTTCCCAAGTAGCATCATCAGGTGCGAGGCTCTCCCACTGCACTAAGCATTGGCCAACCGGAGTCTTGTTGCGTTGAATCACCCTGCGGTCCAGCACAGCTACAGGAATAGTTTTGACATATCCTTCTGAGGTGACCAGTGGAACGTGCGATAGAGGCACAGCTTGATGCCCTACGTGTTTCTTGAGCTGGCAAATGTGAAACACTGGGTGAATGTTTGTGCCCTCTGGTAAATGTAACTTGTATGCAACTTCTCCAATTCTTTCCAGAATTTTGTAAGGCCCGTAGAATTTTGATCTCAATTCCAGTGATCCTCAGGGACCAAAAGCATTCTGTCTGTATGGCTGGATCTTTAGATATACCATGTCTCCCACCTCAAAAGCTCTGTCTGTTCTGTTTCTATCTGCAAAATATTTCATTCTGCTTTGCGCATGTTCCAAGTTAGCTTTGAGCTTTTGCATCATTTGCTCCCTCTCTGCCACTGTTAATCTTGCTGCTGGTGACAGGGTGGTGCCTACAGCAAACTCTCCCACTTGAGGTGGTTTGTGACCATATAATGCTTGAAACGGAGTGCATTTCAAGGAAGAATGGTAACTGGTATTGTACCACAATTCAGACAAGGGCAACCACTTCAACCATTTCTTTGGTTCTTGAAACACCATCCCTCTCAAATATGCTTCTAAACATTGAATTACTCTCTGTCTGGCCATCCGTTTGAGGGTGAGAAGCTGTACTGAATCTGATCTTCACCCCAAAAGCTTGGAACAGTTCTTGATACAGTTTACTAGTGAAAATGGTGTCTCTGTTAGAAACAATGTAGATAGGCAGACCATGTAGTTTGATGACATTGTCCAGTAAAGCTTCAAACACAGTTTGAACTGAGAAGGGATGTGCCAGAGGTATGAAATGGGAGTATTTGGTCAATCTGTCCACCACTGCTAGAATGACCTCTTTTCCCTATGAATTTGGTAAAGCAGTGATGAAATCCATTATGATGTGTGCCCAGGCCATATCAGGCACAGGAAGTGGTTGTAGCAGTCCAGGAGGGTGGATGTGTTCAACCTTGTTCAATTGGCAAATAGGACACTGACTGACAAATTCCTCTATGTGTTTCTTCATGTTGGGCCAATAGAACACCTTCTTTAATCTGTAGTAAGTAGCTTTACTACCAGAATGCCCTCCCAAGGCAGAAGAATGGAAAGTCTGTAGTAACTGTTTCCCGAATTCAGTGCTTGCTCCTACATAAATCATGTTTTTGTATTTCGTCAGTCCCTTGTTCATAGAGAACTTAGGGTTTTGATCAGTATCAACAGCTACTTTCTTAAGTAATTTATCACTATCCTGGTCCCCTACATAACTTTTTGCTACATCTTCAGTCCATTGAGGAACTACCACAGTAACATTATTGCATTGCATTGCTTTGAGTACATCCTTTCTGGACAATGCATCAGCCACTATATTTTCCTTTCCTTTTTTATATTCAATGGTGTAATCATACTCCAACAACTTCAATAGTAATTTGTGTTGAACACCTTCTGTCAACCTTTGAGTTGTCATGTATTTCAGAGACTGTTGATCAGTTTTGATGATCAACTTGTTCCCCCACACATAATGTCTCCACGTTTTAAGTGCTTCTAGTATTGCCATAGCCTCTTTCTCATAAATTGAGTGAGCTGCAGACTTGGGCCCTAAACTCTTGCTGAGATAAGCCAATGGTTTCCCTTTTTGCATGAGTACAGCTCCAATCCCTGTTGCACAAGCATCAGCTTCTATAGTAAAAGGAACAGAGAAGTCTGGCAGTGCTAATACAGGGCAAGTTGTCATGGCTTGCTTTAAGGTATGGAAAGCTTGTTTCTGAGCAGATTCCCACTGGAAGGAATCTTTTCTGAGCATATCATGTAGAGGTCTACAGATTTTTTCATAATCTTTCACAAACCTTCTGTAATATCCTGTTAAACCCAAAAACCCTCTTAATTTTGTGGCATTATCAGGTTCTGGCCAATCCAAGACATCTTTGATTTTGCCAGGGTCAGTGGATACTCCTTGATCAGAGATCACATGTCCTAAATAATGCACTTGATTTGTTGCAAAGGTACATTTGGACATCTTCACATATAGTTCATGTTTTCTCAAAGTGGCAAAAGTTCTTTCTAAGTGAGCAATGTGCTCTTTTAAGGATTTGTTGAAAATGAGCATGTCATCAAAGAACACTAAGATGCATTTCTTCTCCTCTGGTTCATTGATTTCTTCACACACATTGTTCATTAAACCATGAAAAGTACTAGGGCCACCAGATAACCCAAAAGGTACTACAGTATATTCATAATGCCCCATGTGTGTTCTAAAAGTAGTCGTGGGAATGTCAGCAGTAGACATTCTGATTTGATGGTATCCAGACCTTAAATCCAACTTGGAAAATACCTTAGCTCCATACAACTCATCCAACAAATCCTCAATGATATGCATAGGGAATTTATTTTTGATTGTGATGGCATTTAATTCTCTGTAATCCACACACAGTCTCCATCCTCCATCTTTCTTTCTGATCATAATTCCAGGAGAGGAAAAAGGACTGAAACTTTCTTGTATCTCTTCCTTTTTGATTAACTGCTTGATAATTTCTTCCATAGCGGCTTTCTGGTAGTGAGGAACTCTGTATGGCCTCAGATTTGGTGGTTTTGCTCCTTCTTGCAACACAATTCTGTGATCACAAGGCCTCTTGGGAGGAAGCTTCTGAGATTCTTCAAAAATATCAGCAAATTTTTGGAGCAGAGGTTGTAGGGCCACAGGAGGAGGAGTGTTCTCTTTATTATTTTCAGATTCCATCTCATGTATCTGCAAAATATAACCCATCACACCTTTCTTGAGCAACTTTTCCAATTTGGCTACTGAAATCAAACACTTCTTCTAGGGTATTGTGTAATCAAACAAGTGACTGGCTGTCCTTGCTTAGTGAGAATCAACAATCTCTCCACTAGATCTAAGCAAATGGGGCTGTATTGGTAGATCCAATCAGAACCTAATATAATGACATAAGACACTAGATCTAGCACTTTGAAACTGCTCTGGAAGGTGTGACCCTGCACTTTAAAATTCAGTTCTGGGACTTTTGCTCTAGACAGAAGTTTTCCTCCTCCTGCCACTGTTACCTTTTTGTGTGACATTGGTTGTTGATAACAGTCACTTTTGATGGCAAATTATGTGCTCATGAAAGTGTCTGAAGACCCACTGTCAAACAGAGCTGTTGCTTTTCTTCCAGCAATTTCCAAGATTAAAGAAAAGGTGTTTGGACCTGTTGTCCCTTCTGTAGCATTTGCAGAAATGTGCATTGCTTGTGCAGGTTTTGGAATAGTCCCCTCAGATCCCTTTTCCTTATCTGGGGTGTTAGGAGCTGTATGATATATTTGTTCCTGGGCAGTGATTTCCTAAGTACTGTCACTATCAGCATCCTCATCTACTTCTTGCAAAATGTGTAGAGTTTTGCCAATCTTACATTTGTGTTGTCTTGTCCATGGTTCTCTACAGTACCAACATGCCCTTGCATCTTTGGGAAAAGGTACAGTGTATTTCTCTTGAGCAGGCACTTGCACTTGCAGTGGAGGAGAAGGTTGTTTGTGTGGCTGAGAATATGATCTGGGTTTATAGCCAGCTGGAGCAGGTAATTTCCTTGTTGTTGCAGCCTTTTCATAAATCTTTGCATACCACTAAGCTTCTATAATTCTAGTGGGTTTCTGTCCACATACTTCATGTTTAATATCAGGTTTCAGACCTCCAATGAAACAACTGAGCAGAAAAATTTCCTGTAAGCATGGACGGTCTCTTTTAACCAAGGCTACACAATGTTCAAACTCATCAATGTAGTTGGCTACTCAACTGCTCTGTTGTATATTTTTCAATAACTCCACAGCTTCATGGAAACTGGCTTCAGAAAACCTATCTGCAATCATCTGACAAAATTGTTACCAAGTTATTATTTGCCAAGGAACACATATGTTTTTCAGCCAGTTAGATGCCCTTCCTTGCAGATATCCTGTAGCAAGGTTTACCCACTGATCATATGGAGTGCCTGACATATCATAAAATTTCCCACAAGCAATCAGCCAACCAATTGGGTCCTCCCCACTGAATAATGGTATTTCCAATCTTGGCCCTTTTAGCACAGCTTCAACAAAATAAGAAGGGCCTCCCAACTGTGTGGCGTGTTGGTTTCTTTGAGCGTCATACAAGTTTCCTGCTGCTTGATATACTGGTGGCTGCACAGGTCCGTTTGTTGTCATGTTAATGTACTGACCTGTGATAGGATTATATGTAGGAAGTGGGTTATACAGTGGTGCAGTTATGGGAGCAAAATACCCACTATTGCCTGAAAATCCCAATGTATGAGCTTGTACTGCCACACTAGTGTTTGCTGAAGATAACCTGAACTTCTCTTGTGCTATTTGCTCTTGTTGTTTATCAGTATGTATCTTGGTACTTTCAGCGAACATATTTGCTGAAGGTAGTACTGATGTCACTCCTGACACCTTAGTGACCGAATTCTGTCCTTGTCCCATGAACTCCTGGTGCAGATTTCTGCTCACTGGTGGCTGAGTAACTCCTGGTTGCTCCTGACTCTTTTGCATAGGTGGACTCTAAATGCCCAACCCTGCACACACTGGAGTAGTTGTATTTGGCGTAGCTGCTTCCACCTTCCCCTGGCTCATGGACATGTTTTGCAGTATCAGATTCTGAGTTTTCTGAATTTCCGAGTTCATCTCTGTTAGTTTTGCTTCTACCCGTGGCATGGTCACCATCTCAGAGCGTAATTGATGTACTTCTGCTCGCAATCCTTTCATATCCGCTAATTCCTCCCTGAAATCAGCCACTTCCTTTTCCAATCTGTCCACTGTGATCTGCACCTTAGCACGCGTGTCTGCCATCTTCGGATCTAGAGTGGAGACAGTGACCTCTGACCCGAGCTCGCCTCCTGTAACTTCGTTGCTCTGCAGGGATTTTACAGCGAACCAACCTGCAGAATCGCCCCGAATTTTATCCCTCCAAAAGTACACGGATCATCGTCAAGAACAGGAATTTTACCACGAGAAGAATATCTCCCCGCAACCTTCCCGGACTCGTTGATCTGTGCCCAAATGTTCGCAGCCACCGTGTTCGCCTCCACAGACGTCACCACCGCCACCGCAAACAGGGAGGGATGGGAGGGATTTTACAGGAGAACCCAACCCCTCGTTCTCCTCTGCTTGATCCGCCGCCCCGCTTCGTGGATGCCGAAAATCGACTAGCTTCTGATACATTTGTGAGGACCGGAACGCAAGAATTTCACCGATCTATCTAAATTTCATGGATCAGAGTAATTTGAGGGTCTGTTCTGATACAATTTTGGGGATCGGAGCCAAGATACCCCGCCTTACAAGATGAACTAGGGTTTCTACCTATGCTAAGGATTTGGGGAATAATGGCTTGACCTCCCTCACGCGACACCTGCTACATATACTCCTTTCCAACTCACTCGATAACTCTCTGACAGTCAATTAACGGTTACAACATAGTAAAAGGTTTAAAACTACTAGCGATCAGCGAGGACACATCCGAGCCGTTGGATCGCTTGAAACGCCATCTTGTCATCTCAGCCGTTGCTTGTCTGAAACAGAGTTGGTGTCGGTCTTCAGTACGTTCTAGGTTCAGGACCTAACACGACCAGCGCAGGGAGCCACCGGGCGTGCGCTGGCGTGGGCAGCCACCAGATGGACGTGCGTGCTGGCATACATGGCTAGCTAGCCAAGTTAACACGCACATAGCCATATCCATTGGGTTGATTCGCTAGCTAGCTAGCCATGCATGAGTGTGTGGATGCACAGGGACCGGAGGTGCTCGGGACGGCCGTGGAGCAGAGCGGAGCTACGAGTACGTAGACCGAGGGCAGACGACGACGACGCACCGTCCAGCACAGTCGCGCCGGGGGCATGTTGATGTCGATCCCCCGACCGGTGCCGGAGAAACGGCGGCAACGTCGCGGTGATGATAAAGATGGTGAGGCCGACGGCGAGGACGCGCCGCCCCTCGCGGCCACTCCGGGGGCGTGTCGATGTCGAGCCCCCGACCGCTATCGGAGAGACGGCGTGACGCGCGGCGGTGAAGACGAAGATGGTCCCGCCCGGACTGCGAAACCAGCAACAGCTTGCCCCACGGTGGGCGCCAACTGTCGGGGGTATTCTCACGGGGGGGTGCAAAACGACAGATGCCACAAGGTGGCTTAGTGTGAGGGCAAGACTACTGTCGGAATATCCAGGGACGGGTATGCGAGTAGCACGTGCTAGTTTTCCCAGGTTCGGGGCTCTCGGGAGAGATAATACCCCTACTCCTGCATATCTGAGTATATGTGGCATATCTGGTACGGAGTGCTCCTAGAGCTATATCTAAGGTCAGTGTCGTAGGCATCTGGCCTCGTATCTGTCAGCACAGATGCTTGGGCATGCATGCCCATGGCCGGGTGGCTGAATGGATGTGTGTGTGCTAGCTAGCATGCATGCGTGAGAGTGTGTGTCCCTCCCTATCCTGGATGGATGGATGGCTATATATAGTGTGTAGCTTGCTTAGAGAGTAAGCTAGATAGGCATGGGCATGGTGGCGTTGGTTGTAAGCTACCTTGGGTAGCTTACAAACCAAGCCAAGTGTGAGGCATGGAGCATACCACGCTTGTCCCCTGGGGCATTTTATAAATCAATGCCCAGGGGACACGGTACACTGTAGATGACGTCGTGGTACGGTCGTTTCGTCGGTGTCGGGTCGGGCTGTAGTCGGCAGCCGGCTGGTTGGCGCAGTCGGCAGCCGGCAGCCAGCCGGGTAGAGTAGTCGGACGGGGAGCCGGCAGGAGCGGCCAGGCAGTCAGACCGAGGGGCTTTGCTAGCCCCGATGTCTTGAATTATTGTCTTGCCGTCTTCGGGGTACCCGTCGCCAATAACTCCGACAGGGAGCATCAAGCCAGTTGAATAGAATGCACCTGAGTCTTATGATGATGATGCTCCTATGACTCGAACCAGAAGTCATCAAGCCACTACCGAAGAAAATGCCACTCCGAACACAAATGGCAACCAGAATGCAAATGCCACTCCAAATACTAATGGCAACCTGAATCCAAATGCCGAGCAAAATGGAAATCCTGAAGGGAATGGCAATACAAATGCTGATGCTGATGAGAATGATAATGATCATCAAGATGAAAATCCTCACCCTCAAGTGGCTAATCGAGTTGATCCTTCACTAATTCTCGGTGAACTCGAGAATCCAGGTTATTGACCCACAACTCGTTCACGCACTCGTTTGGCTAACTACTATGGCAGTTTCTCCTTTGTTTCATTGGAAAAACCTACCAAGTATGAGGAAGCCATGAATGATCCAGATTGAATGAATGCTATGCAAGAGGAGTTGGTGCAATTCAAATTGAATGATGTTTGGGAATTGGTTGACAAGCCGAATCCTAAGAAGCATAATATCATCGGCACCAAATGGATATTCCGGAACAAGCAAGATGAAAATGGCATTGTTGTGAGAAACAAAGCACGTCTTGTCGCTCAAGGGCATACATAGGTAGGAGGTATTGATTTCGGTGAAATTTATGCTCCTGTTGCTCGCCTTGAGGCAATTCGTATTCTTCTCGCTTATGCAAATTACAATGATATCTTGCTTTATCAAATGGATCAGAATGTGCTTTCCTCAATGGAGAAATTGATGAGGAAGTATATGTTAGACAACCACCTAGCTTTGAACACCCTGAGCTTCCTAACAAAGTTTTCAGGTTAAAAAAAGGCTCTATATGGGCCGAAGCAAGCCCCTTGAGCATGGTATGACACCTTGAAGAAGTTTCTGCTCGATAAAGGGTTCAAGCCAGGATCCACTGATCCCACACTTTTTACTCGTGGTGTTGATAATGGTCTATTCGTATGTCAAATTTATGTGGATGATATTATCTTTGGCTGTACTAACAATGCTTGCAACTTAGATTTCGGGAAAATGATGTCCGGAAAATATCAAATGTCAATGATGGGTGAACTTAGGTTCTTTCTCAGACTGGAAATACGTCAAGAGGCAAATGGAATTTTCATATCTTAGGAGAAATATCTGAGAGAATGTCTTAAGAAGTGCAAAATGCAAGATTCCAAAATGAAGGGCTACAAAACTCCAATGCCCACGAATGGTAAGCTGGACGCAGATGTGTACGGTAAGGATTACGATCAAAAGGCTTATCATTCGATGATTGGTTCTGTTCTTTATCTATGTACATCCAGACCTGATATTATGTTGAGTGTTTGCATGTGTGCCCGCTATCAAGTTGCACCGAAAGAATCGCATCACCAAGCGGTCCACCGTATTCTGAGATATTTGGCTCACACCCCCACCTTAGGTTTATGGTATCCTAAGGGAGCACAGTTTGATCTCGTTGGATATTCAGACTCAGATTACGCCGGTGACCTGGTTGACAGGAAATCTACTTCGGGGACATGCCATTTCCTCAGTGGATCATTGGTATGTTGGTCATCAAGGAAGCAGAATTGTGTATCTCTCTCCACGGCTGAGGCCGAATATATTTTTGCTGGCGCTTGTTGCACTTAGTTCTTGTGGATGAAGCAAACTCTAAAGGATAATGGCATCAAGGTCAAGAAGATTCCTTTATATTGTGACAATGAGAGTGCTATCAAAATTGCACATAATCCAGTGCAACATTCTCGCACCAAGCACATTGCCATCAGACATCATTTCATTCGTGATCATGTTGCTCAAGAGGATATTGTCAACAATCACGTCAGTATCGAAGACAATCTAGCTGATATTTTCATGAAGCCTCTCGGTGAGAAACGATTCTATGCGTTACGGTGCGAGCTAAATATCCTGGACTTCGCAAACATGCAGTAAGCTCGACTCGGCACCCGTGCCAACACTTCCACATCTTAGAAGGAATGGGTGCACAACACTCGAAGAGTTTGAAAATTTCGACAAAGTGAAATTTTCTATCTGAGAGTGAATACATTGACGAAGAACTAGACTAACCGGGTGCCATGATAATTGTGGACGATCGGGGTCATACAGTTCTTATACGGTGGGCAAAGCCACCACACTTTTCCTTTGTTGAGTTTCTGCTCGATCGAAAGATTTAGTGTTTGTCCGAATGCATTTCTCTCATAGCTATCCTTTTAGGTGTTTGTGTTTCGTTGTTTGAGTGAAATGCCTAGGACCCTGTTTTCCTTCTGTTCTATCTCTTCCAATCTATGATGTTATGTTATGAATGCTCAATTTCATCTGGTACCGAAACTTTATCTGGTGTTCTTTACCACGGTAAAGATTAGGTCAGAACTTTAATCTGTCTCGACGAAAGCTGTCCAAAATTTGGGGTTTCCCGCCCAAGTCAGGACCACAATATTTTATGACGATTGCCACATGCAATCCATCAACTGCCACCCCATCATGTACGTTGAATAGCAATAGTCTATCGTTTGTGGCCGTTCAATTGGATTCACTCGCCGCGGTTATTTTCCCTCGCATATAAATACCGCAGCACCACCGCTCCCTCATCTGCTTCTCTTCCTCCTCGCCACCGTCTCATCCGAATCCCTACCGCAGTGCTCCTCCTTGAACTCGAGGCCGATGATCTCTTCGCTGCTTCACTGCCGAAAAGCGGTCGTCGGAGTCCTTCCTCGCGGTCGTAGGACATCTTCTTCCCCGTGCCGCCGTAGCTGCTGCATGATACGTCTCCAATGTACCTATAATTTTTGATTGTTCCATGCTATTATATTATCCATCTAGGATATTTTATATGCATTTATATGATTTTTGGGACTAACCTATTAACCTAGAGCCCAGTGCCAGTTTCTGTTTTTTCCTTTTTTTGAGTTTCACAGAAAAGGAATACCAAACAGAGTCCAATTGACGTGCCAATTTTTGATGATTTTTTATGGACCAAAAGAAGCCCTCGGAGTAAAATAGTTGGGCCAGAAGAGTCCCGGGACGTCCACGAGGGTGGAGGGCGCGCCCTACCCCCCTGGGCGCGCCCCCCTGCCTCATGGACGACTCGGAGACCCCCCCTGACGTGAGACCTACGCCAAAAATTCCTATAAATACAGAAACCCCCAGAAAGAAACCTAGATCGGGAGTTCCGCTGCCGCAAGCCTCTGTAGCCACCAAAAACCAATCGGGACCCTATTCCGACACCCTGCCGGAGGGGGATCCCTCACCGATGGCCATCTTCATCATCCCGATGCTCTCCATGACGAGGAGGGAGTAGTTCACCCTCGGGGCTGAGGGTATGTACTAGTAGCTATGTGTTTGATCTCTATCTCTCTCATGTTCTTGATGTGGCACGATCTTGATATATCGCGAGCTTTGCTATTATAGTTGGATCTTATGATGTTTCTCCCCCTCTACTCTCTTCTAATGGATTGAGTTTTCCCTTTGAAGTTATCTTATCGGATTGAGTCTTTAAGGATTTGAGAACACTTGATGTATGTCTTGCATGTGCTTATCTGTGGTGACAATGGGATATTCACGTGATCTACTTGATGTATGTTTTGGTGATCAACTTGCGGGTTCAGTGACCTTGTGAACTTATGCATAGGGGTTGGCACACGTTTTCGTCTTGACCCTCCGGTAGAAACTTTGGGGCACTCTTTGAAGTTCTTTGTGTTGGTTGAATAGATGAATCTGAGATTGTGTGATGCATATCGTATAATCATACCCACGGATACTTGAGGTGACATTGGAGTATCTAGGTGACATTAGGGTTTTGATTGATTTGTGTCTTAAGGTGTTATTCTAGTACGAACTCTAGGATAGATCGAACGGAAAGAATAGCTTCGTGTTATTTTACTACGGACTCTTGAATAGATCGATCAGAAAGGATAACTTTGAGGTGGTTTCGTACCCTACAATAATCTCTTCATTTGTTCACCGCTATTAGTGACTTTGGAGTGACTCTTTGTTGCATGTTGAGGGATAGTTATATGATCCAATTATGTTATTATTGTTGAGAGAACTTGCACTAGTGAAAGTATGAACCTTAGGCCTTGTTTCAACTCATTGCAATATCGTTTGTGCTCACTTTTATCATTAGTTACCTTGCTGTTTTTATATTTTTAGATTACTAAAACCTATATCTACCATCCATATTGCACTTGTATCACCATCTCTTCGCCGAACTAGTGCACCTATACAATTTACCATTGTATTGGGTGTGTTGGGGACACAAGAGACTCTTTGTTATTTGGTTGCAGGGTTGTTTGAGAGAGACCATCTTCATCCTACGCCTTCCACGGATTGATAAACCTTAGGTCATCCACTTGAGGTAAATTTGCTACTGTCCTACAAACCTCTGCACTTGGAGGCCCAACAACGTCTACAAGAAGAAGGTTGTGTAGTAGACATCAAGCTAATTTCTGGCGTCGTTGCCAGGGAGGTGAGTTCTTGAAGGTATATCTTTAGATCTTGCAATCGAATCTTTTTGTTTCTTGTTTTATCACTAGTTTAGTCTATAAAAGAAAACTACAAAAAAATTCAATTAAGGGTGCCTCATATGCTTCATCTTTTTAATATCTTTCGTGAAAATGATGGGAAGGAAAATTGTGCTCAAGTACTAGAAGAAGAATTACATAGAATGCTTGGCATAAAATATGTGAATGATGAGCATGATTACAATGTTGTTAGTATGAATTCTTCGAATACCCATGATGCTAATGATATGCAAAGCCACAAGCTTGGGGATGCTATGTTTGATGAAGATGATATGTTTAGTCCCCCAAGTTTTGATGAGCAAATTCATTATGATGAAAGCATGCCTCCTATTTATGATGATTATTGTGATGACACGTATGCTATAAAGAATAAAGATAACCATGAAACTTGTCATCATCATTTTAATTTTCAATTGGATTATGCTTCACATGATAGTTATTTTGTCGAGTTTGCTCCCACTACTATTGATGAGAATAAATTTGCTTAGGTGGAGAGTAGTAAAATTTCTATGCAAGTAGATCATGAAAAGAATGCTTTATGTGCTGGTTATATGGTTGAATTCATTCATGATGCTACTGAAAATTATTATGAGAGAGGATCATATGCTTCTACATACTGCAATAATATCAAGTTTCCTCTCTATGTGCTTAAAGTTTTAAAGTTATGCTTGTTTTGCCTTCCTATGCTAGTTGATTATTGTTCCCATAAGTTGATTGCTCACAAAATCCCTATGCATAGGAAGTGGGTTAGACTTAAATGTGCTAGTAATATGCTTCATGATGCTCTCTTTATATTTCAATTCTTATCTTTTATGTGAGCATCATTGAAATCATCATGCCTAGCTAAAAAGGCAATAAAGAAAAGCGCTTGTTGGGAGACAACCCAAAATTTACCTTTACTGTTTTTTTGTGTTCACATGATTATGCTACTGTAGTAATCATGTTTTATAGCTTTTGTTTAAATAAAGTGCCAAGTAAGACCTTTAGGATAGCTTACGGTGATAGTTGTGTTGATCCTGCTGAAAATCTGAAACTTTTGCGCCCAGTAAATTAGTTTTGATAATTCACCGAAACGTGCTTTGATCTGATTCTTTTTGCTCTGGATTGGTACACAAATTGCTCAGGTTTTCCTAATTTGGTAGAATTTTTGGAGTTACAGAAGTATGGAAAGTTACTAGATTACTACAGACTGTTCTATTTTTGACAGATTCTGTTTTCTATGTGTTGTTTGCTTATTTTGATGAATCTATGAGTAGTATCGGAGGGTATGAACCGTAGAGAAGTTGGAATACAGTAGATATTACACCAATATGAATTTAGAATGAGTTCACAACAGTACCTAAGTGGTGATTTATATTCTTATACTAACGGAGCTTACGAGTTTTCTATTGAGTTTTGTGTTGTGAAGTTTTCAAGTTTTGGGTAAAGATTCGATGGACTATGGAATAAGGAGTGGCAAGAGCCTAAGCTTGGGGATGCCCAAGGCACCCCAAGGTAATATTCAAGGACAACCAAGAGCCTAAGCTTGGGGATGCCCCGGAAGGCATCCCCTTTTTTGTCTTCGTTCATCGGTAACTTTACTTGGTGCTATATTTTTATTCACCACATGATATGTGTTTTGCTTGGAGCGTCATTTTATTTTCCTTTGTTTTGCTTGCTGTTTGAATAAAATACCAAGATCTGAAATTCTTAAATGTTAGAGAGTCTTCACATAGTTACATACTTATTCGACTACTCATTGATCTTCACTTATATCTTTCGGAGTAGTTTGTCATTTGCTCTAGTGCTTCACTTATATCCTTTTAGGGAACGGCGGTGGTTTTATTTTGAAGAAATAGATGAACTCTCATGCTTCACTTATATTATTTTGAGAGTCCTAAACAGCATTGTAATTTACTTGGGTTATAAAACTAGTCCTAATATGATGGGTATCCAAGAGGGATATAATAAAAACTTTCATAATAAGTGCATTGAATACTATGAGAAGTTTGATACTTGATAATTGTTTTGAGATATAAATATGGTGATATTAGAGTCGTGCTAGTTGAGTAATTGTGAATTTGAGAAATACTTGTGTTGAAGTTTGCAAGTCCCGTAGCATGCACGTATGGTAACCGTTCTGTGACAAATTTGAAGCATGAGGTGTTTCTTTGATTGTCCTCCTTATGAGTGGTGGTCGGGGATGAGCGATGGTCTTTTCCTACCAATCTATCCCCCTAGGAGCATGCGCGTAGTGCTTGGTTTTCGATGACTTGTAGATTTTTGCAATAAGTATGTGAGTTCTTTATGACTAATGTTGAGTCCATGGATTATACGCACTCTCACCCTTCCATCATTGCTAGCCTCTTCGGTACCGTGCATTGCCCTTTCTCACCTTGAGAGTTGGTGCAAACTTCGCCGGTACATCCAAACCCAGTGATATGATACGCTCTATCACACATAAACCTCCTTGTATCTTCCTCCAAACAGGCACCATACCTACCTATTATGGCATTTCCATAGCCATTCCGAGATATATTGCCATGCAACTTTCCACCGTTCCGTTTATTATGACACGCTTCATCATTGTCATATTGCTTTGCATGATCATGTAGTTGACATCATATTTGTGGCAAGGCCACCATGCGTAATTTTTCATACATGTCACTCTTGATTCATTGCCCATCCCGGTACACCGCCGGAGGCACTCATATAGAGTCATACTTTGTTCTAGTATCGATTTGTAATCATTGAGTTGTAAATAAATAGAAGTGTGATGATCATCATTATTAGAGCATTGTCCCGTGTGAAAAAAAGGAAAGGCCAAATAATAGAAGAAAGGCCAAATAAATGAATAAATAAATAAAGAGAAAGGCCAAATACAAAAATAGGGAAGGCCCAAAAAAAAGGGACAATGCTACTATCCTTTTTCCACACTTGTGCTTCAAAGTAGCACCATGATCTTCATGATAGAGAGTTTCTTATATTGTCACTTTCATATACTAGTGGGAATTTTTCATTATAGAACTTGTCTTGTATATTCCAACAATGGGCTTCCTCAAATGCCCTAGGTCTTCGTGAGCAAGCAAGTTGGATGCACACCCACTTAGTTTCTTTCGTTGAGCTTTCATACATTTATAGCTCTACTGCATCCGTTGCATGGCAATCCCTACTCCTCGCATTGACACCAATTGATGGGCATCTCCATAGCCCTTTGATTAGCCACGTCGATGTGAGACTTTCTCCATTTTTGCCTTCTCCACACAACCTCCATCATCATATTCTATTCCACCCATAGTGCTATGTCCATGGCTCGCGCTCATGTATTGCGTGAAAGTTGAAAAAGTTTGAGAATACTAAAGTATGAAACAATTGCTTGGCTTGTCATCGGTGTTGTGCATGATGAGAGCATTTTGTGTGACGAAAATGAAGCATAGCCAAACTATATGATTTTGTAGGGATGAGATTTCTTTGGCTATGTTATTTTGAGAAGACATAATTGCTTAGTTAGTATGCTTGAAGTATTATTATTTTTATGTCAATATTAAACTTTTGTCTTGAATCTTATGGATCTGAATATTCTTGCCACAATATAAACGATTACATTAATAATTATGTTAGGTAGCATTCCACATCAAAAATTTTGTCTTTGTCATTTACCTACTCGGGGACGAGCAGGAATTGAGCTTGGAATGCTTGATACGTCTCCAACGTATCTATAATTTTTGATTGTTCCATGCTATTATATTATCCATCTAGGATGTTTTATATGCATCTATATGTTGTTTTATATGATTTTTGGGACTAACCTATTAACCTAGAGCACAGTGCCAGTTTCTGTTTTTCCTTGTTTTTGAGTTCTACAGAAAAGGAATACCAAACAGAGTCCAATTGACGTGCCAATTTTTGATGATTTTTTATGGACCAAAAGAAGCCCCCGGAGTAAAATAGTTGGGCCAGAAGAGTCCCGGGCCGCCCACGAGGGTGGAGGGCGCGCCCTACCCCCTGGGCGTGCCCCCTGCCTCGTGGACGACTTGGAGACCCCCTTGACATGAGACCTACGCCAAAAATTCCTATAAATACAGAAACCCCCAGAAAGAAACCTAGATCGGGAGTTCCGCCGCCGCAAGCCTCTGTAGCCACCAAAAACCAATCGGGACCCTGTTCCGGCACCCTGGCGGAGGGGGATCCCTCACCGGTGGCCATCTTCATCATCCCGGCGCTCTCCATGACGAGTAGGGAGTAGTTCACCCACGGGGCTGAGGGTATGTACCAGTAGTTATGTGTTTGATCTCTCTCTCTCATGTTCTTGATGTGGCACGATCTTGATGTATCGCAAGCTTTGCTATTATAGTTGGATCTTATGATGTTTCTCCCCCTCTACTCTCTTGTAATGGATTGAGTTTTCCCTTTGAAGTTATCTTATCGGATTGAGTCTTTAAGGATTTGAGAACACTTGATGTATGTCTTGCATGTGCTTATCTGTGGTGACAATGGGATATTCACGTGATCTATGTGATGTATGTTTTGGTGATCAACTTGCAGGTTCAGTGACCTTGTGAACTTATGCATAGGGGTTGGCACACGTTTTCCTCTTGACTCTCCGGTAGAAACTTTGGGGCACTCTTTGAAGTTCTTTGTGTTGGTTGAATAGATGAATCTGAGATTGTGTGATGCATATCGTATAATCATACCCACAGATACTTGAGGTGACATTGGAGTTTCTAGGTGACATTAGGGTTTTGATTGATTTGTGTCTTAAGGTGTTATTCTAGTACGAACTCTAGGATAGATCGAACGGAAAGAATAGCTTCGTGTTATTTTACTACGGACTCTTGAATAGATCGATCAGAAAGGATAACTTTGAGGTGGTTTCGTACCCTACAATAGTCTCTTCGTTTGTTCACCGCTATTAGTGACTTTGGAGTGACTCTTTGTTGCATGTTGAGGGATAGTTATATGATCCAATTATGTTATTATTGTTGAGAGAACTTGCACTAGTGAAAGTATGAACCTTAGGCCTTGTTTCAACGCATTGCAATATCGTTTGTGCTCACTTTTATCATTAGTTACCTTGCTGTTTTCATATTTTCATATTACTAAAACCTATATATACCATCCATATTGCACTTGTATCACCATCTCTTCGCCGAACTAGTGCACCTATACAATTTACCATTGTATTGGGTGTGTTGGGGACACAAGAGACTCTTTGTTATTTGGTTGCCGGGTTGTTTGAGAGAGACCATCTTCATCCTACGCCTCCCACGGATTGATAAACCTTAGGTCATCCACTTGAGGGAAATTTGCTACTATCCTACAAACCTCTGCACTTGGAGGCCCAACAACATCTACAAGAAGAAGGTTGTGTACTAGACATCATTGCACATCACCAAGCTAGGGTATGTGTAGTGCGAACTCGGTCTTTCGTTCATCTCGTTCGAGTTCGTCCGCGGTTAAAATTTTCCATTTTTACCGCACATCTTAGATCTTTATTGCTTAGGTATCTTGTGCGGATGTGGTTTGTAGTTGTCCCTCGCATCCGAAAAAATTTCAGATCTAGGGTTTGTGTTATGTCTCGTACGAATGGAATGCATGGCATGCTCAATAGTATATTCTTCGGACACACTAGCTCATCCTATACATTTCTTTTATTCGAAACATTTCTCAAAGTCTGCATCTAATCCTTCATCAAAACGTCTTCGTTCAAAAAATCTTCGCTGTGAGCACTTGTAACCCTGTCCCCATTCTCCCTCGCATCTATTCTTATTCACAGGTGTATGCAGTCTGTTGAAGATTCTGCTCGACCAATGAGCATGGCTGATCGAGAATATATTCTTTTGGGTACAACAGATGAGTCAAAAGCACCGGATGCAAAGGGCCCAACGGTAGGCCCAGCAACTGGCAAGAGAAAAAGAAATGCACCCGGTGCTGACAAGCAAGAAGAAGATGCTCCGAAGAAAAAGAAGGGTGGCAGACAACCGTACGCAAATTCAGCTGAATACATCTCTCATGATAATTACAAAAATGTTCCAGGAGATTCAAAACGAGAAAGAGACAAGTGTCTGCAAAGGATTCAACGCCATTGGGTGCGCAAGTGGTTCAACTATGAAATGATTCATCCTCGGTTAGCGAAGAGCTTTGCCTTTCATCCTCCATGGGGTGACTGCCGTGAAATTGGTCTCATTCGTGCTGGTGATCCCCAGGAGAGACCATCGCCACCACCAAAAACTGATAAATCCTCCCTTCGCACTCCCGAATCCTATCCTGATGAACTATCAAAGCGTCAGAAGAATGCCCTCAAGAGAGCCAAGAAGGCAGAAAAAGAAAGAGCTCGTGAAGAAGAAAATCGTTGCCTTCTGAAAAATGAAGTTGATAAGAAAAAGGCTGAAGGAAAATCAGAAGGATGTTCTAAGCGCAAACATGATCCTAGCACTGCTGCGCATTGAAGAAAAAGAGCGCACCGAAGAAAAGGCCGGCTGAACCAACCGACAGAAATGCCGAAAGCAATTCTTCCGATAAAGATGATCCACCACCAACAAGAAAGGAAGTTGATGCTACTCTCAGCGAGCAAGTAAACATCACAACTTCTACGGTGCTGCCTGGTCTTTGGGCTCGTACTGTTCCAATAGCACCTCGGAAGAAGGCTCGTAAAACTCCACCGACCATAGTCACCATGAAGGATTTTGTGGATACAACTCCTCATCCTGAGGCAATAAACATGCAGGATTTGGTAGTTGATGCTCCAGACAGCACTGCCAAGCCAGGCGAACCAATTCCAAAGATAAAATTGAAGAAAATCAAGGTCCAATCAATAAGCAAATAGCTCCTCAAGTTGCTGCATCGAAGGAAAAGGAAGCTCAGTTTGCTCCTACTTTGACACAACCTTTGGATTCTATGCCTCCATCCGAGCAAATTCCAGTGCAAACTGCTCCGGTTGCACAGACTGGTGTCCAATCTCATGCTCCACATTATTACAATCATGTATTCATCATGGAGCAGCTTGACAAGTTTGTGGAAAATCAATTTGATGGTGAAGTGGCATCTTTGCCAATTCCTTCTGAAGTTATTGAAAACTGCGTCTTCCAAGTTTGTCATCAAACAACTTGAAGAATCTTACATGGATATCAACCGGGCTTTGAATATCCTCCGCAACAGAAGATTGGGCTTTCACTCGGTTCTTGATGATATTGTTCGAAAGATCTGCCTTGAGCATCAAGCACAAGCCGCTAGCTATAATGATCTTGTCAACGGACACATTGATCAAACTGCTCAGTAGACACAAAAGAGGCAAAATAAAATTGCAAAGAAAAATGCTTTTCCTGCTATGACAGGATGTCAACTAATCATGCTAAAGCTCAGCCTCAGATAGATAAATCTCCTGAGCCAGTTATTCCTTCGCAACCCACTGTTCACGTCACTGATGCACCTCCCTCGCCAAGGCCAACTGAACCAGTGCCTGTGGCCTCCCCTGTTAGAGTTGATATTCCACCTCAGCGAGTTGTTTCTGAAGTAGGTGAAATCCCTCACTCCGAACCCCAAGCTTCTCCCGCTTGTGAAACACCAAATGTTTCGGCTCCTCCAAGTGATCAGCAACAATAGATTCCTGAAGAGAATTCGCAACCACCTCTAGTGCCTACCGAAAAGGAATCTGCTTCGTTGCCCCCTGTTTCTGCAGCTCCAACCGTTGTGCCATCTGCTCCATCACAACTGCATTTGTCAATCGACACAGCGCAAGAATTTCAAATGTTGGTCTGTAATTAGATTTGTTTCTACTCGTCATACAGACTCCGTAGTATATGGCGATGAAGTGATTTCAGTCGAAGATGAACTCAAATATCCATATCCTCGTGAACAACTACCTTCGTTCTTGACAGGTGTTGGCGTCAAAGGACCGCTTTTTAATCGGAACACACACATCCCCAATTCTTTTAAGAAAGTCCGTATAAAGGGCCACGCACTTCTGAATCTCCTCGGTTCTGGATTAAAGAACATGCCATCTATTATTCTCCGATTCTCTACGACAGCCGAAAGATATTTCCTCATGATTTCCCGGACATCTCAGCCATGAAGAGCATTGGCTGTTTTGATCAATTACTGCAAGATCTGGAAGATTTTTGCCTCACAAATGTCTTTGCATTCGAGCATCTGTGGAACAGAGAAATCATACTTCAGTTCTATGCAACCTTGTACATCTCTAGTGATGAATCTGATAGCTCAAAATGGATCATGGAATGGATGACCGAAGGGAAATGCATTAAATGCACTTTAACAGACTTTGTCTCACATTTTCATTTCCCTCGGTTCGAGCATGGAAAAACTAAAATTAGAGTACACATCATTGATGTTATTTCAGATGAAATCTTTCACTGCACCATGGACAAAGAAAAGATTCATGACTACAATGGTCCTCCCTTGCCTGAGCATTTGACATTCGAGAATCAGACTGTATACCATTTGCTCATCTACACCATTTGCCCTCTGGCCAGGATGAATACAGATAATGTCATCTCTGATGTTCTTCAAAATGCCATTTATGCAATCTCCGAGCAATATGTCTTTGATGTCGAGGACATGTTTTTGCGTATCTTGAAGGATTCTGCTCAGCATCCAAAATGCCTCAAAGTTTATGCGCCATGGATCCAAAAAGTGGTTGATCATGCAATGCGCATAGAATATTTGGCAAAATTTAGTCATAAAAGCTTCATTCCTCCCGTTTGTGATACCTTGCAAGTAATGGAAGATATTTCTTCAGGTAAAGTACCCATGTCAAGCCCTCAAGATTATCGCAATGCATTCGATGGGCCACGGCTACCTCAGCGCGATCCAGAGATATCTCATCAACCTCCCTCGCACCTTGAAGTGAGTTTGCACACACAACAGTTGTTGTTGCAGCATATGGCTGAGGATCGCCGAGAGGAAGAATATCTTGCCGCCGAGCTAAATGCCATCAACAACCGAACCAAAGTAGTGCATATGATTGCGGCTGAGAATAAGAAGCGCCTCTAGAAATTACTTTGAAAGTTCTTCTTCAAGAAACAACTCCTGGCCATCAATCTCCAAGAACTTTATGATTATCTTGACAAAGGTTTTTCTGTTGAAGAGTTTCAAGATCGCATTACTCCTCCTCTGCTTGCTCGTGAGCCAACAACTGCTCTACTTCATTTTAAGCTGCGAAAATTGCTCGAAGAATCTGAAGCTACCTCACCGACAGAGAAACCAGCCGAAGGAAATGTGGTATCTCGTGGTACTCCTGTGGCTGATCCAAATGTGCCTTCATCATCTCAGCCTCGAGCTACCATTCTTGAAGGAAAATTTGCTGCCGATGAAGATGAAGTTGAGCCAATCACTTCCGAAACTGAAGTCTCCTCCGAAAGTTCTTCTCGAGAGGCCACCGAGTGAATCAAATTCACAGCTTTTGCACTCATGTTCTTCGTCACCTTTTTCACACTAGTTGACAAAAAGGGGGAGAATTACACGAGTTTCGATAGCTTTGCTCTCTATGTTTATTTGGTTTGGTTTCGTGAGAGATTTGAAACTTATGCCTTAAAGACTATCTTCTCTCTAATGTAAAACTTATGTGATGTAATGTGAATAACCCCGCCTGCTGCACTATTTCTCTTGAAGCATTTGTTTTGCAGCTGGAATTATTATCAGAAGTCATGAATGATTGCACTACAATCTCGATGGATTATATATAATCAGTGCGAACCATTTCCTCGAATGATTGAAATGTCCTCTATATGCTTCAATGAATTGCAGTAGAATTTTATCTCATATCTGTAATCCTGCATAGCATATTTCATCTTTGAGTCAAGTAACACAAATTCACTCTTGATCAATTTACTTTTCACTTATCTATCTTCCCTTCGATGGTTATCTGTTCTGTCAACAACCGTCCAAAAAAGGGGGAGATTGTTGGTGCAATGATAGGCCCCTTATATTTTGGAGTTTGTTGATATAAACAGTATGGGACTTATGTGTTTGCTAGTGCACACAGAGGAACAGGTCCCTGAGATCACGAGGAGTTTGAGTTAAACGATGAAGGTAATCTCTGTGCGCTGCAGTGAAGGTTATCATCAAAGACTATGACAAGAGTGACCCCTCCGAAGTTGCTGAAGTGAAGCAATTGGTTCGGTGATTGTCTGAGGAAAATGACTGCGTCCGAGGAGATTGAAGACGAAGTGAAGACGTAGCATTTATTTCGTTGTTCTTCTTCTCTTTATTGAGTCATAGGACCACCATACTATTAAGAGGGGTGTAGCGTTCGAAACTTTGATTCTCTGATGCTAAACCCAAATCCTATGAAAGTTGTGAGAGAAATCACTTTGAGTTCCGTGCAAATACTTGCTAGCAAGAGACTGTGATCTTCTTCGCTGTGAGAGATTTGTCTCAAACCGAAGAGTTAGCATTGCTTGTTCCTCAAGTAATGTTACCGTTGCTCCAAAATCCGACCGTTGTCAATGTGTCGGTTGGCCATTGGCCGGACCGCGTGTCCAAAATTGTCATTTCCCTCCGGGAAGGCTGCGGCTATAAATAGCCACCCCGCGCCGACTTTGTCCGGTGGCTGCTCCGTTTGATTATGAGAGGATTGTTGAGCAACCCCCTCTCTAAGCGATTTGAGTTTAAAATCCACCGAGAAAACCCCTGAAGCCGAAGAATTAGATAGTGGTTTAGCATCACTCGAATCTAAGTCCAGTACGCTCCGCCTATTACTCTTGAGAGCTGTAAACTCTCTAGACGGTTAGGTGTCAATATCTTCAGAGACTAAGAGTGATTGTGGTTCTCGAAGAATAAGTCTGTAAAGGTTTGGAGATCGCCTCAAGTATCTACCACGAGTGATCAGCATTGGGCGACGAACTAATTGTCATGGAGAATAGGGTGAAGAGAGTTTATCTTCCGTGTTAAGTCACAGCCCCTCCAACCAGACGTAGTCCATGTGCAGAAGGACGAAGTGGTCGAACAAATACCCTGTCACCATCGAGCATCACGGGTTACCTCTGCTACCCATGTTTACATTTGATATGTTTTCCTTCATGTGGTTTGTCTCGATGCATGATTTAGTTTCCATTCCGTACTCAGTTATAGCTCACTGTAGTTTGTTTCTCATTCGTTCCGCTCCTGGGTTCCAATAGTTTTGAGATTTCCTAAGAAATTTTAAAACTCCCATTCACCCCCCTCTGGTAGACATACTTCGTTCCTATAGAAACACAACACTGGAAAACACTTGTGATGCTTCTCTTGTGCAGCTCACCATTGACAACTGTCATAGACTTGGAGCATCTGATGATCTGACGAGTAATGAGTTCATCCTCAGGAAGCTCACCTCGAGTCAGATAAGCCAGATAAGGGACCGTCCAATCTGGTATAGCGTGAAGAGCAGCCACCAACTATGCTTTCGGGTCAGGTATAGCGAGATCTTCCTCGGAAGGCGGCTTGATAGAAGGATTATTGAGGACATCATGGAATACATTGGGAGGGATCGGCTTACACTGAGATCCTAGTCGTGACAATGCATCAGCCTCTCATTGAGCCACCGGTCGATGTTATCAATCTGATAACCTTTAGAGTGTCCCGCAATGTTACTCACTGCTTGCCAATAAGCCGCGATAAGAGGATCTTTCGAGTCCCACTTTCCTGAAACCTGCTGAGCGGCCAGATCAGAGTCACCCAGGCACCTGACCCGACTGAGATTCATCTCCTTAGCCATACGCAAACCATGAAGGAGAGCTTTGTACTCAGCTGCATTATTAGTACAGGGAAACATGATCCTCAAAACACAACAAAACTTATCACCTCATGGAGTAGATAGGATGACTCCAGCCCCCGAGCCTTCCAATTGTCGGGAACCATCAAAGTGGATCGTCCAATATGTATTGTCTGACTTCTCCTCGGGAATTTGAAGTTCAGTCCAGTAATTGATGAAATCCAGCAGCGCTTGAGACTTGATGGCCGTTCAAGGCACATATTGAAGATGATGTGGACCAAGCTCAATTGCCCACTTAGGAACCCGGCCTGTGGCCTCCTGTTCTGGATAATGTCTCCCAAAGGGGCCGAGCTGACCACAATTATGGGATACTCCTGGAAGTAATGCTTCAGCTTGCGACTAGACATGAAAACACCAAATACCAGTTTCTACCAATGGGGATATCTTTGTTTGGACTCGGTCAGAACCTCTTTGACATAATAAACTGGCCTTTGGACTGGATACTCTTTCCCTGCCTCCTTGAACTCCACGACAACTACCACACTCACTGCTTTATTTTAGCAGCGATGTAAATGAGCATATGATCTTTGTCAATAGGAGCAGCAAGCATGGGTAGCTCAACCAATTGCTTCTTAAGGGCTTCGAAAGCCTTATCTGCAGCATCACCCGAGACAAAATTGTCAGTCTTTTTCAACAATTGGTACAGTGGAATCGCTTTTTCACTGAGGCGGCTTATAAACCGGCTCAAAGCCGCGATCTAACCCGCCATGCGCTGGACGTCATTGATATTCGCTGGCTTAGCAAGCGAGGTTACCACTTTGATTTTGTCTGGGTTAGCCTCGATGCCGCGTTCTGACACCAAAAAACCCAACAATTTGCCTGCAGGAACACCAAAAACACACTTGGGCGGGTTAAGCTTCATCTGGTAAACTCGAAGATTGTCGAAAGTCTCTTTGAGGTCATCCAACAAAGTCTCTTTATTCTGAGATTTGACCATGATGTCATCAACATAAGCATGAACATTACGGCCAATCTGCTTGTGGAAACAATTTTGCACACATCATTGATAAGTCCCCGCACTCTTAAGCCCAAAAGGCATAGAAACATAGCAGAGTGCCCCAAAGGGTGTGATAAAGGTCGCCTTTTCCTAATCCTCGACGACCATCTTGATCTGATGGTAGCCGGAGTAAGCATCCAGGAAACATAAGCACTCACAACCAGGAGTAGAATCAATGATCTGGTCGATGTGGGGGAGGGAAAACGGGTCTTTAGGACAAGCCTTGTTAAGATCTGTGTAATCAACGCACATGCGCCAAGTGCCATTTTTCTTCAGGACAAGCACTGGATTTGCCAACCACTCAGGATGAAAAACTTCAATGATGAACCTAGCAGCTAAGAGCCGGGCCACTTCTTCAGCAATGGCTTTGCGTCTCTCCTCGTTGAAACGACAGAGGTATTGCCTGACAGGTTTCATCTTAGGATCCACATTAAGGTGGTGCTCAGCAAGTTCTCTCGATACACCAGGCATATCAGAAGGCTTCCATGCAAAGATGTCCCGGTTCTCATGGATGAACTCGATGAGCGCGCTTTCCTATTTGGGGTCCAAGCCGGTCCCACTGTTGGGATAAGTCTCCTGGAGTGAAGTCAACCGGCTTGGTATCCTCAGCTGGCTTGAACTTTAGTAGGGGGTCAGACTCCATGGTGGGCTTTTTCAATGGCGACATGTCGGCCGGGTCAAAATTGGTTGTATAAAACTTTAACTCCTTCGCTGCGCATGCCGACTCAGCATAAGCTGCACCCCCTCCTCGCACTCGCGTGCGATTTTCCTTTCACCGTTGACTGTGATAGTGCCCTCTGGCCCAGACATGTTGAGTTTGAGATAGACATAACAAGGCCGGGCCATAAAACAGGCGTAAGCCGGCCTTCCAAAGAGGGCATGATATGGACTTCTAATCTTGACCACCTCAAACGTCAAGAACTCTGATCTATAGTTGAACTTAGTGCCAAATGCAACTTCCAGTTTGATCCGCCCAGTAGAATAAGCAGACTTTCCAGGAACGATCCCGTGAAAAACTGTTAGGAAACCTGGAGCTGCTTTTCTGACAGGTTCATCCGTCTGAAAGTATCATATATAGTATAAGATGTTAATACTGCTTCCTCCGTCCATGAGCGCCTTAGAGAGCTTATAACCGCCAACTTGAGGTGCCACCACCATGGCTAGAAAACCCAGATTTTCAACCCGGGGGGGTGATCCTCTTTGCTCCAAATGACCAGTTGCTCTGACCAGTTTAAGTACTCGGGGACAGCCGGCTCAACCATGTTGACAGTACGTTTCTGAAGTTTGCAATCACGTTTACAAGTAGTGGTTGTGAACACATGATATTGACCACCATTCAGTTGTTTGGGGTTGCTCTGAAAACCTGACTGGTTACCCTGCTACTGAGAGCTTTAGCCAGAACTTTGATTGCTGCCTCCTTTATTACCAGAACCGAAATAACCAGGTCTTGAGCCACCTGAACCCTGATAACCAGGATTCTGAAAACCACTGGATGAGCCGGCTCCCGGGAAGCCAGATCCTGAGCCGCTAGCTCCTGAGCCGCCCGCTCCGGGCTGTCCCGGATATCCACCACCGCCGCCCTGATGATTCTGGTGAGCCTGATTACGAAAAGCTTGCATGACGTAACAATTCTCCCAGGAGTGATTCGCCAGCTTATCTGGGAGGCTGTGTTTGGGCACAGGCCTTTGAGGGATTCCTCAAAATTATGGGCCTTGTTCCCGTTATATGGTCTCCCAGAATTGTTGTTCTGTCTCTGGCCCTTGAAACCAGTGTTGGTGTTAGCAACAAAATCTAACCCGCCCTCCGGGTGCTTGCGCTTACAACCATTGCCTTGGTTACCATGATTGCTACCATGCCCGAGTTGTTCTGCTGGTGACCCTTGTCACCATCATTTTTCTTGTTGTTGCCAGACTTATCATCATCCGAACTAGGATCTTTCGTGATGTCTGACTCAGCATACCTGGTGAGGACATCCATGAGATCACCCATGTCCTGAACCTTCCGCTTGAGCCGCCCAAGCTTCTGGACAAGTGGGTCAAAATGACAATTCTTTTCGAGGATCCGGACAACCTGACCAGCTGTGATGCTACCGAAAGAGTGAATGATATCCGCTACCCAGCGAGACCACTGATGGGCTGACTCTCCCTCGCGCTGGACACAATGTTGTAGGTCAATAATCGCCATCCGGCACTTGCAAGTTCCTTAGACATTTTTAATGAAGCGGTCTTTCAACTCGGCCCAAGTATTGATCGAGTTCGGAGGCAGGTTCTTCAACCAAGTAGGAGCTGGTCCTTCCAACATCATAGTCAAATACTTGGCACAAACCACATCGCTGACATCCCACATGTCCATGGCTATCTCGTAACTCTCGATCTAGGCAGCCAGCTCAAGGTGAACCGTGTAGTTTTTGACCTTGCGAGGGCCGTTAAAATCCTTAGGCATGCGTTCATTGCATAGAGCCGATGCTAGACAGGGTATCCCAATGGTTCTGATATTCAATCTCGTACCTTGTGGAGTCAATGGGGTTGCAGTAGGCCCTAGTCGTGCCCCTGTGTTTGCGGCCTCCGCCTCACGTCTAGCCCGAGCTGAGTCAATAATAGTCTGCGTATCCAAGGCTGTAGTCCTGTGTGGGTCACACTGCTGCTCTTGATACTGACGCGCACTGATGGAAACCGCTGGCAACTCGGCATGCCGGCTCCTGCTACGGCTCGGGTGCGGGATAGAGTGAATCTGTTGCTGCCTGTAAGAGTAGCTTGCCTATTGGGCAACTGCAGTTTTCAACATCTCGCTGGCGTTCCGGGCCTTGATCTCAACCGGGGTATTCCCTGTGATTGGGAGTGCGACAAGATTGGTGGTTGCTACCAGCATGTCATCAACGGGGTTGGAGAAGTGACCCAACAATGTCAAGAAACGATGTGGGGTCGGCTTAGGCTGGCACTGAGCTGGTGAAGGGTGCGGGGCCGGCTCAGGCTGATGGAGGCGAGCCGGCTGGTGAGGCTCAGCCTGTGGTGGCTGTCCAGTTTTGTTCGGGAGTGCAACCCGGGTTAATCGGGGTATAACCGGCTCTTCAAGAGTACTCGTCCCAGCCCCTGGAGCGGGTGTGTCCTACGACGTATTGAACAAACGCGTGGGCTCAAAATTGGGAGGCAGACGGCTCATGTGCCTCCTCTGATGGACCACATCTGCAGGATTCTGACGGAGACTCATATGCCAGGCTTCCGCTTTTGGGCGTTCCACCTCATTGTGGATCTGGGTTTGGATCTCCACCACGCGAGCGTTCTCAGCGTTGATTTCTTCTTGAACCTTAGTCATCTGCTCATGGAGTTTGGTCACCTCTGCATTGCGCTCTACTTGATTTTCTGTAGTTATGGGGGTCTCCAAGAGTGTTGCTAAGGCGGCCATTAACTCCGCCAGAACCTAAGTCGGTGGCCTATCTGAGCCGCCTACGCCTGGAGCCGTTGTTGAAGCACTGGTCCCCATCACTGCGCCTGCTGCTGTGGAGTTATGAGCCGGAGCGATGCCTGCCATGTCAATAGTAGCCCATAGTGCCGGTTCAAAAGGATCCTCGACTAGCTCATCATCAGAGTAGCCCCCAAGCTTACCATCATAAAGCGGGAGGATCGACTCGGTATCACCGACTGAGGATTTGCAATTAGAGTAGACAAGGGTGTCCCCGCCGGACGCGAGTTATCCGCGAGGTCAACTCCTTGAGTGAAGCCGATGAAGACGTGCTTCCGGTTGGCTTGAACCCGGCCGGGTTGAGTGCGCTGAGCCGGCTCGATGATGTTGGTGCAGATGTCCAGCTCGGGACCTGATTCACCGATTTTGGCGATAAAGACATGGATTTTGCCCATACTCGATCGAGACGGCCTCGGGGCCCCAGCCTGAATCGTCAATGTAGAGCTTGCCATGATGACTCTTGGTCATTCAGTTGATTGAATATCCATGGATCCCCGGGAGAGCTCCCTCCAAGAACTCAACACCATCGTGTGGTGGCCCCACGGTGGGCGCAAACTGTCATGGTTTTGTCACGGCAGATGTCCTCGAAAAAGGACTTAGTCGTGAGGCCATCCCAGCTAGGGAGTAGCTTGAATGGGGTTGGTCCGGATCGAGAGACACGAGGTTACCTAGGTTCGGCCCCTCACGGCGGAGGTAATAGCCTACTTCCCGCTTGATTGATTATTGCTTGAGATCTCGACTAAAAGGGTGTGACTTGGCTAACCCAGTACTCGAGAGCTTATAACTTTTTCTTTCTACCTTAGGGGCTCCCCTTTATATACAGGTCGAGGCCCTGAGTTCACAACAGAGTCCGGGTCGTATATCAACCCATGCCCTAGTCTACTTCCTATTCATCTTGTCCTTCAAGTAAGGGAAATTCCCTCCAACTTCCTTGTCGAGCCGGCTTACCAGATACTGGGCCATGGGTCGGCCTCTTTTCTAAGCCGCCCTCTGGGTCTTAAACTTCCTGGCTTGTTGCAGCCCAACAACGAGGTCGTCCTCAAGTCACCAGGTGATGGCCGGGTCATACCATGGGGTATATCCCCAACATTGCCCCCCCCCATGTTAACTTGGATTCATCCATGTTAAACTTCATACTGGAACTAAGTCTGGATCCTCTGTCGTGAGCTAGAACTCTCTTTTGTTTCTTTCAGCTTATTCTCTGACCGGGTTATGAGATGTTGTCGGCTTGTGATGTTTCCTTGCCTTAGCATTCCACACCCTTCCTTGATGCCATGACGTCATTTTGCTAGACCTCCGTAATTTACGCATGACATCATCACAAATCTTGAGTGGATCTCATAGGCCCGAAGATTGAGGCGCCTTTCCACCTAAAATTTACTGCGCCGCCTCTATTTTTGCACTTGTTGTTCCCACTTCTTACTGCTTTATAAATACGTATGAGGGGCCCTAGGTCTTAGCTTTACCATTGCCACCTCCTCGTCCGTCTTCTTCCTCGCGCATGTTGCCTCTTGCGACCGAAGCGCCGCCGTGTCTCCTCAAGCTCTCCAGCGACATCGACCGGGACCTGTACGCCACTCTAGTTTGCCATCGGAGCTCACCCAAACTCTCCGGCCATGCCCAAACTCCTTCCCTCAGATCTGTAGCACCCCATTGTTCTTCTATGTAGTTCATCGGTAGTTTGTCGGTGTTCATCACCATCTCACATTAGTAGATCCAGATTCACCTGAATAACTTGAGTAGGTGCCTTAGTTATTGTTGCAATACCATTTTTCCATCTAGGATCTCTGTACTACTCCCTCATTGACATACGGGCTCTTGTATCCACCCGCGCCTAGGTCTTTAACTTTTTCTTTTCAAAATATTGTTAGACCTATAAACGTAGTTGCCTCGTTGGATTCTTGTTTGTAGCTAGCTCAACACTTAGTAGAAAACCAGAATGCCACTGAATGACTGACATCGGCTCACTATTTTGCTGGCTTATTCGCGCTTTCCATAGCTTGCTTAAATCTAAGTCGTAGCCTTAGCAAACATGGTTGTCTTATTGTTTTTGCCGACTTATAACTTGAATAGCCCGGCGGCTTACCACCAATGGACATGATGTGTTGGCTTATCCTTATCACCTTCATTTTGCAGTAGAACCTTATCTGAATCATCATGGCTCCAAGACCGACAAAGCAGATAACTGGGTTAGATCCCATGTTTCGACCCTTATGTTAGATGACCTCGTGGGTCAAGGTCTCCTGTTGGCTCAAGAAAAGATCGGTTGGCGCGCGCCCGAAGAAGAAAGTCCCCTGCAACCTCAACTAGGAGAAGTTGTCGTCTTTGCAGATCATCTACACATGGGTTTCTGCCCGCTCGAGCCAAAATTCTTCTGCGACGTGCTCAATTTCTTCAACCTCCGGCCCTAGGATCTTGGCCCAAACTCAATCACTAACCTCTACCAATTCCAAGTTTTCTGTGAACTGTATATCTAGACGGAGCCAATTGTCCTTCTCTTACGAGAATTCTTTTATATCAACCACCAAACTGAATTCAAAGATGGTCCCAATATAGAACTTGGTGGAATCTCTATTCAAAGGAGGAAAAACAGTGCCTTCCCCGAAGCCAAGTTGCCGAGCCATCCCAAGGGTTGGAACAAAACTTGGTTTTATTGTAGAAATACCGCCCCATAGGGTGAAAACCCCTTGTCGGGTTATAGACTGGACTGGCTCAATGCTACTATTGATTTTCCGGGTTGGCCATCCGAGGAGGAGCGAAAACAAATTGCACCTTTTTATTCCAAGTTAAGGGCTTTGACGTATAATGGCCTCACCGGGATCAATTTGACCCGGTGTTGGATAAGCTGGCGAATCCGGCCTCTTAGCTTAAGGGGCGACTTGATGTGCAACTATACTGATGAGCCAACAGATGTGCAACGCTTCAGTCAAGACAATCTGTTTGAAGATAAAATTAACAAAGCCACAAAGAAACTGCTGGGAGAACCCCAAGAAAAATGCAATAAGACTGGGCTAGCTCCCTTCTGTCTCACCAATCCCGTGCCTCAAATAAGTGTATTTGTGCTTTCTTACTCATTCTGTTCATGATTTATTTTCTGTCTCAAGCTTAATTACCGGCTCATCATACATGCAAGCGGACTCCCGGTTTTGGAAGAAGAAAGGTCAAAATTCTGCTCCTCCTCTAGTTGAGCAGGAAAACGAGCCGGTCGATGCTGATGAGGCGGCTGCTGGAGATGAAGCAGCTAACCTAGTACTAGAGAGCTTGTAACTTTTTCTTTCTACCTCAGGGGCTCCCCTTTATATACAGGTCGAGCCCCTAAGTTTACAATAGAGTCCGGGTCGTATATCAACCCGTTCCCTAGTCTACTTCCTATTCATCTTATTCTTCAAGTAAGGGAAATTCCCTACAACTTCCTTGTTGAGCCAGCTTACCAGATACTGGGCCATGGACCGGCCTCTTTCCTAAGCCATCCTCTAGGCCTTAAATTTCCTGGCTTCTTGCAGCCCAACAACGAGGTCGTCCTCAAGTCACCAAGTGATGGTCGGGCCATACCGTGGGGTATATCCCCAACAGTACTGAAGCCTTTGAGGAACTTGGCTTGGCCACTGAGGGCTTTGGAGCTGAAGGCTTTGGCTTATGAGAAGCCTTCTTGCGCATTGCCTTCTTGGGTGCACTGGCGCTGCCACTGGCACTGGCACCTACTTCAGCTGAGGCCTTTGAGGCCCTGTTGAATTCATCAACAACATTCATCGTCTGTTTCGTCAATTTAGCCTGACGCCTTTCCCATTCTTTGGGGAATTCTTCACCCCTTCTGGTGCTTGTGGGGCCAGCAACTTGACCAGGAGCAAGCGATGGCCTATTGCATGGAGGCTTCACAGCAAAATATTTCATGTACTTTGGAATCACGTATTTTTATTCTCTCCATTCATACATCCAGCACCTCTTGATTTTCTGCGCGCGCGTTTTGCATTTCTCTTTAGTTTCCTTGCCATGAATATTTTTATCTGGCATGCAGTACCCTGAGTAGATATCCTCAGGGATCTCGAAAGCAGTATGTTCCTCTTTCCTTTTGCCTCCCTTTTGAGGCTTTTTACCCGGCCATTTTCTTCAACTAAGGTTTTTGAACTCGTGAGGACTCTCAAGATGTTTGAAGGTTTTCCTCAAGCAACGCTGCAAATGAATTAATTTGATGAGAACCAAGTGATTCATCGACAGACATGTGTACCTGTGAACAGAGTATAGTTGCGAGGAAATTGGGAAAAGTCACATGCGTTCTCACAAGTTTTCAAAATAAACCAGTTGAGGAAATTGACCCTTATCGTCTTGAAGAATATCACTAAGTGTTCTTGACTTAGGTTCCAGAGTTGTACAGATTGAAGCAATTGCACAACTGTGGAATCTAACTGTTAAGCGTAACTTAGATGAAGTACTCAAGACTGGCCAAAAGGAAGTGTTGAAGAATTGGAAAGTGACGTAAACACACCACTCGAAGATTTTAAGGCGGTGAAGAGATCAAACTGGGCAGTAAAAACGAACTTTTAATTACCCCAAGGATGAACTCGGTGAACTGGACAGCGAAATGAAGGAAACCATCAGTTCATATCTTCCGTGCCCTAACTTGACGAAAATGGAAATGACAAAAACCTCAAATTTGAAGAATGGCAATAAGAGGTGGTGGCGTTACCCGCCGTATAAGAACTATGATGACTTCAGACACCACGTACAATTGTCGTAGGGTTCTGAAAGTCAAGTTCTTCCTTAATTTCTTCACACTTAGAGGGTAAGTCTTCATTGATTGAAGAAATATGTTACTTTGTGTGTTGTGCATCAAAGTCATCAAGAATGCGTAAGCATTAGGATTTGTGTCCATTTCATAGAACATTCGAGGATTCTAGGATGTTTAGCTCACACGCAACATGCAAAACCTTCTCTCACCCAAGGGCTTAGTGAAGATATCTGCAAGCTGGTCTTCAGTCTTCACGTGGTCGATGACGATGTCTCCCTTCAGCACATGATCACGAATAAAATGGTGACGAATCTGAATATGCTTCGTCCTTGAGTGTTGCACTGGGTTGTGGGCGATCTTGATAACTCTCATTGTCACAATAGAGAGGGACTTTCTTCATGTTGACGCCATAGTATTTTTAGGGTCTGCTTCATCCATAGTAGCTGAGAGCAGGAGGCACTAGCGGCAATATACTTAGCCTCTGCTATAGAAAGTGCGACGTTGTTCTGCTTCTCAGAGGACATACAGACAAGAAATCGTCCGAGGAAATGGCATGTGCCTGGTGACATTGTGCTTGCGTGGATCGGGATGCTTGACAAGCTCCCAAACATTCTTGAGCTCGAATTGATGCAATTTATCTTGCATGGCTTGAATCCATTTATGCTCCAGAAATGCTTCGTCAACTTTGGTGGGTTCTATGATAGAGACAAATGCAAAGTACCCACAAAAGTTAGCTAACTATGAAGGTCTTGAGCGAGTGGGGGGGCAGGTGCATTGATGTTGTCGAGGATCTTCTCAATCTGCACTTCATTCGCCACTCAAGGATGAGCTGGACGAGGGCCTTGTTGTTGTTGAGCATTTTCCCCAGTGTCAATATCTTCAGGATCAGTAGTTTCTTCATGACGGGGAATGATCACTTCTTCATCAGCTATTTCTTCACTGCGCACAATTTCACCAGTGCCCATCAGCTTGATAGATTCCTCAGGAGGCATTTCATCTAGCACAGGAGGCAGGTGCTCTCTTTGTGAGCCTTTAGTTTCATCGAACCGCACATCTACAGTTTCAACAACCTTGTTGTGGTAGGTGTTGAAGACTCTGTAGGTGTGTGCAAGTCCTTTCCATAACCAAGCATAAAACCCTCATGTGCTTTCGGTGCAAATTTAGAATAGTGATGTGGATCCCTAATCCAACACTTAGCACCGAGGACTTTGAAATAACTCACACTGGGTTTCTTGTCTGTGAGGAGCTCATATGAGGTCTTCTTGAGGAATTTGTGAAGATATACCCGATTGATGATGTGACATGCAGTATCAATTGCTTTAGGCCACCATCGACGAGAAGTCTTGTATTCATCAAGCATAGTACGAGCCATCTCGATGACTATCATGTTCTTGCGTTCTACAACCCCATTCTACTGAGGGGTATATGGAGCTGACAGCTAATGAGTGATACCAAGTTCGTCAAGATAGTCATCAAGGCCAGTGTTCTTAAACTTGGTGTCGTTATCGCTTCTGATGTGCTTGATCTTGAGACCATAATTCGTCATGGCTCGATTTGCGAATCATCTGAAGACACCCCGCACTTCAGACTTGAAGGTAATGATATGCACCCAGGTGTAATGAGAATAATCATCAACTATGAAGAATCCATAGAGTGATGCTGCATTGGTTAGTGTAGCATAATGAATAGGACCAAACAGATCCATGTGAAGTAATTCAAAGGGATGATTAGTGGTCATGATTGTCTTCGCGAAGTGCTTGGATCTGATCATCTTTCTAAACTCACAAGCACCGCAAAGGTGATCTTCGACGAATCTTACGCCCTTGACGCCAATGATATGCTTCTTCTTGACGAGAGTGCTCAAATTCATCATGCCAACATGTCCAAGTCGTCGATGCCAGAGCCAGCACTCTAAAACCTTTGCCAATAGACAGGTGATACGTCTCCAACGTATCTATAATTTTTTATTGTTCCATGCTGTTATATTATCATTCATGGATGTTTTACAATCATTTTATAATCATTTTATATCATTTTTTGGTACTAACCTATTGACATAGTGCCCAGTGCCAATTGCTATTTTCTGCTTGTTTTTTAATCGCAGGAAATCAATACTGAACAAAGTCCAAACGCAGCGGAACTTTTTGTGGAACTTTTATGCTCCTACTAGTAAAAATGTTAATTCGGTTGAAGAAATTTCTTCTTTGAGTGAAAAAGTTGATGCTCTTATGAAATTGGTTGCTAATAAAAGTTCTCCTATTGATTTTAATGATGTGCCTTTGTCTACTTTGATTGATCAAAGTAGTGATTCCATAGATGAGAATTTTATCTCGCGAAACAATTTCAATAACAATGCCTATAGAGGTAATTTTAATCCTAGGCCTTTTCCTAGTAATTCCTCTAATAATTATGGTAATTCCTATGGTAATCCTTCTTATAATAATAGGAACACCTCTGATCTTGAGAATAATATTAAAGAATTTATCAATACTCAAAAAGTTTTCAATGCTACAATAGAAGAAAAGATGAATAAGATTGATGATTTGTCTAGAAATATTGATAGAATTTCTCACGATGTAGAAAATCTCAAGATGAATTTTTTTGTGCCTAAGGTTTAGGAATCAATTAAAGCTCTTTTTGTTTCTATGGATGAAAGTAAGAAAAGAACCGCTATGCTTAGAGCTAGAAGAGAATTTTTAGAAAAAGCGTTTTCTAGTGATTGCTTTCATAAATGTGATGAAGATCTTAAAATTATTGATGTTTCTTTATTGATTATTTGTTTACTAAATTAAGATTGATAATAAAGGGACTGAAGAAGAGTCAATTTTAGCTAGAAGGCATCTAGATAATTAAGAGGGTGAAAATCTTGTTGAGAAAATTGATAAAAGTGGGTTTAAAGAGGTCAAAACTTTAACTAGTGATGTGCCCACTCTTTTGGGTTACAAAGACCTTAATTATGATAGTTGCTCTTTGATTGATTGTATTTCTTTGTTGCAGTCCATGATAAATTCACCCCATGCTTATGAACAAAATAAAGCTTTTAATAAACATATTGTTGATGCTATGATGAAAGCTTTGGAAGAAAAGTTGGAATTAGAAGTTTCAATTCCTAGAGAATTACATGATGAATGGGAACCTACTATCAAAGTGAAGATTAAAAATTATGAGTGTTTTGCTTTATGTGACTTGGGTGCTAGTGTTTCTACAATTCCGAAATCTTTATGTGATGTGCTTGGTCTTACCGATATTGAAGAATGTTCTTTGAATTTGCACTTGACGGATTCTACTATTAAAAAGCCTATGGGAAGAATTAATGATGTTCTTATTATTGCAAATAGTAATTATGTGCCCATAGATTTTATTGTTCTTGATATTGATTGCAATCCGTCTTGTCCAATTATTCTTGGTAGACCGTTTTTACGTACTATTGGTGTCGTGATTGATATGAAAGAAGGCAATATTAAATTTAAATTTCCACTAAGGAAGGGTATGGAACACTTCCCTAGAACAATAATTAGGCCACCATATGAATCAATCATGAGGGCATCTTATGGATCTAGAAACAAAGATGACAATACTTAGATCCTTCGTGTTATGCCTAGCTAGGGGCGTAAAATGATAGCGCTTGTTGGGAGGCAACCCAACCTGTATCTTTTTTATTTTTGGTTTTCTTGTTGTTTTCAATAAAATACCCAATTATGCCTCTGGTTAGAAGTGTTTTTGTGGTTTAAATTAGTGTTTGTGCCAAGCAAAGCCTTTGGGATCATGTTGGATGATAGTTGATTTGATCTTGTTGAAAAACAGAAACTTTTGCGCTCAGAAAAATAATTTTCATAAATCACAGAAACGTGCTTTTGCTCTGAATTTTTTACAAAATATTGATATACAAATTTCCCATGTTGTCCTAATTTTTCAGAATTTTTGGAGTTACAGAAGTATTCGAAGTTCCCTGATTGCTACAGACTGTTCTGTTTTTGACAAATTCTGTTTTTCTTTGCGTTGTGTGCTTGTTTTGATGATTCTATGGTTTTCTTTGAAGAGTTTTTGCCATAGAAAAGTTGGAATACAGTAGATATAATGCAAGAATAAAATATGAATGGGTTTGCAACAGTACTTATAGTAGTGATTTGCTTTCTTATACTAACGGATCTCACGAAGGTTTTGTTGAGTTTTGTGTGATTGAAGTTTTCAAGTTTTGGGTGATATTACGATGGATGAAGGAATAAGGAGTAAGAAGAGCCTAAGCTTGGGGATGCCCATGGCATCCCAAGCTATTATCCAAAGATAAGCAAGCAACTAAGCTTGGGTATGCCCGAGTGGCATCCCCTCTTTCTTCTAATGACCATTGGTATTTTACTCAAAGCTATATTTTTATTCGTCACATATTATGAGTTTTGCTTCGAGCGTCTTGTATGAGTGCTTGTTTTGCGTTTTGTTTTAAGTCATGAATCCTTGTTGGACAAACATATTTGAGAGAGCCAAAATTATGCTATGACTTGTTATAATTGCTCTCTATGCTTCGCTTAAATCTTCATGAGCTATGGAATTGCTCTAGTGCTTCACTTATATCTTTTTGAGCATGGTGTGCTTTGTTATTTTTGAAGAAATGCTCTCATGCTTCACTTAGATTTATTTGGGAGTTAGTAAATTTTTTAAGAAATTCTCTCTTGCTTCACTTAAATTATTTTGAGAAGAAAGAAACATTATGCTCATGATCTTCACTTATATTTGTTTGAGCTTATTTAAAAAAGCAACATATAAAACTAGTCCCAAAGTGATAGATATCCAAGGAGGATATAATAAAAACTTCATGAAGATCATTGGACAAAATAAACTTGATTCTTTGTAATAGTTTTGAGATATGATGATATGATATGTGAGTCATGTTGATGAGTAATTGTGCTTTAGTAAGAATATTGGTGTTAAGTTTGTGATTCCCTATGCAAGCACGAAAGTCAATAGTTATGCAATGAAGTTACATCCTACTTGTGGTGCATTATTCGTTGTTAATTATGCTTAATGCTCGCTTATGAGATTTTTCGTTTCTTTGTTGGGCGCTTCTCAATCTTTTTGCCAGCCTTCATTTGCACCAAGTATGATCACTACTTGTGCATCCAAAATCCTTTAAACCAGTTTTGCCTTATGAGTCCACTATACCTACCTATATGCGGTATTTCCGTGCTGTTCTAAGCAAATTTGTATGTGCCATCTCTAATTTTAAAAATAAACTTCTCTTTTGTGTGCCCGTACAGCTCATGAAACGGTAGGGGTGGCTAATATATTTCCATGCTAGATGTGTTATTCTCACGATGAGTGCTTATTCACTTGTCATTACACGAGAGTACTGCAAAGGTATTAGGGATGCCCAGTCCCGAAATGAAAAATGAATTTACTTTATGTTGTCAAATAATAAATTCCTTGGAAAGTGTTGGTATGGAAGGCACCCGTGGATACGGTTAGCCATGGAAAGTGAAAGTATGGTGGAAAAAGGAATAAACTTTATTTTCTGTTTGGGAACCGCCTATGATATATCTAGCATGGAAAGTATTGGGAACTACTCGATCATTTTCGTTGACAGGAAAAGCATGCCTCCCAAAATGTTTTAACTCTATCTTTTTCGCTTTGAGCTCTGGCACCTCTACAAATCCTTACTTCCCTCTGCGAAGGGCTTTTCTTTTACTTTATGCATTTTTTTATTTTTATTTGAGTCTCCATCTTCTCTTATAAAGCACCAACTAAGGGGCACTATTATAAAGCACCAACTAAGGGGCACTATGATCGTACTTGAGCATTGGGTGTAGCTAATATGCGAGTGTGTTTCATGAATGGATCAATGATTGAGCATAATGGGCTAGGGATAACTTGCTTTAGCATTGATATTTTGAAAGACATGGTTGCTTGTTGATATGCTTGAGTATTAAAATCCTCATGTCAAAACTAGACTATTGCTTTGAACCATATAAAAGTCCAAATGTCCATGCTACAAAGAAAAGAATATGCGATGAACATGTTAGGCAGCATTCCACATCAAAAATTCTGTTTTTATCATTTACCTACTCGAGGACGAGCAAGAATTAAGCTTGGGGATGGTGATAAGTCTCCAACGTATCTATAATTTTTTATTGTTCCATGCTGTTATATTTTCATTCTTGGACGTTTTTACAATCATTTTATATCATTTTTTGGTACTAACGTATTGACATAGTGCCCAGTGTCAGTTGCTGTTTTCTGCTTGTTTTTTACATCACAAGAAATCGATACCAAACGAAGTCCAAACGCAACGAAACTTTTTGTGGAATTTTTATGGACCAGAAGACACCCAATGGGCCGGAGAAGCACCTGGGGGGTGCTCCGAGGGGGGGCACAACCCACCTGGGCGCGCCTGGGAGGCGCGCCCTGGTGGGTTGTGCCCACCTCGGTGGCCTCCCGCACCACCTCTTTGCTCTATAAATACCCCAATATTCCCAAAACCCTAGGGGAGTCGACGAAAATCAATTCCAGCTGCCGCAAGTTCCAGAAACCACATATCCAATCTAGACACCATCACGGAGGGGTTCATCATCCTCATTGGTGCATCTCCGATGATGCGTGAGTAGTTCATTGTAGACCTACGGGTCCGTAGTTAGTAGCTAGATGGCTTCCTCTCTCTCTCTTTTGATTCTCAATACAACGGTATCTTGGAGATCCATATGATGTAACTCTTTTTGCGGTGTGTTTGTTGGGATCCGATGAACTTTGAGTTTATGATCAGATCTATGTTTTTATCCATGAAAGTTATTTGAGTCTTCTTTGATCTCTTATATGCATGATTGCTTATAGCCTCGTATTTCTTCTCCGATATTTGGTTTTTGTTTGGCCAACTTGATCTATTTATCTTGCAATGGGAAGAGGTGCTTTGTGATGGGTTCGATCTTACGGTGCTTGATCCCAGTGACAGAAGGGGAACCGACACGTATGTATCGTTGCTACTAAGGATAACAAGATGGGGTCTATTTCTACATAAATAGATCTTGTCTACATCATGTCATCGTTCTTATTGCATTATTCCGTTTTCTCATGAACTTAATACACTAGATGCATGCTGGATAGTGGTCGATGTGTGGAGTAATAGTAGTAGATGCAGGCAGGAGTCGGTCTACTAATCTTGGACGTGGTTCCTATATAATGATCATTGCCTGGATATCGCCATGATTATTTGAAGTTCTATCAATTGCCCAACAGTAAAAAATTTACCCGCTGTTTATTTTTCTCGAGAGAAGCCACTAGTGAAATCTATGGCCCCCGAGTCTCTTCTTTATTATATTTGCCTTTGCGATCTATTTTTATTTGCTTTTATTTTCAGATCTATTAAACCAAAAAATACAAAAATACCTTGCTGCAATTTATTGTTATTTATTTTATATCACGTTCCCGCGAGATCTATTTATCGAATCTACTACAATTTTATCTATCTTTTTACCCGTGAGGAATTGACAACCCCTCTCTTACGTCGGGTTGCAAGTATTTGTTCTTTGTGTGCAGGAGCTGTTTACGTGGTGTTGCGTGGTTCTCCTACTAGTTCGATAACCTTTGTCTCATCACTGAGGGAAATACCTACCATTGTTGCGCTGCATCATCCCTTCCTCTTTGGGGAAATACCAACGTAGTTGAAGCAAACATCAACAGGCGGCCGGTTGAGGACCTAGTGAGAAATCTGCAATGTACAAATCACCTCTCCTAAAGCCTTCGAAGACTTTGGACTTGTTAGATTCCATTAGCACAATGCATCTATACTTGCCAAAGATGACAATCAAATCAAGATCACAAAGCATTGAGAAAGACATGAGGTTGTATCCTAGGGACTCGACAAGCATCACCTTTTCCATGTGCTGATACTTTGACATAGCAACCTTACCTAGACCCAATACCTTGATTTTTCCTTTGTCAGCGTAGGTGATATGCTTCATATGAGATGGAGCAAGGGGAGCATCGGTGAGGAGATTCCTATCACCAGTCATGTGATTTGTGCAGCCACTGTCCAAGACCTATTCAGTGGCTTTTGGTGTGTCGTCCTGTAGAAGCATTAGTCTTACTTACAAATTCATATACTTTAGAGTGAAGAATATGATTATAAATTTTGTCAGTGAATTTCATCAACAGTGTACAACTAGCAACATAAGGGATGTGTGAAATGAAAGATTCATTTCATCATGATTAGCTTGCATCGCAACAAGCATATGTCAGGTCTTCAGCAAACTCATCAGACATTTATAGTTGTTTGAAAACCTAACCCTGTAGAAGAGATTAGTTCTTCTTAACCACCCACATTTGAATGGGTGGCTGAGAAGCAATGTGACGCTTAGCATTGGCAGAGAATTTTGGCATTGACGAATATGTGTTTATCTTCACAGGGGGGTTATAGTACTCAAAAGAATAAGCAGAGAAATTCTTTGAAGTTTTGTGCACATAGTGATTTGTAGAATAATGAACATATTCATCAGATTGATGTTTGGTTCCCTGTGAAACAGAAGCATTAGTGCGACCATAAGTAGGTCTACGTCCATTTGACGACTTTGGTCCATGTGAAGAATTTTCCCTGGGGTTCCTCTTCTTTGGTGGTGTCATGATGACATTCACCTGAAGATTTTGAAGAAGACTTTTTGGCACCCAAATTTTCTTCATTGGGGGACCGTTCCTGCAGTTAGTACCAACAAATCTGGCAAATACTTTACCGCTCTGGTTTTTGAACAGTTTATAGTTGGAGTCAAATATCTCATCTGAAGAATATGAAGTACCATAGTTGTAACCGGATAAAGTGGATGGATCAACTGGAGGTCCTTTTGCAGCAACCCATGTGGTTTTGGGATACTACTCAGGTTTCCAATATGATCCATCAGCGTTGAGCTTTCTCTCAAAAGCAATACCCTCTTTCCTAGGGTTCCTGTCTAGAATCTGCTTCTTGAGCACATCACAATGGGTTTGATGCCCTTTGAGGCTTTTGTACATGCCTGTGACATACAATCCCTACACACTTGCATTTTCGTCAGTAACACTTGTGGTCTCCTTAGATGAGGGGATTGAAACCACAAAGACATTTGAAGATATAGTAGTAGTTGAAGCTTTTGAACATTCAGCTGAAGAATTCACATTTTCACGTTCAATGCATTTTAAGCATGGAGCAAAAAGTTCTTCCTGAGCGGTGCTGATCTGTCGGGCGAGTAATGAATCATTTTCTTTTTGAAGATCATCATGAGATGCCCTCAGTTTCTTGAGATCTTGCTTCCTTTGAAGAAATTCATAGAATAGCTTCTCATGTTCGGCTGAGAGGGCCACATGATGACTTTCAAGTTCATCATGGTCTAACTTAAGACGCATGAGGTCTTCAGACAGAGCTTGACTAAGATCCATTTCCTCATATAACAGATCATCACTTTTGTCTAGCAATCTTTGCGTCTTTTCCATAGCAGTTTGTCAGTTGCAATTTTAGCCAGTTTCTTGTAGCTAGGTTTTGCTTCACACTTAGAGACGTCATTGATACGTCTCCAACGTATCTATAATTTTTGATTGTTCCATGCTATTATAATATCAATCTTGAATGTTTTATATGCAATTACATATCATTTTTTGGGACTAACCTATTAACTTAGTGCCAAGTGCCAGCTTCTGTGTTTTGCCTGATTTTGGTTTTCCAGAATATCAGTACCAAATGAAGTTCAAATGCCATGAAACTTTTTGGGGATTATTATTTTTGGACAAAGAGACCCTGGAAGCTTTGGGAGAGGGCTAGAAGATGAAGGAGTAGCCCACAAGGCACCAGGCACGCCCTGGTGGCTTGTGGGGCCCACGTTCAGCTATTTGACCTAATTCCGCCTCTATAAATTCTCTAAAATCGGGAACCAACGGGGAGCCACCAGAAATAGTTTTCCGCCGCCGCAAGATTCTATTCTCGAGAGATCCCATCTAGGGCCTTTTCTGGCACTCTTCCAAAGGGGGAATCAACCACAGAGGGGCTCTACATCAACCTTGTTGGCCTTCCGATGATGTGTGAGTAGTTTACCACAGACCTATGAGTCCATAGTTAGTAGCTAGATGGCTTCTTCTCTCTCTTTGATCTTCAATACAATGTTCTCCTTGATGTTCTTGGAGATCTATCCGATGTAATCACTTTTTGCGGTGTGTTTGTTGGGATCTGATGAGTTATGAGTTTATGATTAGATTATCCATGAATATTATTTGAGTCTTCCCTGAACTCTTTTATGCATGATTATTATAGCTTTGTATTTCTCTCTGATCTATTGATTTGGTTTGGCCAACTAGATTGATTTTTCTTGTAATAGGAGAGGTGCTTTGTGATGGGTTCGATCTTGCGATGCTCAATCCCATTGACAGAAAGGGACATGACAAGTATTTGTATCATTGCCATTAAGGATAAAAAGATGGGGTTTATTCATATTAATTGAGTTTACTTTGTCTACATTATGTCATCTTGCTTAAGGCGTTACTCCGTTCTTTATGAACTTAATACTCTAGATGCATGCTGGATAGCGGTCGATGTATGGAGTAATAGTAGTAGATGCGGGCAGGAGTCGGTCTACTTGTCTCGGACGTGATGCCTATATACATGATCATTGCCTTAGATATCGTCATGATTATTCGCTTTTCTATCAATTGTCCAATAGTAATTTGTTTACCCACCGTATGCTATTTTCAAGAGAGAAGCCTCTAGTGAAAACTATGGCCCTCGGGTCTATCTAAATCAAATATTAAAATCCAAAAATATATTGATGCACTTTTTATCACGTTATTTTATTTGTGTTTTATTTATCTATCTATCACTACGGGATTTGATCCTTGAAATTAATCGACATGGGATTGACAACCCCTTGTTTGTGTTGGGTGCAAGTATTTGTTATTTTGTGTGTAGGTACTCCTAACGAGTTGTTGTGTGATTCTCCTACTGGATTGATGACCTTGGTTCTAATCGAGGGAAATACTTATCTACTGTACTGCATCAGCCTCTCCTCTACGGGGAAATCCCAACGCAGCTCACAAGTAGCTGTCGTCACTTGAAGTGTTAAAGTAAGCTTCTCGTGAGGTTACGTTTGCACCTCTTTCCATGAAGCAATAGGTGGGAGTGTATTCATCAGCACAGTCCTCATTGTTGGTGGAGTTACCATTGTCTTCAGTGTTGAAAATGTACTTGCTGACGAACTCTGTAACGAGAGCTAGGCTTGCCACACCAGAGTCTAACTCTTCCTCAGATTCCTTTTGATCATATTCTTCCTCAGAATCCATTTCCTTACCAATGAATGCATGAGCTCTGCCAGAACTGCTTTTCTTGCGTGATGAAGATTTTGATGAAGACTTTGAGGATTTCTTCTTCTTGTCATCAGATTCATCATCTTTGCTAGACTTCTTCTTCTTTGAGCCCTTTGCTAGAGCGGGCAGTCGGCGATGTAGTGGCCTGGCTTCTTGCATTTGTGGCAGGTTCTCTTGTTGTAGTCTCGAGAAGAAGCTTCTCCAGTGTTCTTTGAGTCATACTTTGAAGACTTTCCAAAGCGATTCCTCTTGGAAAACTTGTGGAAATTCCTCACAAGCATAGCCAGTTCACGGCCAATTTCTTCAGCAACGTCAATACTGCATTTAGATTCTTCTTCTTCCGATGAAGAAATTGCCTTGGCTTTTGCTTTTGCCTTTAGAGCGCGGGGTCGTCCATAGCTGGGGTCATACATATCTCTCTTCTCAGCTTGCTGAAATTCATGAGTATTGAGCCTTTAAAGAATATCAGCTGGATCAAGTGACTTGTAATCAGAACACTCTTGAATCATCAGGAAAAAGGTGTCAAAGGAACTGTCAAGGGACCTTAGCAATTTCTTCACCACCTCGTGGTCAGTGATGTGCTACTTGTGAGCTACGTTGGGATTTCCTCGAAGAAGAGAGGATGATGCAGTACAGTAGAGATAAGTATTTCCCTCAGTTAAGAACAAAGTTTATCAATCTAGTAGGAGAACCACACAAGACCTCGTGAACAACACCTACACACAAAAGAACAAATACTTGCACCCAACGCAAACAAGGGGTTGTCAATCCCTTGGCGGTTAATTGAAAGGATCAAATCTAATAATGGTAGATAGATACAAACACAAAATAAAAATAAAGGTAAATAAATTGCAACAAGGTATTTGTGGAATTTAATATATGATGAAGATAGACCCGGGGCCATAGTTTTCACTAGAGGCTTCTCTCTTGAACATAGTATACGGTGGGTAAACAAATTACTGTTGGGCAATTGATAGAAAAGCGCATAGTTATGACGATATTCAAGGCAATGATCATGTATATAGGCATCACGTCCGAGACAAGTAGACCGACTGCTGCCTGCATCTACTACTGTTACTCCACACATCGACCGCTATCCAGCATGCATCTAGAGTATTAAGTTCATAAAGAACTGAGTAACGCCTTAAACAAGATGAAATGATGTAGACAAAGTAAGCTCAATCAATATGAATAAACCCCATCGTTTTATCCTTAATGGCAATCATACAAATATTTGTCATGTCCCCTTCTGTCACAGGGATTGAGCACCGCAATATCGAACCCGTCACAAAGCACCTCTCCCATTGCAAGATAAATCAATCTAGTTGGCCAAACCAAATCAATAGATCAAAGACAAATACAAAGCTATAACAATCATGAATATAATAATTCATAAATGACTCAAATAATATTCATGAATAATCTGATCATAAGCTCACAATTCATCATATCCCAACAAACACACCATAAAAGAAGATTACATCGAATAGAACTCCAAGAACATCGAGGAGAACATTGTATTGATGATCAAAGAGAGAGAAGAAGTCATCTAGCTACTAGCTATGGACCCATAGGTTTGTGGTAAACTACTCACGCATCATCGGAAGGGCAGTAAGGATGATGTAGAAGCCCTCCATGGTCGATTCCCCCTACTGCAGAGTACCGAAGAAAGCCTCCAGATGGGATCTCGAAGGAACAGAAACTTGCAGCGGCAGAAAAAGTGTTCCGGGTGGCTCTCTAATGTATTGGGAATATTTGGGAATTTGTAGCGCTAGAATTAGGTCAAGAAGTGCCGCGAGGGTCCCACAAGCCTGCCCCACCCGAGGCGCGCCTGGCAGGCTTGTCGCTGCCTTGTGGCACTTCCGGTCTTCTCCCGAAGCTTCTAGGTTTCCTTCTGGTCCAGAAAAAATCATCAAAAAGTTTCGTAGCGTTTGGACTCCGTTTGGTACTGATTTTCTGAAAAGCCAAAAAAGCAAAAAACAACTACTGGCACTGGACACTAGGTTAATAGGTTAGTCCCAAAAAATGATATGTAATTGCATATAAAACATCCAAGATTGATACTATAATAGCATGGAACAATCAAAAATTATAGATACATTTGAGATGTATCATCATGTCAGCAGCACCGAGAGCCTGAAGCTCATTGGATATATCGGTGAGGCAGTCGAAGGTTTGCTGAACGTTTTCATTCTCGAGCCTCTTGAGGTGATTGAAGAGATTGCGAAGAACGTCAACTTGTGAGTCATGTTGCATGGACACGCCTTCATTGACCTTGGAAAGCCTATCCCAGATAAGCTTTGATGTTTACAGTGCACTCACTCTGCCATACTGTCCTTTGTTCAGATGCCCACATATGATATTCTTCGCTTGAGGGTCGAGTTGCTTGAATCTCTTCATATCAGCAACATTGATGCTAGGAGCAACAATGGGGATTTTGTTCTCAAACGACGAACCAGAGGTCGTTGTCAATTGCCTCAAGATGCATGCGCATCTTGTTCTTCCAGTAGGGATAATCCGTGCCATCAAAGATGGGGGACGCAATGGAGACCTTGATCATACCTGCGGTTGACATAACTAAAACTCCACGTGGTTAAACCAAAATCACACAGAATAAGGGAGTACCTTGCTCTGATACCAACTAAAGCGCATGTTTGCTCCTAGAGGGGGGTGAATGGGAGATTTTAGAAATTTGTCAAACTCTAAAGAATTTGATGAAGATCAGAGTGAAGAAATGGAAACGCGAGGGAACTGAATCATCACAGAAACATAAAGCATGCATAAAAGATACACACAAGTGAAGAACATGCAATCATACATGCATACAAGCATGAGGAAGATGAACTGGAGAAATGAAAAACAGCATGATGAAAGTCTTCAGTTCAAGTTCTTCAGAAAGTAGATCACAAACTCTTCGGTAGCGGATATATTTAAGGTGAGGGTGAGGAATTTGAAACCGGGTTGGCTCAGTGAAGACACAACGATTTGGTAGACAAATTCCAGTTGTTGTATCAATCATACGTCTGGTTGAGGCGGCTAAGATCAAAGGACACTTAGTCCTCACCGTATTCCTCTTGAGCCAAGGTCACTTATACCTCGCCCAATCACTCGTGGTAAGTCTTCAAGGTAGACTTCCAAAACCTTCACAGACTTGTTCACCGGCACACCACAATGACTCTTGGGTGCTTAGAACTTGACGCCTAACTGTCTGGAAGAATGACAGTCTTCAAAGGTAATAGGCGTAGGATCACACAAATCAATCTCTTCAGTGATGCTCAAGCACTTTGGCTCTGGTTGGGTTTTTCCTCACTTGGATTCTCTCAAAGTCGTCAGAGGATGGGTTGCTCTCAAATGACAAGTGTCAAGTTCTCTCTAGAGCAGTCAACCAACAAGTGGCTGGGGGGCTATTTATAGCCAGGGGAAACCCGACATGAAATGTCATAAATGCCTTTCTCATATATGACCGTTGTCAGGATAAGATCCACTCGACAGCTGGCACGCGGCGCAGCAACGGTCGGAAATTTTAGATCTCAATTTCGTCGGGGCATTTAATTTCCTCACGATAGGCAGATCACACTGGCAAAATCCTAACTCCTCAACGTGACCAAATTCATCAGCGACCAGATGAACTTCCTCACTGCCACTAGCAAATTCGTCAGATGTTCTAGAGATTTCCAAATGCTTCACTCTAAGCGGCTTGTGTATGTATATGTTTGAGCATTACTTTGGAAATGTAAAGTATGATCACGAAAACAAAAGTCTTCAAGATTCAAAGTCTTCATATCAATTCCTTCAAAAGGGTCGTACCAATTTCATCACCAAATTCTTCACTTGAAGAAATATATTTTTAGGGGCCGTCTTCCATGGGTTAAACCAAATCTTTAGGGACTATAACTCATGTGTACACTCACAAACACATTAGTCCCTCAACCTATTTGTCTTGAATTCTCCAAAACCACTAAGGGAGCACTTGATACACTTACACTTATAGAGAAGGAAATTTTAGTGATTATTTTGGCCACTAATTATTCCATCCAGACTATGTGTTTTGCTAATTAGTGATTTCCAGTCAGGCTATGTGTAGGCAATGTAGTATAGCTAGTAGAAATTTATGTAATCAATTGTACATCTTCTGTAGTTTTATGAATTGTTGCCACTAATAATTCAGATTGGGCAATGTAGGCAAAGTTTTTTTAGGTTGTAGCAATTTATGTAATCAATTGTGTTAATTAGATGTTGTTTTATTAATTTGTAGGACGGGGGAAGTTCTGATTTTCTAGTGGTTGATTTAGAGTGGCCACCGACACTAAAGAAAGCAATGATCAAACTACAGGACATGTATCAAACTAAGAAAGGAGGTGATAGTATTGATCATCTCGAAGAAAAGTTTGAGTTTTCTGATGAGAGAAAAAGGCTTCAGGTTGAGCTTAGGAATGTGCAAGTTGAACTTCATAAGGCTATGGAGGAGAAGCTGGTGACACTAGCCCTAAAGGCAAAAGCAGAACATGTTATGATTGAGGTAAGGGCATAATTGGAGCAGAAGAAAATTTTGGATGGGGCAGCTTCTGATTTCCAAAAAGTGATGAGGATCAAGGTACAGAGGGAAGGGATAGACTTAAGCATGAGAAGAAAAAGCTTGAGTACATGATTGTAAACTGATACGTCTCAAGCGTAGTTATAATTTTTGCTTGTTTCGTTCTATATTTATATCATTATTACATAGTGTTGCCATCATTTTTATCAATTTATTGGACTAACGTATTAATCTTGTGCCAGGTCTAATTGCTATTTTTTTAGTGTTCTTGTATATATTGCAGAAACAACAAAAATTCAGTGATGAAAAAAATACAAAATTATGTTCAAGAAATTTCATCATTATATTCTCCCAATGGGTCTAGGGCCACCTGGAGGATCCCCACAAGGCCGCCACGCGGCCCCTCCTTGCACCCCCTCTAGCGGTGAGCTCCTACCACATGGGAGCTTTGGGTCTCCTGTGGTGGTGTCCTTTTGCCGCAATCTTGCTCCAATAGTTTTGGAACCGCTATATTTTTTAGATTTTTTGAAGTTACAAAACTTTGTGGGGAGAGAAAACGGTGACGAGACTCGAATTTCAACATCCAGAAAACTGCTCCCAAAAGTTAAATCCACCTCAGGGGAGGCGCTAGTCTCCAAACCACAAAAGCCACAAAAACCTGAGGGAACCCCCCCTCTAACAAGGTGAATAAGGCCAATGAAGAAGAAGGATGGTCCCTTCCACCTCTCCTCCGATGGCGCCGGAACCCCGCAGGGGACATCTCCACCATCTCCATGACCATCACCAATAACTCTTTCGATCTTCTCATGATGATGTGTGAGTAGACCCATGGGATTGAGGGTATGTAGTAGTAATAATGTGTTATATCTCGCTCTCTCTCTCCCTTGATCATGTAAGTTTCCGGTGATGATCGTGATCATGGCCTTTGTTAAGGAGTTGAATTATGTGAAGTATCCTCTCATATTATCTTTGAGGTGAATTGCACTTTTCTATTGCTACGAGTTTCTTTATGTTAGATTGAATATTTTGGGAATCACTGAAATCATGATACATGACTAGTATAATTTCCGGAGATGGCCATAGTGACATTGGGGTGACTCTATGAATTAAGCTTAGAACGATAAATGTCATGAGGTAATTATTCTATTTCATTTATGGGGCTGCCCTACGAATCAAGATTAGAAAAGCAAACTTAGAGGTATGCCTGGTCATAGCTCTGCTATCTCGTCCCACTTTGATCTAATAAAAATATGAACAATGGAGTGATTCTTTACCGTACTTTTTGACGATATATCATGTTGTTTAACTATGTTAATAATCCCACTTTAATGTCATCGGCGTGATGGTGACGGCGTGACGAAGTCCCAATTCACATGGCAGGCCGGATAGCAATGCGATGTCTATTGAACCGTGGATGAGAAACCGGCCAGACCATCTTGTAGATAGTCGTGGTAGCGGTAGCAACTTGGATTGCCCTGGGACGGTGGCAATAGTATGAACAGGATTGCACACCGACATCACTGAACATCTGCGTACACAAGATAGTGCAAAAGATATGTTGGCACTAATAATCCGACAGGTTTATTCAACACACATATAATATCTGACCGAACCAAAAATAGATAAATTTTGAAAAAATAATTAAGCATAAAAGCGACTTAGATGGTTTATGCTCCCGGTGTGGATGACATTGTCCGGGCTCGCGGCGGGACGAGGTCCCAACCCCCAAGCCGGTCCCGATGTGGCAGAGCAAGGAGCTCGGAAGCATTGTCATATATAGTACGGTCGATGTGGCGAGGCGCAACCCCGATCCAGCCGGCGTGACGAAGCATGTCGATGGGGTGACGTTGGAGCACCCGGAGCAGGTCGTGAAGCGGTGGCGAAGTCTCCGAACCATCCGAGGAGGCGAGGCAAGTCAGTGAGGTGACATCGGAGCCCCCACGTCAGCCGACGTGACGAAGCGGATCGTGAAGCGATGGCGAAGTCTTTGAGCCAGCCGAGGAGGCGGGGCAAGTCGGTGAGGTGACGTCGGAGCCCTCACGTCAGCCGACATGATGAAGCAGGTCGGAGTGGTGGACGTGTACCGGTCAAGACATAATTTGGACACATCCCCTACTTCGATACGTAACAAGCACATCTTGATGGATGACTTCCAGAGCACAAATCAATATCATTTCTGATCCCGATACAAATATATGGTTGTAAGCATAAAACCTCATACCCATACTTATTTTTATTATAAGTGTTTTCAGTGTCAGCTTGATTTACGATCTGGTCAAAAGCTGGAATTAATTCTCTAGCAAAAGCTTGTTTGAGACTTTAGCTCTCGTGGGTTCAATAACTCAAGGTCACCTCTGTGGAAAAAAGGCGAGAATTCTTTCTGCTTCATTTTTGGATCACCAAAGGAAGTAATCATTGATTCCGGGTGGGAATTCCCAGTTCCGATGGCTCAGGTCATTTAGTGTGGGAGGTGCGGTCGGGTTTTCTATCAACCCTACCAGAGTATGAAAAAACTTAGGCTCAATTTGCCTTTTCAATCAAACGACTTATGTATCGCTAAAGAAAGACAGGGCAACAATCGCCATTGTTCGTCGTTAGTAAATACAATAATTACTTGCAGACAATTTACGAAAAACATCCTTCGCTCTTCTAAGTTCTCGCTTTATTTTTTGCCCTTTTACGGACTGTTCATAAAATATATTGTTCATGAGTTATTTCGCTTTTTTGCATTAGAAAACGGTTTAAACGCTCTATTAGGGCAATTTATTACACACAAGCCTCAAAAGTGATGTTTTTCTTTTGCAATTTCCCTCAATAGTAATCCGCAATCCTGGCCCAAATGTGACGGTCGTTGGTAATGTACTCGACGTACATGAATTTCGCAAGGGAAAGCAGGGACGTGTCACGTGCCGGCTGCGCGCGTGTGGAGAGATGCATGCACCCCGCACCCGATCGATTAACTGGAGACTTTTGGAGTCGTCTCTCTGCAAATCTCACCGCGCTATCTGCTTGCGTGTGCAATGAATGCGCGCATCGGGGTGGGTCGTGGGACGGAATTTTGGGACGCGCGTGACGTGTTTGCATGTACAGGTAAGCTATGACGTGTTTGCATGCACCCCGTACGTGCTGCCCGATTTGATGCTCATAAGTAGGATCATTACTGGAATTAGAGTAGGAGCAGTACCTACTCCCTCCGTCCGAAAATACTTATCGCATAAATAGATAAAAATGGATGTATCTAAAACTAAAATATATTTACATATTCATTTCGCTGACAAGTATTTCCGGACGAAGGAAGTACTAGACTTGATGAAATCCGCCAGACTCACGCGGGCGGCGCATCGTGATAAAATTGTTTACGGCTATAGCGCAACTTAGCATATCTAGATAGATATAGTATAGCTCCAGCCCTAACTGCACTTAACACCTTTAGCTAACTTTTGGTAAATTGTATGACCACCTCTGAGTGGGAAAAGGGTCAACAAGATATAACTTGTGTGTAACATCCATTTATACTTTCCCCGCAAAAAATCCATTTATACTTTTTAAAAAGGAAACATATTCTCGTAACTAATACTGGACTTGTTTTTTAGTTTGCGACAAGTGATCACCACATACTCCTACGTTGCATCTAGAGGCATGCACTCGGGGGTAGCTGCGACAGCTGCCGAACCCTGTGGCTCTGCTGCTCTGCATAGCTCGATCTAGCTAAGCTAGTACGGTACAGTATGTACGTATGCGCACCACGACTGCTAAATCCCATCCGTTTAATGCAGGATCACTGCTAGGATTAATAGCCGGTCGATGGAGAGTCAGGTCGAATCAAATATCACATCGATTATACCAGGTACGTGTACGACTCCATCTAACCTATCGGATCATACTCCGGTTTATATTACCGTAAGAATGGCAAAAGTGGTTTGAGGTTAAGTTTCGCATACGTAGTCCTGCTCCATTATTTAGTCAACTAGCCAGCCGGCCACCATCACGAGCAGCCATGTGGGGTCTCTGCGTTTACGCATGTGTGCATTGTATCCTCTGCTCTTGCTGACCTGTTAGACATTTGATTTGTTTTTTCTCGGCACAAGCCGCCCTTTGCTGCAATATAAAACCTCTGCCCGTTCACTAAACAACCGATGAACCGAATGTCATGGATTCGCTTGATTTTCGACGTTTGACGGTGCGCTAGGGCCGGTGGCTCGATGTTGCTAGGGCTTTCCAGGACATGCAGGATCCGAATTAAAAACCAGACACATAATATGCTCGATCCCGGTAGAATTTCCGAACATCGTTTTCGAAATCTACACTGCTAGTTAGGCTTCTTCCGTACTAATAGGAAAATCAGGTACGCGCCTGTAAAGCCACAATGATGGCTGCCCCTCTACTCCATCGCTCCATCGTACTACTCCATCGAGCACGTCGACGCATGCACTGCATGCATGTCTCCCGCCCCCGCGCCCGCCGCGACGAGGGAAAAGATCGACCGCATGCAAGCGCGTGCCACGTGGGGGGCGGCCGTTGGCCCGTCCTGCTGGCCGGCGCAGCGGACCAGGCGCGCGCCGCGTTCCGTGGGGCGCCGGGCCGGACGGCGGAGACCTTCTGGAAGGCGGTCGGGCGGGCCACGCATCCGGCGCGCGCTCCCGGGCCGTCGCGCGAAGCGGTTCGTGCTGCTTGTCTCGGACGGTGCATGCGGCGGCGCAGGCGGGAGGAGGACAAGTGGAGCAGGAGCGAGGCCCACGCGTCATCCGTAGAGCAACGCGCCCGTCCACCCGCTTCCACATGGCTCGGGCATCAAATACTGCCTGCACGCACCCATGCAAGCCGTGCCACCGATACGAGTCTTTATGCTAGGTCAGAGATTTTTTTTTCTTTTCGGAAAAAGACCTAGGTCTATCGATCAAACCACCAGTACAAAACCTAACCCTAAAAAAAACACCAGTACAAAACCCGCTGAAAAATAATGAAACACAAACATGAAATACCTGCTAGCTGCTACATAAAATGATAGAAATCTTTTCCATTTCCAAACGCATGCAATCTCAGTGGAATCACATGTGACGGGGGTGCACCCTTTCCGTGCACGGAGCACTACGTTGGACGTGTCGCAAACACAGTACTGTATGGTGGCATCAGGGCCGACCACGTGTCAGGATAGCTATACTGGGCGCAATCTGCGCCTCGGAATACCTTGTGAAACACGTCTGAGCCCATCCCCCACCCTGTCCCCTACCCCTACCGTTTACCTCACGCACCCAGCCATTCACTGGACGTTTCACTGACCCGGGGGTCCGAGTGCTTCACAGGTCCAACTCGTCAGTGGCTGTAAGGAGAGGTATTGTACATTTTTTTTAAACTAAAGAGGTACTAGTACATATAGGTCTGTACTATCGTGTGCGGTTGGAAGAGATAGGCTCTACAGTTTGGAACTGTCGTCCGCGTCGGTTCCGAAAGTAAAAATCCATCCCTACTAATTTAGGGCATGTCGTGTGCGTGCAAGTAAGCATCGGATGTCCATCTTTTTCCTTTTTGCCGCAAGTTTTCCGGTGGGAAAAATAATGTGTGTCTGCACGCACTACCGGACGTACATGTATAATCGGGGTAATTTCCTGCTTATTTACGAGAAGATAGAATCATGGAAAGCTACTTGGATGGACGGCGACGAAAGATGCTCCGCAAGTTGCATGGTAAACAGATAAAGTGAGAGAAAAGGTGCCAAGGTGACTCTCTAGCGAGTAATTCGTTGACACGTCGATCCCCGTAGAATCTCGTTCTCCGTTCATTCAATGACATGCACCGCGCGATTAGACCTTTCTACTCGTGGTGATTTTGTTTTGCGTTGTATGGATCATATATACGCACATCGATTGATGGATCGGGAAAGCTTGAGCCGGCGAGGGAAAAAAGCGGCTCCGCTGTTTTCTCCGAGTACGTACTACATGCAATATAAGAGCATCTCCAGTCGTTAGCCCTTCAGGAGGCGCTAAAAATCGCTCCCTAGGACGCACCGACGCAAAACGCGCGCTGGGGGCGTGATGCCACCCAGTCGCGGCGCCCACGGATTTTTGTGAAAATTAAAGTGCGGTACAAACATGGCGCAAATTCAACCATTTTCAGCGAGTTCATACATACCTCGGCAAGTTCAAACCAAATTCAACCAAACACGGCGAGAGTTCATACATATTTAAAATATTTTACAAAAAAGAAAAAAACACACTACTAGGCCCGCCGTCTCCCTCGCCTCGCTGCTCGTCGCCGTTCTACATGCCGAGGAGGCTGTAGAACCGCGTGTAGTCGCCGTCGTCGCCTCCGCCGCGGCCGCTGTCCCTGCTGCAACCCTTCCCCGGTTGGCGCGGCGGGTTGGACGGTCCGGCGGCGTCCTCGCGTCCACGCTTGCGGGCGGCGATCTCCTCCAGGGCCCGGCGCTGCCGGACCATCTCGTCGCGGAGGTAGTCGTCGCGCGCCCACCGTAGGGCGTCCTCGTCGGAGAAGCCGTGCCGGGCTAGCTCCTCTAGCTCCTCATACTCCGGGGGGAGGCTGGGCTCCGGTTTGGGCGCGACGAGGACGAGGCGGCCAGAGGTGGGGGTGGAGTCGGCGATGCGGATACCGGAGCTGCGGGTGCGCCGGCTGACAGGCGTGTCCTAGGGCTCCGGCTTGACGGGGCGGAGGCAGGGAGAGCCGGTCAACCGACCGGACGAGGAGGAGGACGCCCTGGGGTCCATGCGCCTCGGCGTCCACGAGCTCCCACGACGGCGGGAGAAGGACGGGGGCTCGGGGTACTCCAGCCTCGGCGTGTTGCCGCCCTCGATGTACTCGAGGACGGCCTCCAGCGTGCGGCCGGGCACGCCCCACCATCGGCGCTGCCCCTCGGAGTTGAGCCTACCAGAGGGCACGACGCCGTTGATGGTCTCGAGCTGCTCGGCGTGACGGCGGCGGAAGTACGGCTCCCAGGGCGGGCTTTCGGGGACGTAGCGCGGCCCCTTCCTCGCCGCCCACGGCAGGGAGGCGCGGATAAGCGCGATCTTCGCACGCCGCGCCGCCCCGGTGGGTGGTGGTGGCACCGGGATCCCGCCGGCGCTGATTCTCCACGCCCCGGGCACTCGCATGTCCGGCGGGACCGGGTACTCGGCCTCGAAGAGGAGCCGAGCTTCGTCCTCATGAAGGTGGCAGCGGCCGAAGCCGTTCGCCGCCGCGCCGTCGCCTGGGAATCGTTCGGCCATTTCTTTGAACTGGGACGGCGAGGGAAGAGGGAGGAAGGGGAGAGAGGGCGCATCGGCGGTGGAGACTCTGTGCGTGCCACCGGCGCGCTGGGGTCGGCTTATATAGGCGGAGGCGCCGCGAGCACGCGTGGCCGCGGCGTCTACGCGTGGCATGCGCGGGGACGCGCGTCGTCACGCCTTCACTGCGCCGCCCATGAGGCATCAATGGCGGAGGCTGACCGGCGCGGCAGCTTTGGCATTGATTCGCCGCGGGAAACGAGGCGATGAGGACGACGAAGCGGCGAGAAGCGAGACGAGTCGCTGGCAAGGAGGGCCCGCGGCTCTTTCGCGCCAAAAACGATTCGCCCGGCGCCCCCGAGCGCCCCCCAGCACGCCGGGTTCGGGTTGGGTCCGCCGATGCCAATTTCGGCCCGAGTCGGCGAAAATTGGGCCCATGAGGACGCGACTGGGCTGATTTTTTGGCGCCGGCGGCCGAGAAGTCGCCTGGAAGGCCTTGTTGGGGGCGCGGGTGGAGATGCTCTAACTTGCATGTACGTAGCACACGCTATGTCCATAGTAGGCGAGCAGCGATAGCTACCATGTGTAACTTGTGTTTCTTTTTACATCGCAATGGGAAAAAAAATGCGTAGTCCTTTTTTCAGAGTAAGATGCGTAGTTCCGGCTCCACATCCATTGGATGCGGACAGGTCAGTAAACACCGAGCCTGAGAAACGTGTTCACGAGAAACGTCTACGCAAATCCAATACTATGTTAATCGATCGACATGCTACAGCGACGCGACGTCTACCAGACCACTCACGTCAGGTAAAGGCACAGAGTAAAATTATATTCTTGATTTTTGTATATGGTAGCTAGGTATATATTTTGCTTGAAACGCATGCTCGTAAGTCCATGCATGCATGGACAGACAATACATACAATATGCATCTTCGTTTGTATTCCGTATATACTATCATGTGGAGCATGCATACATACGCTAATTGGTTTGTGGGTCGGACTGGTCGCAGCATGACACGGGCACGCGCGCTGAATTCTGACTTTTGCTGCAGGCGGTAACGATGTCAACTCATGAACAGTGGATACCATAGAAACCTACCAACAAGCGCGATTTTGTACTGAAAGGAGCAGCAGGATGCATAGTACGTACGCACCGAAGCGCCGACATACCACGCTCGCATTACGCGTACGTGCCTTTCTTTTTTTACGGGTGGCTACACATACGTACCTAAGATGATTTACACCCCCATCGACGTGAATCTCGTTTACAATATATCGCCAAATTTATTATAAGCATGTAAAAGAAGCAAACCACAACTAGATTAACCCTATTTAGAATCGGTGAGAAGCATGTCTACGTGAGGTTCCATTGCAATGCTTGCGACTTGCAAGCGTACCTAACCCTCCCTCCGTTCATAAATAGAAGATGTTCTAACTTTTTCAATAATCAAATGTATATAGGCACATTTTAATGTGTTTATTCACTTATTTCAGTCCGTTTGTAGTGCATATTGAAATATACAAAACATCATATATTCGGAGGGAGTACTCACGTACGCGTGCAAATTATGGCCTCACTGTTGTTTATAGTGAAGTACAACCTTTTTAAGAAGGAAAATAAATGATTGATAAATTTTTGCTTTGTTTCATCCCCTAGAGAAAGTGTACAGATTTTGATGTAGATTGAATATGAAGATTACAAGTTATCCATTTCAATCGAAAAGGATAATATAGTATTTTGTAAAATATCAATCTATTCAATGCATTTGATCTGCATGCTAATATGGCTAGTCCTTTTAAGCAACTTTAAGATTTGTGTAAATTTTCAGGGGGTGTACAAAGCAAAACTCATGATTTGTTTATTGTAAATGTGGCCATAATATAACCAGTCGGGTGCTTGTGAACACAAGGTGTGAAGAAAGAACCAAAATTTGGTTGCGGTGAGATACAAGTAGAATATAACACACATAGGATCTAAATATCTATATCCCGAAATTGTTTGGGGAGATCTCGTAAAGGTTGAAAGATCGCGGAGTAGGATTATCCATGCTCTTGAGGACACAATGTATGACAAAAGAACCATTGTCTGATCGCAAGTAGATAAACATGGAAAATAAACATTTAATTTCTAGGATTATTTGGTAAATCTCATAAAGGTGGGTAGGTCGTAGAATGAGTAAAGCGCTTGCGAACACGAGGTGTGACGAAAGAAGAATTGTCTGGTCATAGTCAGATCTGAGTCAAAGTAAAAGATATGGGAAATAAATGTTTTAACTCTTGACATTGTTTTGTAATTTTTGTAAAAGCGGGTAGGTCGTAAATTTGGATTAGTAACGCGCTCGCGAACACGAAGGGTGACGAAAGAACAACTGTCTGGTCTCAATCAAAGTAAATGACATAGAAAATAAATGTTTTACCTCTTTTATCAAATTTATTTTACAAAAAATGTAAAAGTGGTTAGGTCGCAAAGTAGGGATAGTCAGGCGTTTACGGACACGAAGAGTGACGAAAGAACCGATGTCGGGTTGTAGTCGGGTCTGAGTCAAGTAATATAGATAAGTATCCAGTCTGTAATGGCCTGTTTTGGCATACTAAAAAAATATATTCCCACCCTAGAAAAGTTACATAATTCCCTTTTACTGCACATAAAAATTACAGCCTTCACCTGGTAGGTAAATAAATACTTGCTTTTTTTGAGAAACAAATAAATACTTGCTACAAAACCATTTTAAAGCTGTGGCTACGGGCTATGACGTGTGACTGACAGATGGGGCCCGCCAACCCATCCTCGTTCCCGTCCCGTTTCATTTCCCCGTCCCCGTCCTCTCCTCTCGCTCCCCCGTCGTGTCACCGCCCCGAGGGACTCCAAAACTGAAGCACTCTCTCTCATCCCCTCCTCTCCCCTCCCCTCTTCTCTCTCTCTCCCTCCCTCATCGGCTGCGCTCCGCTGCTTCCTCCCCACGCTAGAGCGAAACCCCAACCCATCTCCGTCTCTCTCCGGAGGACTGGTTGCGGATGGACGGCGCCGCGCCGCTCGCCGCCGGGCGGTAGGGCTCGCCCCGATCGGCGAGGGGGCGGTGGGGTGGGCCCAGGCATATGAGGGCGCCGCAAGACCGCGAACGCACGATGAGGGATCTCTACGATCGTACGCGCCACAAGGATCTCGCGCTCCTCGAGGTACATCCGACCGCCGCTTCCGTTCTCTCGCCCTGTCTACCCCTGACGATTGCGTTCGGTTGTTGTTGGTGACGGCGGCGGCGGCCTCGGGTTTTTGGGGATTGGATGGGATGGGATTGGGCGACATAGGTGGCGTCGGGGGTTCGAGATTCGAGGTTTCGTTACGCGTGAGCGTTCGTGACACTGTGCGCGCGTGCGCGCTTGTGGATTGCTTGTTTCGTTAGGTTATTTTTTGGGGGTTGGGGAGCGTCTGCGGGCGACGCGGTTTTGCGAGGGTTGAATCGGATTTGATCGAATCCATTGATTTGAATCGCCCGTATGGTTCGTCATATTATTTTTCGCACCGATTTAGGCGTCAATCTAACAGATTTCGTGAGTTGCGCTCGTTATTTATTGTTGTGTTTATTCCTTTCAGGAATCGAACAAGGAACAACGCGGTGGCGGTGCAGGACGGGCAGAGGACTCTGAACAGCGGGGAGTGGCCCCCAAGATAGAGGTGAGCATTGCAGGGTGTGGTTGTCCCTGAATATGCAGCAAAATATTCTTCTTCTCTGGGAATTTTGTGCAAATGCGCATGTTGGTTCGGTCATCTGATGCCCACAGGTTTCATATGATGAGTTTAGTCTACATTATTCCTGTGCGTTGTGATGCCTCTGGCATGTAGATTAGCTGGTGTGGCATCAGATGCCCATAGGTGATTCTGATCCCATAATGCTGTATAGTGCATCCTCTGCTTTGGGGATGACTTAATCTCCCGTGGAAAAGGGCTTCACAGTACTTATCCGCTTTGAAATCTTTCATTACTACACTCCAATGGCCTTTTTTTTACTCGGTTAGTATAGGCTAATCATGATTTTATTGCCGCGAATAATACGGTGTACATTGATGTTTATAAAGTGAGCTGACAATGTATGCCAAACAGTCCATTTCCTAATCTTGAAAATGCTTCTGGATTACCAGCCGTTGATTGAAGGTAATAAATCTTAGATCAGTCCAGCAGATTGCGGATGAAACAGAGATAGTATGTTAATCCTAGCAATGCTTAATCTTATGTTTTAATCAGTTGCAGGGATGATCTACTTAGTCATCCCATGTTATGTTCCTGTTGTATCTGTAGAGTGCATTTTTGTGGCTTACCAAGACTTAATGTTGGTCCACCTTTTGTCAGGACAAGCCTACAATAAGAAAAAGACCAGTGCCAAGTGATGGTCCTCATGTGAAAGCAGAATCTGGCACTTGTAATGTCTGTTCGGCTCCTTGCTCCTCTTGCCTACACAGAGATCTTGCACCTGTTGATTCCAATATGGACTGCGGATCATCTCAAACGTGCTGTGCAAGGTCAGAATCAAGAACTAATTTGTTAGTTCGTAGTGGGAAAGGGCTCCGTACAAAGGGAGGGGAAAATGATGATGAACTTAGTGCCACTTCAAGCCATGCTTCCTATTCCGAAAATGGTGGACATAAGGCTATGGCGAGATCCATTGCAGCAGATTCAGAGGTTAACATGCCGGCAAAACGTAGAAGGCTATTGAGCGATACGAGGTCACCTAGAGAAGAGTGCCACGATGATAGTAACTCGTGTGTTACTGGTACATCAGCAGCAAGCAAACTTCTGCTGGATAAGAAAAAGGATAAACTATCTACTTCTGCGTCAAGTCGTGATCTCACTGTCAAGGACTACAAGGACAAGAACATTGCTGGTCCTAACAGACTAAGAAATTCCCTTGTGGAAGAATCTACAGAGAAGAAGAGATCTGATGTTCATATTGCTCCACCTAGCTCATCCGACCGATCAGCTCCTGCAGATTCTCCTACATTTATGACCAAAAAGTTACTCCGAACTCAGTCCTCTGTTAGTGCATCTCAAGGATTATCTCCTAAAAAGTCAAGCCAGGGTTTAGGGAATTCACAAGATAATTTAGAGCAACAACCTTCTGAGGAAGTTCCAAATAATGACATAGATCATTTACCAGGAGGAAAATTAAGCAGGCCTGTGATTGGTGGTGACAAGCATGATATGGTGACTAGTTGCAGTACGAGTAGCAAAAATAAAATCAAGGCTGGATCTTCATCAACGGAACTGGAAACTGGCACCCGTTGCACGAGGAATGGCAGTCAAGAACACACTGACATTCTATCTGATGATTTTGCTAAGAGGAATGACAATGTTCAACAAGACCAGAACCAAGGTTTACCAACGGATAAAGCTAGTGATAAAGAGTTGAATACACAGAATGATGCTATGATAGAGTGCGGGAACTCAGAAAGCTTAATAGATGTAAGTATCTCCGCAATCCTTCTTTGTGCCACTGTACTCTCTTTCAAAATGCAGCTCCTATAATCATGTTAATTTGTTATGTGAACCTTAGTTAACATGGTGTTTAGTCAAAAATTCAAATGTAAGATACCCCATATTTGTAAGTTTGGGGTGAGCTTGGATCGAGAGATCAGTAAGTATTGACGAAGGTTTAACATATAGGCCACTGTTCAGTTGGTGTGGAACATGCTTAAGATCACACATTCTGTAGAATACTTGTGAACTGTTAGAACATGAAATGGACCTTTATCTCACTCCAGTCATTTGCTTCTGTGTTTCATCTGGAAAATTGATTGAAGTCGTGAAGTTTTACTTTGAAGCTTGAAGTCAAAATAGTCTTCTGTGCAATGTGTGAAATGATGAAATAATATCATCTGGTAAAGCTTGTTAATCATTTTTAGTTATGCATGGCGACTATGTAAAGATTTAATTTAGTACAGAGGATTTATTTTTTTGGTTAGCGACCTCCATGGAAGCATAAAACGTAAAAACTTACAAACTAGTGCTTGGGTTCCTCAGAAGGGAAAAAACTTGTGCTTATAATAACACACTCAATGGGAAGTTTGTACTATGGAGATAATTGTTATATGAGAAAGTATCTGGTGGAAACTGGTGAATATAATTTGTTTTGTTATATATATCCTTGCACTCATCCAAGATTTGGTGGTAGGGACCATATTCTGGTTTTCTATCGCATATCCATTTGCATGTAGGTTCAACTCCTAATTAAGACTTAAGGCTTCATAAATATTGCCATGATATTTGAGTGCACTTGGAGAATACAGTATAATTTATTGTATGCTTTGGTTGCATTTCCTTTTCTGCTGTCTGTATTTTTTTCATTATCATTGTGTTGTAACACTTCTCTGGTTTACATTGTACCCCAGGTTAATGTTTGTGATATATGTGGAGATGTCGGTAGGGAATATCTTCTGGCTACATGCATTAGATGCCTTGAGGGAGCGGAGCATACGTAAGATAAACACCGCCATGCCTTATTTTAAGTTATCAGTAATATTGCATTTGCAAGTGAAGTCTTTCTCAGATTTGAAAGTTATTTTTCTGTTCACACTGGGAGTAATATTTTTGGAAAGCATGAATTATGTGCATAAATTAACTAGCTTCCAGAGGATGATTATTCTTGCATCACTCTTTTAAGACATGTACCATGATGGGGCTATAGATGATTGAATCTAGGTGTCTACTTATATACCAAACAATCTGTTAGGGTAGTTTCTCAATAATAATAATAATGTATCAGGGTTCTATTATCAAAAATATACTATGCTGATGGCTTTACACATGTATTGCAATTTTCTTTCTACAATATTTACATACATATCAATTCCGTCAGAGTAGATGATGAAAGGGAAGATATAAGGAGAAACATTTTACTTATTTTGGAAAACATTTTGCATACAAGGGAAAACATTTTACTTATTTGGACTATTCTACTGGTTGTATGGTAGCCTCTTATGAAGGGAAAACATTTTACTTATTTGGACTATTCTACTTATTTTGGAGTAATATGCTAGCTACTGACATTACATTTATTGTTGAATAGTTATTGCATGCGAGTGAAATTGGATAAGGTTCCAGATGGTGAATGGTTATGTGAAGAATGCCAGCTTAATGAAGATCGAATTAAAACAAGAGGCAACCGCGGTGCATCAACAGTTGACATTTCAAATGGGAAGAACCAAGATTCAGAAAGCATGAGCAACCCTAAGACCTTGCAGACCGCTTTGACTAATTTGGGCGCTCAACAAATTGCTTCTGGTACACCGGTAACTGATCACTTGTCTGGTAATGTAAAGCTGCATTCAGGCTCAACTGATACTACAGAGGCACGACAAGTGAAGTGTGCCAGCCCAAATGCCGGGAGGCTGGATGCAAAGAGTAAAAACTTTGGGAGTATGGCAAATCGTAAGAGGCTTCAAATTGTCACCTCTGACACGGAAACACGGCCACCCACTTGCGGCACACCATCAGCCGGAAGATTAGGCAAGAAGTACGAAAGTTCAGAAGATTTATCGAATCATAAGAAATTGCGAATTGCCACTGATATGGAATTGCCAATGTCGAGTGAAGGCCTGCTGAGTCCACCTAAATCGTCCAAGAGGCATGCAGAGAATGCGTCATCCTCTAATCCAAGGCCGTTCAAGACAGAAAGCCCTAGGAAACATGACATTTTCTCTCATCAAAACTCGTTTAAGAAATCCAATAAGGGAAATCTTAAGCCACCTAATAATGCTCCAGTGAAGGGTGTTCAGGCAGTCAAAAGTTCCATGACCTTATCACGGTCATATTCATTAGGAAGCCTGGCTAATGCCAAAGCGCCAGTTCCTTCACCACGAGGTTTGACCAAACACTTTATTCGCAATAATATGTCTATTCCCTTCTTTTTGTTAGTATACTGCATTGTTAACTTCTTAACTTGGTCCACTAGGTCCTTTATCGAAACAATTGTCTTTCAACAATTCGAAGAGCGAACCAAAGGTCAAGCAGTTAGCAGAAGGTGTGGCAAGCAAGCTGAAGCCTATAAAACATTCCCCAATAGATGTTAGAGAAAAGGGGCCAATGAGAAAGCTTATGAAGTCAGAGTCATTCAAGCGCGAGGGTTCAGTTAGTAAAGACTCCAGTTCATTAAAACAGAATAAATCATCTCTCTTGTCTCGAGATGAAAAACCAAGAATGTTGAAGCTGATGAGCGATAAGAGTTTCTTAGAAAGAAGGCCTTCTTTTATTCTTCAGAAACCACCTTTATCACCAAGGCCTGATAGTTCTGTGAAGTCGGGAGATAGAAAAGTCGACCAAGATAATCCAAGGCCTGGACCAAGCATACTAAAAACTAGCAAAAAGCCAGGTAAGCACTGTTCATTTCTAATTATTTTTTTTGAGGAAATATCAGGGTTCAGTTTATTGACAAGCTTTCATTCCATGGCTTGCTGCAATTAGGTAACATCGAAAAGAAGCAGATCTCTGCTTCTGTTAACAGTGAAAAGCGGGGCATTGCTATTCACCAAACATCAACAGGAGTGGTTTCTTCTAAAGATGCTGATACTGTAAAGACTTCTGATCCACTGCTTCCAGTGGAAAATGTTAATAAGGATAATGATTGTGTGGGTGAAGCTTCACTCATTCTTAGGAAAAATGATAATAAAATGTCAACTAATCCTGAGGTGCTTTCCACACCATTGGCCATGACCTGTGAAACAGATTTACAAAATATGGTGCCAAGAGCAAGCGCTTCAGAAGATTTGACTCCTAATGTGGGACAATGCCAGCCTTTGGCCATGACTTCTGAATCACAAAGTATGGTGCCAAGAGCAAGTTCTTCAGAAGAGTTGACTCCTAATGTGGGACAATGCCAGCCTTTGGCCATGACTTCTGAATCAGATTTACTAAGTATGGTTCCAAGAGAAAGTGCTTCAGAAGATTTGACTCCTAATGTGGGACAATGCCAGCAAGAGGTTTTGGAAAGCACTGAACATAAGTCAATTAAAAGTGCAGAGGAAGTTCAGGCTGCAGAAGACATATTGCCCGAGAGTCCACATGATCCCCTAATGGCACAAAAACTCTGTGCCCCTGAAAACAAATTGAGCGAGCCAAATTTGAAGCATCAAGATTCTTTTGATCAGTTGCCTACTCTTGGGAATCTTTCCAGAACTTTAGTTATTCCAGAGCAGACTTACATCTGGCAGTATGTTCTCTCCCCTTAGCCCAGTTACCTAGTTAGTTATCATATTTTTAACATGTATTTCTTTTCCAGAGGTATCTTTGAGGTTTCAAGAACTGGAATCTCTTCCGAACTATATGATGGGATTCAGGCCCACTTGTCCACCTGTACCTCGGCCAAAGCACTTGAAGTAGTCAAACAATTACCTCAGAGAATTCGGCTCATAGAAGTTCCACGTTGTTCATCGTGGCCACATCAATTTAAGGAAGTACAGCCGAGTGAAGATAACATTGCTCTTTTTTTCTTTGCTCAAGATGTTGAAAGGTAATGCTCAATGTTTGATTACTTTATCTTCTGTCCTCAATAAGCTAGCTGATTTCCCTGTCTCCTTGCAGTTATGAAAGATACGGCAAACTCTTGGAAAAGTTGCTTGTTGAAGACTTGTGCCTCACAACAAATATTAATGGCGTTGAACTTCTCATTTTGTCATCTGATAATTTGCCGGAAAAGATTCAACGTAAGGCCTACGTTAGATCTTTTTATTGTCTCTGTGTGACTCATTTAACTGATTCAATAATTTCCAGGGTGGAATGGCTTTCTTTACTTTTGGGGCGTCTTCTACGCGAGGAAAGCAAATAGCTCAACAGAGCTTGTAGTGAAAAATCCTTGTCCACTAGTGTCAACCACTGAACCTTTTGATAAGCCTGTGTGTTCCCCTAAGGTTCCTCAATCTTTGGGTATAGATTTGAACCAGTGCCCTGATGATGAATTATATGATTCACCCGTATCACTTGGATCAGAGACAGAGAAGTCAGGTGCATCTGAAGATCACAAGACTTTGATGGGGTCGACAAATGGGAATGAAAATCTGGATGCATGTGAAATACATCATCAAGAAACTGCAGTCACCAGAGAGATTGTATTGGAAAGTGGTACTGCAGTTGTCTGTGAAACTTATATTCCCATGGGCTCAGGAGTTCACAACATGAAATTGGAATATCCAAGTGATACAACAGGTGCTGCTATTTTATAATAATAACATGAGCTACTGATTGCAGCTAGATGTTTTGCTGATCATCATCTTACTTATTCCAGGTGGCTCAGGAACTGAAGGCAGAGACAGCATGAAGGATGAGGAGAGCTTTAGTCTGAATGAAGCTCCATGCTATGTCGAACGACATGTGGGTGCAAGCAGATCAATGCCTGACAATATATTGGCCAAGAAGAAGGCGCTCACATCGTTGACAGAAGTATCGTTACAACATCGAAGTGAATCAATCCTGAAGGCGGACTTCGTTTTGCATGATTCTGAGTCAAGCTACAAAAGGCAAAAGATTGTTAATGGAGATGAGCAACTACCCAGCGAGCGCTTGTCGAAGATACATTCCCTGCCAGCTGGTTGGCGTACTCCATTCGATGACTCACGTTATGCATACAAGGGTCTCTCAGATCTAGGTTCGACGACAAAAGCCATCTCAGATCAAGTTGTTCATGTTCTTTCGTCTGATGATGAAGGCTCTCCAGAACATACTACTATGAATAAGGCACCGTTGAAGGCAGAACAGGGATCCTCCTCCCCTCTGTTGTCACTATCCCTGTCTACAGCGGCAAAGACGCGCAAACTTGCCAGTTCGGACGCAGGAGATGATCGATCGCTGTCTCTTTCTCTTGGCCTCCCTCTCCCTGGTGTTGCAAAAGGAAACCAGGCTCTGGAGATAAAGCAGTTTCTGCCGGAGAAGCCTGGCATAAATACTTCTTTTCATCTTTAGATATGCTGGTGTACAGTTTTGTGTTGTGTTTAACTTTATGGAGTTTAGACAGGGTAGAAGTATGGTATAGTTGTTAAATTATGAACATCTTGGTCTTATTGCACCGCTCTATGCATCTCCTGCAACTGTTGGTTCATGCTGGTCTAGTGATGGTATTGACTGCTTTTGTTTGATCTATGGAGTTTTAGTTGCGGAATGTCAATACTTTCATACACCTTCGTTAACTTGATACTTACCCTGGTGGACGAAATTTTGAAGTACCAGAACTTGCATGTATATCTGTCATGACAGCAAATAGGTACTGCAGGTGCCACTTGTTGTTGTCCATTGATTCGCCGGGGATTATTGCTTGTCTTTGTTGAACTTGAATTTCATTTGACATGCAGTGAGGTAGGAGTTATCGAGTTTCACACGCGGGAGGCAGCTTCTCTACGTTCTACTACACGGTACCCTTTCTTTCTATGACATCTTATAGAATGTTAGCTTAGCTGGCAGTTCATTAGTTGTATTTTTCTCATCTGCGTTTGCAAACTTTTGATACATGGGACAAGCACTCGTCAATAAAATAAGGGACTCAAGGCTCATCTGCACAACTTCATGTCCAAAACTCCAAATATGTTAGTTTTTAGAGGGGTTTAATTCATGGTTGGCCAAGATGGTAAACACTGAAACCAATCTATATTTTCAAATTCGGTTGAGACAGTGTCTTGCGTTTTGATGCTTAGGGAATATTTATCACATGCCGTGCTCAAAATGTAGTAAACTAATTTTAGGGAGTTGCGTAAGTACAAACCTGCAGGATTGCTTCTGCAGCTGGATAATTGGAACCAAAAAAGGTCTTTACAATGGATGGCTTGGTGTTTTGATGGTCCTTACCTTATTGACCGCAACTTCTGTATTTACAATCATATTCGTATCTGCCCCTCTAGTGGATACGTTTCTATTCGTGAGCCTGTTTTTGGTTTTATGGAAACAATCAAACAATATAATATATATATATCCCTGGTGCTATTATTCCTACTTCTGTAGTTTAGCGGACAAATTGATAACTTCGGCATTCCTTGCTCACTGAGCAAAGCCGTTGGTTTCTTGGTCAGAGCGGCACTTTTCTGTATCGGGCTATTTCTACATAGCCGAAGTCGTCTGAAATGAAAATTGCAAGCACAATTTTCGGAGGGATTTTTTCGTATGGTAATCTGCGTTGGTTACAAAAAACTAGCCATTTATGGATACTGCTCGTAAGTATATGCAGATCCTTTATAGCGTATTTTTTCACTCTGCAAGGACCAAGATAAAATCAAATAGATACTTATGGTAAAAATATGGCGAAATTCTTGATTGTTGGTGCATGCCTGACCCTCGATGTATGTTCCTAATTCATCTTGGCACCCGTCGCTTTCATTCTCCCCATGGCACCTTTACCCACCCCAACGCATTCAACATCGAATTCTTTCCTCCTACGCAGAGCGGGGCCCATCCTCACGTAAATGGAGAAGCACCATTTCTTTCTTTTGCTAAATTTCCACCTATATGAATGGTGTGGCCCATCCCTGGCAAGCTTGGATTCCACTGGATATGCTTTTATAAAGATTATTGACCATGGAGGTAATTTATAGCACTGTATTATTATGAATAGAAATCAGCAAATATGTACCATGACAGTCCAAATTCCATTGATTGCGCTTTCAAGGATAATAGTACCCCATTGCAAAATATTCTAGCTTACTGTTTTTTTTGAACCGGGCATAACCCCTTTCCATTAACCAAATAACGGAAATACATCAGTCCAAATCAGACAGAAAGGATGCGGGGACAGGGAAAGCGAGTCCAAGGCATTGTCGGGAAACCTACTGTAGGTGCTCGTCATCGAGACACCCACTGCAGGGCGAAAACCCAACGACACCACCAACTGTCCTATAACCAGTTTTAAAAGCTCACGCAGGAGCAAAATAGTCATTACTCTCGCAGGAGTAGGTCACGCAGATCACGGAATAGAGCAGTCATAAGGAAGAAACATAGGAACTCAAAAAAGGTGCTCGTCATCGAGACACCCACTGCAGGGCGAAAACCCAACGACACCACCAACTGTCCTATAACCAGTTTTAAAAGCTCACGCAGGAGCAAAATAGTCATTACTCTCGCAGGAGTAGGTCATGCAGATCACGGAATAGAGCAGTCATAAGGAAGAAACATAGGAACTCAAAAGAGACGGTAACCAGTGCTTCTCAAATCGCACCCGAACTCCTCAAGCGCTTAAGCTGAGGATGACGTTTTCCCTATGCAGCTGCGCAAATTCTCATCATGTTCCTCGCGTTGTCTTTCAGCACTGCAACACAATATTGTAGATTTGTCGTTTCCTTTGTATAGTGCTACATTTTATTTGGAATGTTGTAGAGCACACTAACCCTTGTTACGAATAGTGATGAGGAGCTGTCTGCTGTTCTCTTAAGCTCTTTGCTGGGTGAAAAGAGAATGGTGTTGGGACGTTTGGTGGAGCTGAGTGGCAAAGAAGAATCGGGGCCAAACAATCCATATCCAGCGAAAGGGTTGAAGAAAGAGGAACAAACAGAGGGTCACGTTGCTTGAACACTAGGCTCCTGTGGACCGATACCTCCGTTGTTACCTCTCCAGTGAGATATGGTGTTCCTCCTCTGCCTTCTCTTTCTATTCATCTCTATGCCCTCCTCTCCTCTGTCAGCTCTTCTTCTATCACTCTTCGCCTGTTGATCGTTTCCACTGTAGTTTAAAGAATTAATGCTTCATGACTTGCTGCTGCTGTTTTCTCAACACTAGTGCTAAGTGTATACCATTTATGTTGCTCATTGTTCATGTACTCCTGTATTTAATTGTCCTTTTTATCACTTCGTTCTTATCCCATTTTCGTATGTCAAAAACAGCGAGCGAAGTATTGACGCGCTTCGGTTTTGACTGGTACAAGAGAAGAGGGATGATATTACCAACGAGGTATGCCATTCCATTCATATTTATTCAATTAATTGGAACTTGAGTGATGTATTGTGCTATTACATTTATAACAAGCTGCATACTAGAACTTGCAAGATGAATGGATGCTGCATGGGAGAGAAGGAAAGAGTATGAATGCCACATGGGCAACGGAACCGGCAAAATCAGGGTACGGATGCGCCACTGAATTGCTGATACTTTGCTGCTACACTATGTTAGCATGCATGTATGGTGTCTTTACGCCGCACCTTTTAGCCCCTTCAGGAGTAAGGCTGCAGTGAGTACCTCTCATTGTCTTACCTACATAACTATGGTCCGGTACGTGTATTAAGCATATCAGAGAACTGCAGGACCACATTAAATGCACATTTTGGTGTAACAGAGTTTATTTGGTATCGTGTTAGTACTCTTACGTTAGTTCATGCATGGCACTTTGAAAACCCTATTCAAAGTGGCTGTGGAATTGAAAATTACTGCTGTGCTGTGCTATTGTCAAAATGTTTATTTTGGAAACACACTTGGAAATATCACCCATGGGCAATTGCTTAGTGTTTCTATTCCAAAACACAATTCAAGTATGGTAATTAGTAGTTTCACTTCTGAAGCACCTACTTTCTCAATTCTTCATGAGCTACTTACGTAGCATACAAGTGTGCCTTCAGTGGTTTGGCTTTATTTCCTTTTGGATCCCTCTGTCAAATCAGATCATCGAACATGTGATGCTGTTTCCTTCAAGAATGAATTTGTCTTGAATGAATCGTATAATTGCAACTAGATTGCGGATATATTTATGAGACCATGCTCTGTCTTCATTTTCCATATAGCAATAGCATCCTCTAACTGCAAGTTGTAGTAGGGGGTCGCCTAGAAATGGCATGACATTATTTTGGCTCATCTCATAGTATTGGTACAAATTAGTGTTACGTCCCTAAAGGGCTTTTTTTTTTCCATGCTGGGCATTGTATTTGTTCATAGTAGGATATTGTGTAGGGACTACAGACATACTTTGTTTCTTAAGAGTGCTATCCAGTTTCAACTGCCTTAAAAGTGCCATAGCTTTTACTGCACCGCTAGTTTTGACATCTGCTTGTTATGACGCATCGCACCAGTTTCATTTAACTAGTCCTAGTGCTCTGTTTTTTTTTTTTGGGTATTTTCTCTAATGTTTGAATCTAGGATGAACCTGGTTGTTGTAAATCAATTCATAAAATATGGCTGTCCTGCTAGGAGGATCTTAAATGAGAGCCTCAATATGTTCAGTTGCTTTATCTTTGTTTCTGGTTTTCAGACTTGACTCAGCCTTTTAATCCTGGTCAGTTTTAAATTATAGATTTAGATACCACAAAGGGTGGTGGCAAGCATACAGGTTCTATTTGATGCCTGAAATCTATGCCCCGTGGAAGGGCTGAGATATGATAGTTGTTACACAAGCGTTGCGGAGTTGCATCAGGTGGTACTCCCTCTGATCCAAAATAAGTGTCGCAGTTTTCAACTAAGTTTGAACTAAACTTAGTTCAAAACTGCGTCACTTATTTTGGATTGAAGGGAGTAATATTTTTAATCCTCACTAACCTGATCAAATCATAAATTGGATTGTGGTTTGTTAAATTCTGCTGATAGTTTCCCCTAAAAAAACAGACCTGCTTATAGTTTTGGTCATTGCAGGTGTAACAACTATCAGAATTACTACCAGTGTGCGAGCAAAGCCTTTGGCTTACTTTTGTGAGTGAATGGTGCCAGGTTCGATTTTTCGGGAGTTGTAGCTACTGGAAACGGTGCCCCTTGCGTGTTAATGTTTTTGAGAATTAGTTCGGTTTTGATTGCTATCAAAAGCTGCTTGTCGGTAGGATGATGCAACTGGAGCTGCCTTCCATGCAGATACTCATGTCAAGTAAGTGCATCACTCTCCTAACGTGCCTGCCAATGTCAGGTACAGAACTTCTGATTGTTGCGCCTGCCATTGTCTTGGGAAATCTTCCGGCTGTTGCCCCTGCCCTCCATGTGTAGTAACGTTCGGAATTGCGCCCATGGTGTCAAACAATGATTGTACCTACAACCCATCTAGTAACCTATTGGCCCACAACATTAGGCAAGAACAAGTGACTAGGGACAGTTCCCAACAGATTTTCCCTGATTCTAAAAAAAAGATTTTACCTTAATTACCCTAAAGAAACAGATTACCTAAATATGGTCCCATCTTTATATAGTTAACTTTTTCTAGAAAGATCCCTTTTCTATTTTGATGTGCTGCTCATAAGAAACTGTCATGCTTTCTCCTACATGTCGCAACTAGTCTTCTTGGCCTTAATGCTCATCTTCAGTTATTGCATTATGCACAATGTAAAAAGCTGTCATGATGTTGCCCAGTGTGGCTTGATCTGAAAATCGAGATTTGTCTATGAACAATGGCGGAACAAGTTTGTTGAAGTCCAATGGTTTTCTGATGATACGGTTTCACAAATGTGGCCCATTTAGGAAAAGAAAACCATTTGCGAGGTGACACCCCATGTTATTGTTCACTTTGGAGCATGCTCTCGGCTATTTTCGCAAAGAACATTTATATCATTGCGGGGCATTGGTAAACCACAAATATGCATTGCCAAATCCAAATATCTTGTGAAGTAACAACTTCTAGAATGATTGTGCGCTCACATCATAACTAATGTATATCTTGGCGTGCTGTACTTTCTCCGCTTACAATGCATTTCGCTCATGCTCTTCTCTCCAACTGCTAGTAATCTTACTGTATTATCGTCGTTTGAAAATTCAATCCAAAGACTTAACCTTAACAAACCATTTGAGATTCAGCTGTGGCATCCGCTGTTACTCCATAAGCTGACATAAGCATGTATAGGAGAAAATTGGATACATCCATACTTTCTCTCTTCACAACTTACGCATAATAGGAGAAAATTTCACATAATAGTAGTCATGATCTTTCACAACTTTCGCTATACGAAGAGATAGCGAACGAGCCGCTCCAAGCTTTTGTGCAGTGACAAGACATACTTTTGGGGTTGTTTAAGAAGCCTATATCTAAATATTTATCATGCAATGAAAAATGACACCAAGGACACGAATGTATTTAGTGTTACAATCCAATTGCTGTGCAGTAGGTGAGGGGTTGAGTGATTACTTGATCTGTTTGGTTTTGCTAAGGGTTGGTTTCTTAGTTCCCGTGAAGATGGCCAGCCCTAGGGAATGTAACACAAGAGATATGGCGTTGCTGCTCGGGGTCTTGGTGGGGAGGTGCAACGAAGGTAGGTCGCCATGCGTTGCTTGCTTTGGGCTTGTGGTGGGAGAGAGGATCTGCAGAGGGGGATCGTCGGTGCTGCTCAGTTCTCGTGGCGATGAGAGGATCAAGACGAGGGGAGAAAAATAACAGGATGAGCGTTTGTTAATCAAAATCAGAAGGGATCAAGGGGTTTGGATTTTGTGAAAGACTACTGCAGGTTACGAGTGGCGGGCGCCACTACTCACCCTCCAACGTCTTTTGCTGCCGTGGTAACATTTTGCACATTACATTATATCAATACATGCATATGCATTGCATTTCATAGACAAATTGATGCATCACGTTCTTACATGCATCCATATACCGAAATTCCAATACGTTACATTATATTGATATTCATTACATGCATGCGTTTGACTTTAAAACATCCTAGGGCTCCACCCGTTTCGGACCAGAGACCCGCCTTCCAGAAGAGCCTCAGGAACCACCCACCCGGCTATGGTTGAGTTCTACCCTTCGGCCCCATTTGCCTGCTCTCCTTCGGGGTCGCCTCCACCAAGATGTATATGCAAGCTCATGCAATTGCCTCTATGCCATCTTCTGAATACGGCGAACCGCACCTCCGAGAGCCCACCCTAAGTCGTTTGAACACTGTTGATCCATGCGAACATTGCCTTACTGAGACGATGTGCCCGCTCATTGTCCGTCGCAAACTGCAGTGCCTGCTCCTTGTCGGTTGCAGGGACCCCATCTGTCATTATTAGCACATAGCAAAGAATAATATATCACCTACGTACGCATCCATATACATGCATACACCACATTTCAATGTTGACACAAGAACTACATTAGTCAAGCAAACAAAATACACAAGTGCACATGCATGCATGCGATGACACAAGAGTTTGATAAATCTATAAGGAGGCTAGCTTGTGAGTTTCATTCATTGAAGAGTACAAGGGAGGTATGTCGTCGGTGTTTTTGTAAGCGAGCATCCCATTCCTCCGTCATATCTTTCCCATCGTAGAAGATCCCGCTAGAAATGACGGTTTGCTTATTGATAATAAGCGCCAACACATTTCAGAAGCATCAACACTATCTTTTCACCTTCAAAAACACCATTACATTAAAATGTTCAAATATTCTTACAATATTTGTCGACCCATTTCATTAAGCAGGGCGGAACAATGCCAACCAACAAACCATCAGACACATTGGCACCGTTTATTCTTCCTATGTTCTCTGAAATATAACATCCCTGGTAAATCACAGGATTTTGATTACAAGGCCAATATGATAACGTGGGATGCCGTGAGCACTGAGGGTCTCGAGCGACCACTCTCCTTGTTAGAAGTGGCCTTATAATGTTGTCAGGCATTTTATTGGCGTAGCAGTGAACAATTGGTCAAAGAGTCACAGGGTGCACGGGATACAACCAAGAGGGCAAAGGTGAAACCTATGTTTGTTATTTTATACGTTATATTGCACATATGAATGTTCTTTATCCCCAGATGTGCAAGGCGAAATAGTATTATAGGTAAACAAAGACATACTCATCCATTAATAAAAGGCATACTCATCCATTAATAAAAGACATACTCATCCATTAAAAAGAGACACTCATTAGTTTACAAGAAAACACACCACGTTTATTGAAATAACATTCACATAGTTGGATAGAGAACATGACACCAAGGCCCAGTTCTTTTGCCAGAATCTGGGGATTCTCCCAGAATTCGACCCCTACCCAGCTTCTCCCAGAATCTTTGAGCCCCATTTGTTTTACAATCCTATCTAATTAGACCCTAACTAGATAGGATTGTAAAACAAATGAGGTCCAAAGATTCTGGGAGAAGCTGGGTATGGGTCGGATTCTGGGAGAATCCCCAGATTCTGGCAAAAGAACTGGGCCCAAATCACGGACTGACTCCTGGAAATACATAAGTAGGATTTAGTACAACTACATTATTTTAGAAAATAGAAATTTAAATGTTGTGTAGAGTGCCCAAAGTATAAAGCCATGGCACTTCGTGAGCAATACACTTTTACATGGCAATCCATGCACAATTTCAAGCTCCGAGTGTCCAGGACTTTCCATCAGTTGCACCAGGAACCTACAGAAGAACATTACAAATTAAGTAGAATAAGTCCATTAACTTTGACTTTGGATAATAAAAAACACCTAGTTCGCCTTGATGATCCAGTGATTTGATGGGACCTAATTAAGCTGTCTACCACATGCACGTCAAGCTTATCATAGATAACTTAAATTTTCAATTTATATTGAATCATATAGAACAACATGAAAGGTGTATTTGGGTCGAGGCTTGGTGGTACTAATTCTTTTTTTTTTGGCGGATTGGTAGTACTAATTCATTTGATATATATATACAATGAAGTAGATGAACAGAAAGGTATGTACAAGATCCAAAACATTTGACTTACCACTGAAGTGTTCATTTTAGTGGAAGCCCTTTGCACGGGCGACAATCTTTGCGCTGGGCTCAAGCCCGTCAGCTATGGTCCAATCGCAAGCCGCGGTCACACCAAACCCGCTAGGTTGCACTTTTGGGTTGAGTATTTCGGCTTGGTTACGGTTTGGTCCAGCAGCAGCTTGGCGCAAGAAGAGGTGCATGTAAAGCTCGGTTCGCTGGAGAGGACACTCGACAGGAGCGGTTTGGTAGTAGGCCTGAGCCATGGCTAATTAAGCTGCTGGGGGATGGACAGGGGAAATAAGATAGGATTAAGAGAATTGGCTTCCAATGCTGTGAGATAATGAGAGGGAGGAGCTGTATTTATAGAGTGCTACCAATGGAATATGCCATGATCCATGGCACTAATTACAACAAACCTTTCTTCCAGCGACTTAATTAGGTTTTGCCTCTTCGATCGTTAGATTTAAACTAGTAGACTTGCACGTGCAACGCACGTCATAATCTATAATAGGAACATCCATTTTAAATCTTATTTCTCTTTAGTGAGTTATTGTTATTGAGCCATGTGAATATGTGTCATGCCTAATGATCCGGATTTCTTATATTATCATTATTCAATTCTCAATCTACTAAATAACAGCTAATTTTGTTCTAAATATGCCCTATGTGTCAGGACCCCGATTCCAAGTCACACCGATCTAGCCTGTAACACCTCATATCACATTGCGGCCTCACGCACGGTACTCCCACGGGTGTCGCCTTACCATGGCCCGGGACCGTTTGCGCCTTTTGGCTCACGTATATGACAATGTCGCTAGCATCCATATGACAGAGAACCCGGGCCGACATGGCTAGTCGTGAACCCAAAGCGGCACTAACGTATGGGGACAGGCATACATGAATCAACATCGAACATGTCGGTCAGCAGCGTGTGAATCCGGGCTGAAGCACTGGGCTAACAGGACTCCGGGAACCCGGGCTGTAGCAGGCTAGGCAGGACTCCGGATGTCACCGTGTGACATTTCCCCGAAGGGACAGACACAGGAACGATATGACTCACATGCCGGCCAGTCAAGTGTCCAGAGCAGTAGTGCTGGGCTAGCAGGACTCCGGTGAACCGGGCTGTAGCGGACTACTATGGCTCAAGGAGGCACCAGACTACATTTCCCCATAAGAGAGGCTGCTAAAGATAGACAACTAGATTGTCGGATCCCACACATACCAAGCATTTCAAACATACACACAATATGCTCGATATGCGCGAATACAACATGGCATCACAACAAAACTCTACAACTCAAGTACTTTATTTAAGGGGCTCCGGAGAGCCTTACATAACTTGTTCATACAGATAGGGGTCGCATGACCCAACACTCAAGTCATACAATCATACAAGCACATGCGGAAGCAAACTGTCTGGGTACAGACACTAGAAGAAAGAAGGCTTGACGAAGCCTGTCTATCTACATAGGCCCTTCACAAGCCTAGATCACCACCTGGGTGGCGCGTCACTCATCGTCGTCGAGTTCTACGTAGAACCCGTCAGAAGGGGCGGTGTTGTCGTCTGAAAACAGTAATTAAAGCAACATGAGTACAAAGGTACTCAGCAAGTCTTACAACAGATCCTACTATACATGCTCATTCTCAAGGAGGTAGTGGGGTTATTGCAGCAAGCCAGCTTTGACTCTTGGCTAAGCTATCCTACGGTACACCACTTGTGAAATAGTTTTCGCACACGAGTCCACTAATCACCATCTCAATACTCCACCGTGGATCCTCCCTCGTCATCCAACGAGAGGGCCATCCGCGGTACTCACACTTATCTTGAGGCTTTTAGTAGTATCCATTTACTTGTCTATGAACTGCATAAGCGACCAAGTAGTCCTTTACCGCGGACGCGGCTATTCGAATAGTTTCATACCCTGCAGGGGTGTACTTCGTCACACACGCTCCCACCACTTATCGTCGCTACACGACGTGTACTCGGCAACCTTCAAGCGGAAGCCCAACGTGGGTGTCGGCCACAGCCTACCTAAACACTCGAGTCTCTAGTCCAGGTTTATCGCCTATTCGGGTTCCATCCGCAGGGAGTCCGGCCGAGGTTTCCACATACGGCCCCGAACGATGTGTGCAGGGTTCCCGGTCACCAAACGGGCGACTCGGTACACCGGGCCACGAGCCTACCGCATCACAGCCCACCCCTTGGTCAGCGCTGTCCACGGCCTCCAGCTTACTACAAACACCAGAAACTACGTGCAACTCCTGGACAGAGGACAAGGGTGAACAAGAAGCCGAGGGGGTCCATTGGTTTCGGGCCCAATGTGTGGTAGTAGCTGAATCTTAAATCACGCATACAGATCTCAGTTCTTAGGGACGGTCTCAATGAAACAACCCACCATGTACTCCTACATGGCCTCCCATCGATACCTTTACCAAATCGTATTCCACACTTCACTCTCATTACCGACACACGCACTTTCACTCTAGTTCATCACCCTGATGAGCCAGACCTGACACAACTCTAAGCGTAGCAAGCATAGCATTGTAGGAACACAACATGGCTCAATCAACTCCTACACATGCTAGTGGGTTTCATCTAGTTACTGTGGCAATGACAGGTCATGCAAAGGAAAGTGGGTTCAACTACCGCAACACACAGCAGTTTGAATCGCGTTGTCTTAATGCAGTAAACGAGAGCAGAAGCGAGAAGATGGGTTTGTATCGAAATGATCAATGGGTTGCTTGCCTGACAGAGTGGTGGTGGGATACTGCCCTTCAGTTGGATACCCGTGAATATCCTCGGAGGCAGGACCTACCACAATGAACACATCGAAGCACAATCAACATCAAGCAAGTGCAACAATATGATGCATGCATGGGACATGGCAAAATGGATGTATTGGGCTAATGCAACTAAGGCCAGAAGGGTTTGGACTAATTTGAATCAAAGATTCAAATTCCAAGTTCATAAATGGCCCATATTAGTGCTTTATCTTGTTCTGTATAAAACAGTAGGTTAACTTGCTTAATCATGCATGAAACCAGTACAGATGGATAGAGTGGATTTTTCTGATCATTTTTCATATATAAATCTTTTCATTCTGAGCTATAGATTATTTTCTATGATTTTTTGAAGTTTGTGATAATTTCTGGAATTTCCAATATAAGAATAATTCCAGTAAAAGCTTTACTGCGTCAGCCTGACGTCAGTGTGACGTCAGCAGGTCAACGGGGTCGTCCAGGTCAATCCTGACGTGTGGGTCCCCTGTGTCAGTGTCACTGTTAGGTAATTAGTTAATTAGGATTAGTTTTAACTCTAACTCAGATTAGTTAGCAGGCGGGCCCCACTCGTCAGTGACCCTGGGGGGGTTAAACCGTGGTCAAACCACGTTGACTCGCCGGCGTTTAGCCGCCGGCGACGTCCAGACGCGGCGGTGGAGTGCGGGATCCCCCTCCGGCGACCAAAAGGACGGCGGAGAGTACCTATGTGTAGCTGGGGGCGAACCGCGTCGACTGGTGGTGGTAGTGGAGCTCGGGGTCGCCGGAATCGACGCCGGCGACGAGCCGTGTGGCTGCCGGAGTACGGGCGTGGTTGAAACCGTAGCTAGAGAGCACGGCGAGGGACATGCGATGGCGCTACGGGTTCCTGGCGTTGCGGTGAAGCTAATGGCTACGGTGGTGTGGCCGTTGGATGGCCGGAGCCTTGTCGGCGACGAGCTCGTGCGGCGGCGCGTTCGGGTGAACTTCGTGCGGTGGCTGCAGAGCTCGAGAGAGAGAGAGGAGAGGATGGAAAGGTGGCCATGCTCACGGCGGTTGCGACGGAGCAGACGGCGAGGTCGGAGACGAGCTGTAGCAGTGGCGACGGCGGAGGGGATCTCCGACGGTGAGCGGCGAAGGCGAGGTCGGTGACGGAGCTTCGGGGCAAACGAGCGCTCGGGGCTCGGCTTGCTCGAAGGAGTGGGTGACGGCGGTGCTGTAGGACACGTTAGTACGGTGCGAGGTCGATGGTGGCCGCGGTTACTCCGGTGAGGTGGCTGCGGCGGCGTCGGCCATGGTAGGGAGAAGGCGAGGGAGAGGCGATGGGGGAGAATGGCAATGTCCAGGGGCTCGGGGCGCGTCGAGGGAGGTCGGCCAGCTCATCCGCGGCGGGGCGGCAAGCTGCTGGCGCCGTGGCGAGCTCACGCTCGCCGGCGTCACCTCTCTGCCTGCTCTGGCGAGAGCAGGCAGCTGACTGGCGCGGGCCAGCACAGTGCTGGGCCGCCAGGTGGGCTGCCAGGTAAGTTTTCTGCCTTCTGTTCTTTTCTCTTTTTTTATTTATTTCTGTACTGTGTTTTGAAATAGTAAAAATACTATTTCATTTGGAAAAATCCTGAAAATATTCTGAGGCACCTTTGAGATTATTCCCAACAGCCTAAAAATACCTTCAAGATTATTTGGACATTTAAAAATATTTATAGCATTTAAAATGCCCAAATGCAAATACTTATGGCTTGTGCAAAAATCCAAGATGGCCTCCAAAAATATGAAACCATTTTTGGCAGAGGTTTTAGCCAAGACCAAAGGTGGTGAACATTTATGGAGGGCATTTCAGGTTCATTGGAAAAAAATTTAGTAAACCCTAGTTGTTCCAGGGGGGGTGCTGGGGGTTTTCTGGCATTCCCATTTCAGGTTTCTGTGAAATATAGACATGATGCAACACTCTGATGCATGAACTAACTAGGATGTGACAACTCACCCCCACTCAAAAGAATCTCGTCCCGAGATTTAGGATCCGTTGGGAAGAAGGTGGGGTACTCAAGTCGAAGACGATCCTCCCTTTCCCAAGTAGCTTCTTCCTCGGAATGGTGTGACCATTGAACTTTGAGAAACTTGATGTTTCGGCGTCGAGTGGTACGCTCGGCTTGATCAAGGATTCGAACGGGATACTCCCGATATGTGAGATTATCTTGGAGATCAAGCGTTTCGTGGTCCACTCCACGGATAGGATCCGAGAAGCAACGCCTGAGTTGGGAAACGTGGAAGACGTCATGAACCTTGGAAAGATGCGGAGGAAGTTCCAATTGGTAGGCAACTTCTCCTCGCTTGGCAAGAATGCGAAAGGGTCCAATGTAACGAGGAGCCAATTTGCCTTTGATACCGAATCGATGGGTTCCCTTTAAAGGAGTCACCCGAAGGTAAGCCTTCTCGTCAACCTCAAAAGTCATAGCCTTATGTTTGCGATCATAATGGCTCTTTTGGCGAGATTGGGCTGCTTTCAATTTCTCACGAATAATGCGAACCTGCTCTTCTGCTTCCTGAATCATATCCGGGCCAAAGAGTTGTCTTTCCCCGGTCTCTGACCAGTTAAGAGGCGTTCGACATTTTCGTCCATAGAGAACCTCGAAAGGGGCTTTGCCCAAACTAGCTTGGTAACTATTGTTATAAGCGAACTCGGCGAATGGAAGGCATTTCTCCCAATCCATGCCGAAGGAGATGACAGAAGCTCGGAGCATATCCTCCAGAATTTGATTAACTCGTTCTACCTGACCACTTGATTGAGGGTGAAAGGCGGTGCTAAAAGAGAGACGAGTTCCCATAGCATTTTGGAAACTTTCCCAAAATCGAGAGGTGAAGAGACTTCCACGGTCTGAGTTAATTTCCAATGGAACACCATGCAGAGACACTATTCGGGAGATGTACAAGTCTGCTAGCTGGCTAGCGGTTATACTCTCACGAACAGGTAGGAAGTGGGCTACTTTGGAAAGACGATCGACAACAACGAAGATAGCATTGTTTCCCCTCTTGGTCCTGGGGAACCCAGTAATGAAATCCATACCGATTTTATCCCATTTCCATTCAGGAATAGCCAGAGGCTGAAGGGTGCCAGCAGGTCGCTGATGCTCTGCTTTAACACGTCGGCAGACGTCGCAATTAGCAATGAATTGAGCAATTTCTCTCTTCATCCTAGTCCACCAAAACCTCTGGCGTAGGTCTTGATACATTTTAGTACTACCGGGATGAATGGTGAGAGGAGATTCATGAGCTTCTTTAAGGATCAATCGCCTCAGGTTGCGCACCTTAGGAACCACTAGGCGGTCTCCAAAGAACACGACACCTTGGTCATCAACGGAGAAACAATCCGCAACTCCTTTCTTGATGTTTCTCTTAATGCGGGAGATTCCCGGATCTACCTTCTGAGCTTTAATGATCTGATCCGTAAGGGTAGGTTTCGCCACCAGGGTGGATAGAAATCCTTGAGGAACAATGTGAAGGTTAAGCTTACAGAATTCCTCGTGGAGAAGTGGTTGGCTTTGTTGTAACATCAAGTTGTTACAATAGGATTTACGGCTTAGCGCATCAGCCATGACGTTGGCTTTGCCCGGGGTGTAAGTTATTTCTAAGTCGTAGTCTGAGATCAACTCGACCCAACGTCTTTGCCTGAGATTCAAATCCGGTTGGGTGAAAATGTATTTCAGACTCTGATGGTCGGTGAAAATCTCGCAACGGTTACCGAGAAGGTAATGTCGCCATGTTTTGAGAGCATGGACTACGGCTGCAAGCTCTAGATCATGTGTGGGATAATTATCCTCATGTGGACGCAACTGTCGGGAAGCGTAGGCAATCACATGACGGTCTTGCATGAGTATGCAACCTAGTCCTTGTCGCGAGGCGTCGCAATAAA